>NC_134474.1:10542233-10669733 GCF_964194025.1 Convolutriloba macropyga | reverse complement strand
TGTGAAAAAGGCCTAGTATAGGTTCTTGAATTAAATTTTGTATTTGAGTTCGAACATAAATGTAAGCTTCGATTCCGTGTGATGTCGATTTGTCTTCATCGACCGAGTAGCTCCTTAGCACGAATTGATTCGCAATATACTCCATCAAGTATCCAAACACTGTTACAATGTAGTCAACAAGCGTCAGAAGGAAAATGGGATAATTCTCAAGCACCCGAAGTTCTGCTGAGAATAGAAAAGCGCAGACAAGGTAGAAGTTGACAGACCCAGATATTGTTGACAAAATCAGCTTAAAGAACAAATATGTGAGGGTTAAGAAAGAAATTTCTACAGTAAGGCACAGAATTAGAGACCAAATACAAAAAACACGCTCGTGGATCCCAGGTTGAGGTTCAGACCCAAATTGGTTTATGATCAGACCCAGTCGAGCGAACACCCGAGTGTTCCCAGACCGAAATTACAGGGTCTGGAAGGAAGTTCGAGCACACTACAGTCTGGACGATGGTCTGGAGATGGTCTGATGAGAGGTCGATTTGGTCTGAAAAGTCTGATCATAGGCGGATTCGAGCGCACTTGGGTCTGATCAGAGCCAACTTCGAGCGCAATTGGGTCTGATCATAACCTCTTCGAGCGCACTTGAGTCTGATCAAAAATGTTTTCGAACGCAATTGGGTCTGATCAGGGACCAATTCGAGCTCATTTTTCAAAACTGTTTTTGTTTTTTTTTTACTGAGAGATGTTGGCTCTGCCAAGAGGCAGCCACAAAGTAGCGTTCTGATCAGAGACCCATCATAAGTCCGATAGATATGATCAGAAAAAAAGGAGTCCAGCTAATAAAAGAAGCGGGTCCCCTTCAAAAGAAACTTTGATCAACTGGAGACCATGTTGTTTCATATGCAAAGCTGTCTAAACTCATCCATTGAGTCAGAAATACACACTAAACTGTACACTAAATAAAACTTGATCTCAATAGTTGGGTTTCGTTTTCTTTAGCAATAACTTTATAATTGATTTTTCATTAGAGGAATTAAATACTGCAAGCATCATTTTTTTGAAAAGAATATATTATAGCAAAAATAGGAGATTTTTTCATAAATAAAATTTTTTCTGATCAGACTATATCGAGCGCACTTGAGTCTGATCAGAACTGGTTTCGAGCGCACTTCAGTCTGATCATAAATGGCTGCAAGCGCAACTGGGTTTGACCATGAATGCTTCGAGCGCAACATGATCTGATCATAACCTCTTCGAGCGCACTTGAGTCGGATCATAGTCTGGCTAAGGTGTGTGCAACGGTCTGAATTTGAGTCTGGACCATGGTCTGAAGATGGTCTGATCAGAACACCTTCCGTCTGAAAAGTCTGATCAGAGACTTTTTGCGTCTGGAAAGTCTGATCAGAGGTATTTTGGGTCTGGAAAATCTGATCAGGGTGAATTTCCGTCTGGAAATTCTGATTAGGGTGAGTTTCCGTCTGGAAAGTCTGACCAGAGATAATTTCGGAGTGGAAAGTATGATCAGACAAAAATTTGGGTCTGGACCTCAACCTGGGATATGCATTATGCCCGAACCTAACGCCAAGTCAATTTCAGAACTGGACAAGTCTAAATCCAAGTCTTATTTCATTACTGATTCAGAACCATGAGCATGTCACTTTTTGCACTTGGCAGTCTAAATCCAAGTTTGGGCTGAGACTTGGAAAGTCTAATCCAAGTCTGGTTTAAGACTTGGCAAGTCTAAATCCAAGTCTGATTTAAGACTTTGCAAGTCTAATCCAAGTCTGATTTAGGACTTGGCAATACTAAATCCAAGTCTGATTTAGGACTTGGCAAGTCTAAATCCAAGTCTGATTTAAGACTTGCCAAGTCTAATCCAGGTCTGATTAAAGACTTGGCATAACTAAATCCAAGTCTGATTTAAGACTTGGCAATTATAAATCCAAGTCTCGGCTAGCCGGGAAAAACTTTTTTAGCTTGTTAATATACACTATGATACAAAAAAGCTACGTACACCTAAAGATTTTTTAAAAAGCAATACATACATCAAATAATATAACATTTTGATATCCAATTTATTCTCTAATAACGCGTCATTACACCTTTTGCTTTTTTAACGTCTGGAGACGGTTTGTATAAATGTAATACAGGTTTATCAAGACGTCTGCGTCAATTTCATTCCAAATTTTATACTTTTTCTTCTAAATTTTCCCAAAAAACTGTCTGTTTTTGTAACTGTTGCCTCAAAATTGCCCATAAATTTTCAATAGGATTCAGATCTGGACTGTACGTTGGCCATTCTAGTACTTTCCACTCGTTTTATTGGAAAAAGCTGCCAATTATCTTTGATTTATGCACAGGAGCATTATCTTGTTGAAAAATAATGTCCAGGAAATGCATTTTTTCTTCGCAAATTTTCAAAATTTCCAAATAAACGACAGCGTTTAGCTTGTTTGGACACTTAACAAGCAATTTCCGTCCATTTGATGTTATTGCCCCCCCCCCCCCCGCCCAAAACATAAGTGACCGTTTGTCCGAGCTCAAACTTATTGTGTGTTTTTTTTCAAGAAATTTCGTTCCATTTCTTCAAAAAACTCTAACAATTCCGTTGCTGGAGATGCGCACCTTTGTTTCATCAGTAAAAACAACACTCTACCAGAAAAAAAAACGACTTCTTGAGCATTTTGATCCAACATTTTGAACGAAAAAACTTTTCTTCTACAAACAGCATTTCTTGAAAAACGCCATATTTTTTGAGAATTCGTCTAACTGTATCTCAGGAAATTATATCGTTACACCAGAAAGCGCTATGAGCCACTCGAATGCGTTCCAGTGAGATTTTGGGATCTTTCAAAACATCGGTAACTAAATTTTTTCTGATTTTTGTGACAAGTTGTGGGGTCTTCTGCTCGGGTTTTGGGCCTCGAAACTGTTGTTTTTCAGGTAATATTTGTATGCATACTGTGCACTGGATCTTGATTTCAACTTGAGTTGATTTTGTATTCTAGATCATCAAAAATCCGACATCTCGTATTGTAACAACTTGGCAAACCTTAAAAGAACACAGCGGTTTAACCATCTTTTCTGATTAAGCGGAGAAAGTGAGAAAGAAATTTCTCTTAAAACTTCTAAATTTCACACTTTTTTTCACGCTTTAGCTTAATTCATGCTTGTGAAGCACGAATCATCCTTTAAAAGCAGAAATCATGCTATACGTAGCTTTTTGGTACCATAGTGTAATTTATATGAACGCCCTAATCGAGGAGTCCGCTAAAATTCCGCTGAAAAAAAAACGCATGGGTAAAAGCGAAATTTGAACGGAAGAAGAACAAAAATGGGCAGAATTTGAAGGGAATATAAATTCTAGATATGAGCGGAATTTTACCGGAACAGAAAACTTAAGGAGAGAACTGGTGAAACAATAAAAATATATCAAATTAAATTCAAAATTATACAGTAATTTTATTGCATAAGATGAGATCTGGGATCTGTAAGATAATTTCTTGGCTTTTTATGATAAGTGTCTAGGTATTGCAAGATAGGTTTTTGGGCACAATAAGATGGTTCTCTCGGCTCTATAAAATAGGTTTCTAGGCTCTTTTTTGCGATTTTGTGGAGTTTCAAAGGCCAGTTGTTTGCGTTTTTCTATTCAGTTCAATTTCTGTTCATTCCTTGCAATTTTCTTTTTAAATTTTTATTTAACCTCGGAACATTAATCAAAAGAAAAAACCTATATACATATGCATATATATATATATATATATATATATATATATATATATATATATATATATATATATATATATATATATATATATATATATATATATATATGTGTGTGTGTGTCTGTGTGTGTGTGTGTGTGTGTCTATGCGTGTTTAGTTATAAACATATATATACTTCCAAACATAAAAGTTCATAAGAAAAGGAGCAGGACCTTAAAGCTATGACATAATTTTTTTCGGCCAATGAATCTAAAAAATTGGAAGATGGTAGTAGTCAAGCAATGTCTTAATTGGAAAACTAGCCATCAAACCATAGCAATAGGTTCTGCTTGCGGGAAGCAATTTAAAAAAAACTTTTTCAGAATAATTAAAAGTATTTGTTTCGTCTCTTGTTTATAACTGTAAAATTGATCTTATATAAGTTCTCGTGGTTTTTGTACTTTTTGTTTATTTATAAAAGTTCTTTACCGATTTACTCAAATTGACAAAAAATAAAAACCACTGAAATCATTCTCACAATCTACTTTTTTGTTCAGTTAGCTGTCATCTATAGGAGATTTCTTTGCCTAATCATAAAAAGGTCATATAGTTTTTCTTTGATAACGTTGCATTATCAAAATGAGGTTTTCTAAATTTCTTATGGAGAATAAATTCAACACTCAAAATGTCTAAAACGAATGTTCTTCAAGAAGAAAAACCATTTCTGAAAACCAGAACTTTTCTGCTTTGTCTAAATACAGTTTAAAACAGCCATGGATTAAGTTAAAAGGCGGTTGTTCAAAAACGATTATTCTCACAAAATTTTTTTATCGCTTCTGATCCTCAATTTCATTAGTTATCAGGACAAAAAATTAAAAAGTTCATTGTAATCCATGCAAAACGATATGTGAATCTTAGTGATCACTTCAGTCAGATAGGTTTTTAGGGAATTGTATTAATGATAAGATTGCCACAAATCAAATCTAACTAGAAAAGATAAAATGAAAACTTGAGGCAACCAAGAAATGGTCAATTCTGTATTTTTTTGACAATACACTAAATAAAATTAAGGTAACTTTAACGGAGATGAGGTTAACTGCTGTTAAGTTGAAGTTAACATTAATTTTACTTTAAATTGAGTTAGGTTGAAAAACTTAATCTTTCTAAGGTAAAATTACCATAAATTACGGTAACTTTGTTTGTCTTGTCTTCGGTTTCTTGATTCCTCATCTCGGTCAAGCATCAACAAAACCACCTTCCAAACTCTCAGCAAACGAATTTGGTTTCACTTCAACTCATTTTTAGATTTAATTTGGACTCGAAAACTGAAAAAAATTGTATTTTGTAAAAGTCTGTAAAGCAGTGAGAAAAAAGTGAATCAAAAGCGTTTTTCAATATATTTTCAATTCACAGACGGTTTTCATTATGCAATTATTGGTCTTAATTGAAGTTTTCTCAAAAACTTTATATCAACTTGTTTAAATAAAATTTTGTTACCTTAAATCTACCTTAACTTACTTTAATTTCCATTAACTCTACCTTAAATTTACCTAAACACAGCTTGAAATTACTGGAAAAGTTAAGGAGACACCAACTGAAATTTAACACTAAATTACCTTTACTTTAACCAATTTTACAATAACTATTAAGGTCAATTTTACCATAATTTTTTCTTTTACCCAAAAGTTATGGTGTTTTTAAGGTACATATTCAGGTAATTTTAAGATCAAGCTCAAATTGATGCCCCTTAACTTTAAGATATTTTAAAAGTAAAAATCAACTAAGTTAAGGTGAGGCAAAATTGCCTTAATGTTTCAGGGAGGTTAGGGAGTTTTGTTCACCTTAATTAGTTTTTTGGCATGCAATTAGATTTTCGAGCTTAAATTTTCAAACCGAGTCAAAAATAACAATTTATGATCTCTCCGTGAGATCACTTCCAGCCATATTATTACGACTGCTATTTTATCTACAAATTAGTTGCCGACAGGTATATGTAAAAATCCCGAAACTAAAAACAAGGCAATGTTTCATCAATTTATTACCACAGAGCAATTTTTTCAGCTGTACTCCAAGATTAGATTTACATAAGAGAAAACATCCCCGGTTGACCCCATAATTCAAAAAGTTACAACTTCATATTATGGCTTCTATCAAAAGTTATAGTCATAAAAATTTCCTAGAATGAAAGTTTTAAAAAACGAAATTTTTTTAATTGAGCCCGAAAAGCATAAAAACCCAACAGTAGTATAAAAAAGTGACTAGAACCTCACCGGGGGGGGGGGGGACGGACGGACACTTTTGGAAGCCTGAATTTCTCGGCCCAACAACACCGGGTTGGGACGTCAAATTTTTTTGAAATTGGAATAAAATGTCCCCCCTTATTTTTAGGTTCTAGTCAGTTTTTTTATGATTTTATGGTGCTATATTATTATTTCATTCGTCTAAAATTTTCTTAGGCTAATTGAAACGAGTTCTAATTCTTTGCAGATTTTGCTAATTTCCCGCCATATTGTGCAGCGCTAGACAAATGCGCTTTAGCTAGACCTTGTTTTACTACGTAAATTTAGTCACTTAGAAGCACTATTGTTCGCCGCTGCAATTTTTAAGCGTGCATTTATCCGATTTTAACAAAACCTAACCCAATTTTTAGCCAAAAATGTTCAAAATTTTCGGTTTTTGTCCCCCCACTAGGTTTTTGGCGGCAAGATCTTAGAAAAATTTGCCGACAGATCAAAAATTCAATATTCTGGGAACAATATAAAGGGTTTCAGGGGAACTGGGGAAACTTGTTTTTCTTACATTTTTGTTACTGACTGGTAAAAAAAAATATTTTATGACTGGTCCCCATTTGGTCTTTTTATTTCATTTTCATTCTCTGATAAGTTAAAAACAAGTTGTTACTTAAACTGACTTTCAATCAGCATCATTATTGTTGTCTTGAACTAACTCGGCTACAATTCTGACCTGACCAAATTAGCAAAAATTGGCGAAATCTATATTAAAAATAAAATTTAATGGCTCTTAAAGTTAATCAAAGAGACATCTATATATTCACTTTATTGTCTCGGATTGTGCCAGATTGTCCCGGAAATCTCAGAAGCTATACTAACTGTTTTGAATTGTATAATACAAAAAAAATGATTTTATTTTGGTCGGGGGGGGGGGGGGGCAGAAACAGTTTCAAAACTATTGGATTCTACTGAAAAGTTAATTGTCTGTAAACTTTGACCTAATATTCATATTGTTCGCCAATTTTTGAAAACCCAAAAAAAAACAGTAAGAAACGGTACAACAGACATCATATCAACTGGCTGGTTCTTCACAACCCAATCAACACAATCAACAACTATTCTGTAAGTAAAAAAAAATGTACCAATAATTTGGTGTAGTTGGATCAATTCTGTTCCCCCATAAGTGGGCTACAAGATTTCCGTGTTGAAAATTGCGGAATTCTTAATTTAAGATTTCTGTTTTGAAAATAGCAATTTCTGGATCAATTATTTTCTTTGCCCCCCCCCTCATGGCAGGATTCATGTCCCATGGCAGGTTTCATACCATATATCAAGGGAAGGCTATAACGGAAACCCAACTTGTATAGATTTTTGAATTGCTCTTGAACGAAGTTGATAGCAATTATTGCAAACGTGTTGGTCTTTATTAAGGCAAATGCTTCCCTTGACGATTTTACTTTTAGAACATTCTTCGACTTCTCTAGTGACTTTTTCGAAAACTCTGATTTTTATATGCATCCCCCCTCAGCGCACTTGTAATGTTTTCAAAAGAAAAGATTTATTATGCAATGGCATGTGTGTTCTGTAACGGGGGGGGGGGTAATTTTTTTCAGGTAAGGGACCGATTTTTTGATTTAATTTTTGTGAATTCAGAAATATTGTTACAGCTGAACCGAAGAATCGAGGAAACATGACAATCAAAAAGAAGTAATGCTGGCACCTGAGAACAAAAAAACAAGTAAGAAGCAAGATTATCGAAGCTTGAGGAAAATTGTATTTTGCCTGAACCAAAGTGTGATTGATCTATGTATTGTCTCTAACTTTATTCTGGACATTGCCTTCAATAATATATTTATGACATTCGGCAAAAGCGTCAGTTAATTTTTTCCCTAAATTCAATTTAGATTCCGATATCTAGGAAATGTTTAAAAACATCAACTTTTTAGCAAAACCCTCAAGAACAATCAAGAACCTCAACAAAATTGTCTTTTGCGTCAACCGAAACAGTGTTTTTGATTTTGATATCTGCCATTGTGGAAAGTGCCCGCTCAGTGAAACGTTTCAAGTCGAGGGTCGAGTTGTTTGCGATCAAGGCAACGGAAACCTGATTATCTACCTCCGCAACAATTGAGTAAGTTTTTTTAAAAATGGGACTGGGTTAAGGGTGGGAACTGTATGCTATATCCGGTTCAGATTTTTTTTCTGTTTCAATCAACCTATCGGGTATATGAACCGGATCAAGGCTAGGAATTCATAAAAACCTGGCTGTGAAATTTCATTAGAAAATTTTTGAATTACTCTTTCTTGATTGTATCTGTCTATGTGTTTTGTGCTAAACACTTACTTTTAGAACTTTTAGCAACAGCGTCAATTACCATAACTCCACTGAGCTATTAAATATATATATATATATATATATATATATATATATATATATATATAAAGTATAAATTAGACATCACCAGGCCTAAAGTACACCAGGGACTGAAGGGGGAAGAACCACGTTTGATCAACCTGGGCACTCGGGGTTGTGATGACCGATTTAGTACCTCGGAAACCAACTTCATTCACAAGCACCACCATCACAAAAATTTACGAGTGCCACATTTTATATAAAAAAAAATTAAAGGTATTAGATAAGCGAGGAGGGAAAAAGGTTTTGTTTAGCTTCACCGGGGGTGAAGTAAACTACCTTTTTCTTTGTTCCATAGCCAAGATGAAGAGAATCAACAAAGTCTACTACATCACTGAGGTACGAATTAGTTTATTCATCTTCGCTACTTGAGTCCATTATCACAGCTCGACGTTTTTTCGCCTTTGAAATTCTAGTTTTTCTCATGTTTTGTCTTTTATTTTTGTTTTGCCTGTGATCTGGTAGAGCAATTTGCTCCACTTGTTGACTCTCTGTGTCTGATTCTACCGCTTGACTTAGTATAAAACCATCACAGGCTGGGTCTGTAGAGGATCCACTGTCCGATAACTCTGACAAATTGTCAAAGTCTACCAAATTTTGATTCAATTCGTCCTCGCTATAATTTCGCTGGTGAAAACCTGGGTCGGGAATTGAGGTTAAACTTGTGTTGAGAATACTGCTTGAATGTGGAATGTTTGTTGTTTGTTGTGTTTGCTGCTTGTTTTTGTACTGTTGTTGCTGGTGCTGCCTGCTTTCCAGCACCTGCTGCTGGCTTTCCTGCGGCTGCTGCTCGCTTTCCAGCGCCTGCTGCCCAGCTACCGAAACCTGCTGCCTGCTTTCCTGCTCCTGCTGCCCGTTTTCCTGCGCATGCTGCCCGATTTCCTGCTCGCTTTCGCCCAAGTCATCCGCTCCCCAATCGGGCTCACTCATTATTGACTTGAAGAACATATCCTCTCGTATCGAACGATGACCATAGGGCAGCATGGAATCTTGGTCACTCATAATAAACCGCTTGTCATCGTAGCCTGACAAAGACTTCTTGCTTACAGCAATTGTGTGGAGCCTGTGGTTGATTGAAGCTATTCGAGTGTTCAGCAAACGCACCACCTCGCCGCCCAAAAGAGTTCGTTTGTACAGCTCGTGGGTCATACTGCGGCAGGCATCTTTTGTCACTCCTTTTGCTGACTGCTTAGCAGGACCTGAAAAAAACTTGATCATTTGCAATTCATCCGAGCTTTCCTGCCTGCAGAAAAAACTTGAACTATCTGAATGCCTAATGCGCGCTTGTTTTTATAGAATGATTGCGTTTGGATGGCGATACAGTGGTACTGAAAAAAGACTTATACTTGCCTTCAGCGAGCTTGATTGAGTACAGCTTCGGCTTCAGACCACAAAACTCTGCAATTAGCTTGCTTTCCATTTCGTCTTTGAACTTTAACGTGACTCGGGCATTGTCCCTGCTGTACAAGGGGTGTTCTGGTGGAAAGTTAGAGCAATCGAACTGCTCAGCGACCGACTTTTTCCGCTGTAGTTCTGCAAAGAAGTCTCGTGAACGCACTTCATACACAAAAGTGTCCAACTCTGAATAAAGCAAATTGCAGTCAAAGTTTTTCTTCATGACTTTGTAGTGAAACTCGAACAAGAACTTCTTTGCCAAGTCCAATATACAGGCACCCACTATGGTTGGCTTGTCCCAAAGTATTTCCGATTGCTGAAGGCATACAGTGACAAGATCTTCACTAATAATTTTTGACGATTGGTACTCGGGCTTGTCTGTCCACTTTAGCGTTTCCTCTTCAGTGCGGGTTAATTTGACTTTCATTCGGTTTCGCTTTCCTTCACAAGTTTTTCCAAAGGACGAATTAACCATCAGTTCAAAAAAATCTTCCTCAAAATTATTCTTTGCTTGCTTTCGCTTTTCCGTATTTAGTTTCACGTATGGGGCGAGCCACTTTTGCTGTTCGAATGAAAGCACTCTATGGAGCTTAGTCACTACCAATCCTAGTTCGACATAGAGTTTGAGAGTTTGGTAGTGCAGTGTGTAATTTTGTTTATCAAACAGCGTCTGAATGAGCTTTTTCACCTGCGGGGGTTTTTTAATTTGCATATCGGCCAACAAGCTGCTTTGGTACTCGCTGAGCCAGCATTCATCAATCGTTTCTTTTGTGGGTGCCAAAGGAAAATCAGAATGTAGATCGTGCAGGCTGTCGGGGTAACTTAAATCGACCTCAACTATGTATCCCACTTCATCGTCATCAGGCGTATTCAATATTCGGCGCAAAATTTCCTGGGCCTGCTCATTGGTCCATTCACTTTTGTCAAACATTTCGAATTCGTGAAGGGGTAGGGAGAATTTTTCCATGATTCCTCCGTACAGATTATTGGCGTCGATCATTATTATAAACGAAGAAATGTTCTTTGGTTTCTAGTCCGAAAGAAACTTGTTGTTTGCGCGACAAAGCTGTCGAGTCCATATGTGTCATAACAAACTTTTCGAAAACACAGTACTACTGCAGCGAGGAGAAACACATCTGTTGTCAAATACAAATTGTAGTAGTCACCAATGTTCCGGCACTCGAATAAATTGAACACTTCGATGGCTCGCTTGTATTCATCTTCACTCACTGTTACCTCGTACTGCTGCAAACTGTTTGTCCATTTATTCAGAGGGGGAAGCTGAGCCTCTTGTAATTTTTCAAAGCTATCGACGAAGCAATAAGGGAATGAGCCTTTTTGTTTTAACAAATTTACCGACCTCGTCGGCCACGATAAGAAATGTTGTTCCAATAAGGTGAATTGATCAGCTGGCAGGTTCTGCACCAACTTGTCGAGCGACGCATTCATGAATTTGAATGAGTCCAATAGTCCGATATACTCATACTGACTGGTCCAAACACCTTTCTTGTTTTGTGTTGTTTTCATATGCACTCCAATTTGCAATGAGATGAATTTCTCACTTGTGCTTGGCACCACCGAAATTGTATTTTTCTCATTCAGGTTTTGCAGTGCCAATACTACGTGATGAAGGTCGTAGTTTGCCAAGTTGTGAGCGAATAGTGGTGTGAAGTTTAAAGTTTTGCGTTTCAAGTTGCACTGCGCATGTGCCCATCCCAGAAATTTTCCTGTGAAGTGACAGTGGTCTAGAACAGTGGGATCTTTTGAAGATGTATTTAATTCGGTTTCACAAATCCAGCACATGGTAGCCTCATCTTTAGTGATTGTTGGTTCGCCGGAAAAATTTTTAGTTGTTGTTTCACATCGTATATATCCCTAGCAATCTGCTCCAGTGACTTAACAAATTCAGCCATGACATTCGAACCACATTTGAGGTCGAAGTAAAATGGCTTTGTTTCATTCAAAGCAACGAAGAGCAGGGCATAGCTGCATGGCTTATGTTCCTCCAATGCCCTAGTAACTGAGTTTTGTTGTGTGTTGTAAATGTGGGCAATTGGTTCAATTATTGACTCCAGATCGAAAAATCCAACTATCGGCGAGAACCATCGGGCTTGAACATTTTTGAATTCAAAGTTTTGCTGTTCCACTTTGGGCATTTTTATTATTGCTTGCGTGTTTTGATGACAAATTTCTTCGTGTCTCCCATGTCTATCCAATGAAGTGCTGATATGGAAACAGTTACGACACAAATGATTGTCAACGCGCTGGTGTTTTCCAAGATACTTATGGATAAGCCCCCTGATATTTGTGATCAGGACATAGTGATGCATCGAACCATCACTTAGCAAGAGCAGATCCAGGTTGAAACTATAGTTTCGATTATTTGATATGCGGAAAGGAATCAGTTTCTTATTCGAGTGTCGGAAAACATTAACGCGTACCTGGTTCAGCTCTTCAAATTTTTTCATTTGGTGAAAAGCCATAGGCATCATTAATTCACCAACCGGTTGTTTTGCTCTTGGATTTTCCGAACTGTACATGATTGGATTTGTCTTTTGTCTCCATGGAGCATTAGGCGGTATCAATTGTGGCCCGAATGTCTTATGAAATTGAGCTGTATAGCAGTAGAAAAAACATTCCTCGTCTTGTCGGTTGCGAATATTCAACAGGTACTGGCTTTTTGCTAGGTCAGTAGGCAAGGCCAAATACGACGATGCTGCGATCGGCTTTGATCTGGCGAGTCTCAGTTCAATGTTTTCAATTCTATCTACTGTCCAACCGCTACCATGGGATGCAAAGTTGTTCAGTGCGAGCAGCATTTGTTCAACCATTCCTGCGAAACAGGATTTGCTCAATCCTGTGAAGTTGACCCGCTGCGTTTTTGAGTTGATGTATATTTTGATGCAATCTGGCTGACTGCTAACGTTTTCATCATTCGATGGTTTTGTGAGTTGTACCAGTGCGCTAAACTGAAGTTTTTGTGCTTGATTTTGGGTGTTGAGTTGAACAACGTTTTCAATCTCATCGCGTTTGCTACGCATGAAACTTAGCAAGTCTATTTCATGCTCTCCCACAGGTATGTCATATGTTTTCAACACACCGCCGAATGCTTGCTCGGAATGAAGAAATCCCAAGTTTTGATTGTTTTCAGCATCAGCATACCATACTGGCAGTCCATGATTTTTATTCATGTGCTCCATGTACTTGAGGTTGTCTGTGAAAAACTTGTTGCAGTATAGGCAATAGCGTGGGTGGGTTGAGTTGTGTTGTTGTCTCATATGCGTCTCGAGCTCGACAACTTTTTCATTAGCAAATGCGCACTCATCGCACACGAATACGTTTGTTTGTGCATAATGTTTATGCACATCTTTCATGTGCCGACGTAAGCTTCGTTTGTCCGAAAGTGTCTTTTTGCAAATTCTACACTTCTCTGAATTCATTACAGGTGTAAGAACTTGAGACAAATAAGAAACTGGGGTGAAAGTTTTCAAGAGGAAAGAATGAAAGTTTTTTGCTGTTGCTGATTAGTTTTGATCAGATTGTTGGAAATTATTTCAGTAACTTGAGTTGAAAGTGAAGGCAAAAAGCAATTGAGAAAAAAATTTATAGTTGGAGTGGACACATTTTTACAACACTCTCAACCAATCAGAGTGCGCGTCTTTTTTGTTTACTTTTGGGACTGAAAGCTACTGCTCCACAAATAGTGGTTGGGGGCAGCAAGTCTACCAGACTGTTGTGTCAATATCACAGATGCACTTGTTTACCTGCTTTGCTAGTTTTTGTTGGTTCATCACAGGTGATTCTGAGCTCACAGTTTTACTTCTTATTTACATAGCCTAGTTTTGTTTCACCTTCTCTACTGAATAATAGCAAATGGTGAAATATGTTTATTGACTGTTTGTCAAGATATGAAAAATCCAAGCTTTAACTGGTTTATTTCAACCCGGTCTGTTTTTGCTTTTTTGTTTACGGCAATGTCTCACATACTTGTCTGTTCAATGTCTGAATTTCGCCGCATCGCCTAAATCCTTCTCTCAAAAAATCATGCAAAGTTTAGCGCTAAGATTGATTGTTAGAGAAAATTAACTTAAGAACTAGTTTAAAGAAGGAAACACAAAGTTCATACGTTGGAACACAATGAACAGCAACAAATGAAATGTTCAATATGCACAATGAGTTTGAGGTGGGTTTGTTTTGTTTAGAGTCGAGATAACTTGATGACCTTCTTCACGGGGGCATAACATTGGCTCAATGGAGGTGTTTCATCGATGTTGACATCATCAGAAAAATTGTTGACAAGCAACGGGAGGCTTTCCGGGGTTTTTGTTTCTTCACTTGGCGACTGATCAAAATTCCAAAAACCGGATATTTGCTCAACTTCTTCTAGCTGCCCCAATTGATTCTCCCAAATTTCAATGCACTTATGATCGTAGTCTGCAAAAAGTTTTCTTGTTCGCTTCGCCATTTTTTTCACATCCTGCTTTTTTGTTTGAATGGGAGTAATACATCCATAATATCGATGAGCATATGGAGACTCTTCTTGTCTTGGTGATTTTTCTGGCGTTTTTGTAAGATGAAATAAATCGTTTTGTTTCGTGTTTTCAAGTATTGGTTCAATGTTATTAACTGGAACAAAAAAGCTGTTTTTTGTATGCCATAATTCTGTCTGATCATCAAAGCTTTCCTTTACAAGGACAATATTTTTGAAGTTGTGACACATTCGCACAAGGGTTCGAGTGCCTCGCTCACTTGTTTTCGCAATTTCTAAATATTCAGCAGCCATATTGCAGGTGATGGATAACAATTGAGAGGTTTTTTGTTCTGAGTTTACGGATTTAAACGGTAACAAAGCACAGAGTTTCCTTTGTAAGGAAAGTTTTATAATGACTTAACAGCAGAGTCTAAAACCAATTCTGAGAACAAGAGAAATGAAAACTTGTTTTTATATGATATGGAACTGAATGGAGAAGCAGGATGAAAGCAAATTCTAGGAGAAGGTTAAGTAACAAAAGACTTGCAGTAATGTAATAAGAAGCCAAAGAACTAAAGAATTTTCACAAAACTTATATTGAACAACAAGAAAGAACAATGGCGGATAGATTGAAAAATTGTTGTGGACGTTTCTGTTTATTTGACTTTGCCATTTCATCATTATTCCGTCATGTCTATAAATAGAACTGTGTCATTTTGAACTAAGTTGAACTGGGGTTCTCTCTGGAAATTTAAATAGACTCGAGGAGGCGAGCTAATTTATCCATTGCTAATGAAAATTTGTCAGTTTTTAGATTTAAAGGTCGGGACTTGTAAAACTGTTTTCTGCTATGGCCTTTATAATGCTTGGCCCGGCGATGTTGCATTAGTGAATGGAAATTCTTAAATTGCCTTGGACAATTGTGACATTGAATGGGTCTTGATTCGGCAGGGTATATTTTTTCAGATCTTTTGAATTTCATATTTCGTATAAACATCAGAGCTGATATAGAGGAGTATAGATTTGTTTACATGCTAGGGTGGGTGGGTTGGTTTGCTCAGCTGTTATATTGTCTAGACATTTTGGTGTGGGGTTTAAAATTGTTTACATTCCAACAAACAGTAATGTATTAGTCATTCATCATTTCAGATTACTTTGATACAGTTTGCCTTGATATATACAACATTATGTGTAATGTTTTGTCTAAGGATGCTGAGTACAGCGACTTTCATTTCGATCTCTCGCTCAATGAAAAACGGCTTGTTAGGGCTGCTGTTAAGACTTATCAAACCACTGGCACCTACTTATCCTTGAAATTGTTCAAACGTGATAGTAAACACGTCGATTGGGATTTCAATCAAAAAATTACACTTTCGGCGCCAGAGTTTTGGTTGATATGTCAGAACATAGAAAACTAGAACAAATGCTTGATCAACCAGTTGGCTTGATCGATTCACTTCTAAAACCAGATTCAACTGATGACTCAAAACGTCCAGCAAAACGAGCCGGCAAAACACCAACTCAGCGCCAAAAGAAGATACCAAAAACGTCTGTAAAAGTCGATGAGGATTCGGAATAATTTCTATTATACCTTTTGCTTCCTGTCATTGTTTATGCATTCATAGTTAGTTAATTAGCTTTTTCTTTTTTTGTTCGTTATGGTTGAGGCAATGTATGAGAACAGTCGCGAATATTTCAAGAAATTTTAAAAACGTTTCAAGTACAATATTCGTGAGACGGAACCAAAACTTGAAAACACAACAATTGAAAATTATGCATATGGTTATCATTCATCTGCAACAGTTATCGAAGGTTGTACATTTGGCTCCAATCATTATCATGTTATGTATGAATTTGGTTCGCAGGATGATAATATTTCGATTCTCTTTATGTACCTGCGGTGATACCGTGTCTCGTTAACTGTTTCAAATTACTTATTCAGCCAACGCAAAAAGACTTTGATAAACGTGGTGCAATAATTTCACAACTACATGTTGCTGTTGAGTACCTTTCAAAATCAACTTCTTCGTCTTCAGTTACCAAGAACCAGAAACAACTTCCAGCACCCTTGAGTGAGGCAGCAGCAAAATCTATTAGTACTTTTACGGCAAACAAACGTTCTTCTACAGTCCCTGATGTAACTTTGAAACGATTTTGCCAGCTGATGCTAGGTGAACACTCCTCAACTCTTTATCAGATAATGGATATTCTGCTTAGTGGCCACGGAAGTTTTGTGCGAGAAACCGCAAACTCTTTCATAACCTTTCAATTTTGTAAAAATTGATATTCAAAAAATGTTGTTGTTTCAAAATTAAATTAAGTTTTACTTCATATGTTTCACAAAGGCTAGCAACTCTAATTCATTTACATCAGGTATAAATGAAAATTTCTCACTAGAAAAATAATGAACAATGTATATGCAAAATAAACCACAAAGCTGGGAGTCTGAGGATTGCAATGGAGACTGAATGTCTCTTCTATGTTCCATGATATCCATCATTATCTCCAAGTCTTTACACTGTTGTAAACGGTTGAAAATATCCTTGTAGGTAGTCAAGGGTAGAGCCAATGGATCTGCAAAGTATATTATTGGGTATGCATATCGTTTAGCTAGCACTACCCAGTGGGTTCCAATAGAGTTGGATCGTGATGCATTAACAATAATAAATGTGTTGGTTTGCAAGTTCAGCGGAAAATTATCAGCGGCATCAACCCCTCTGAATTTGAATTCGAGGTGTTTACACTTTTTCACTTGAAGATGAATTTGATCTTCGTCCATTAGTATGTGATCATGGGAAGAGCGTTTTTAGATGCGTTTCTTGCAGAGTCAATGTAGATCGTAGATGCTTTTTCTCCAAGAAAAAATATTTCAACGTTATGAGCTAACGCTGCATCGAACTTGAGTTCAACAGACAAAGATGAAATTGTGAGCTCTGGATGAATAAAGTCATGGGTTGCCTCTTGAGTGCTGGTCAGATCAAATATCATTATATAATGGTTTGCGAACTCACTCAGAGGTATTCCATGGCCATTTTCTACATAAGCTAATGCACTCATTGAATTGTAGTACAACCTCTTGTTGTCAGTTGTTGACATTGGAGTTCCAGCCGTTGCGAAACCATTTCGATAAATGGTTATCTCTCTTAAACCAAACTTTTGATAATGGAATGGATTAGCGGTGTTGGTACCGATGAATGCTGTACCAACGCATAATGCAACAATGACTCTTCTGATTGGCTCTTTAGTGAAAATGTCCTCATGTTTCCAGCTTTGCTGGCCTGTTGTAGCCAAGAATGTTTTGGTAATTACTTCATTGTATCGGTAAATTGCCGGAGTTTTCAATAATGTCTTCTCAATTGCACCTACAACATTATCTGACACCGTCATCTTCCTGATAAATAAATTAGCCTCATCTATTTTAACCTTGTAGTGTTTTGCTGCGTCTTCACTGATGACAGCAAAGTCATCTTGAGATCGTCTCATTGAAATGCGTAAGGTAACTCCACTAACCAAATGTTTCTCACACGAAAAGAAATCAACCGCCAACCTTCCATATAACGTTATACGTGCGGATTGTCGCACTGTTCTTTTTCTTGTATCTGATATTGCTGCTGGAATAGTGCCCGGGTTTTCCTCATACTCGTAACCCTGACATTTTAGCCAGGTTTTCTTTGCGTCTGTACCGTGAGAGAATTCAGTTTCTATGAAACTTTTGTGTGCATAGTGTCCATTAGCTGTTGAAATTTTGATACAATTTGCAGAAACAGTACAGTCGGCGAAAAGTGAATGAAGGATATTATTAGCAAAATATGGAAGATCACTGGCATTAGCGTCACCAGTTTTGTAGCGCAAATCCGTTCCATCTGTTTGAGGTATTCGACACTTGATCTCCAGGTAAATTTTTTGCAAGTCAATAAAATTGTTGCGATCACCAACAACTTCAAATTCCAATGATGATCCTGAGGGCGAATAAAGCGGTCCTATTTTTTGATCGAATGATTGATCAAATGTTACCAGCAAAGGTGGTTTTTCAAATAAGTCTAAAGAACTGTGAGTAGCTTCAGATGGCATTACAATATTAGTTCGCATTTTTCACTCGCGAGAAAAAATCCAAACGACTCCTTTTTGGACGGGGTTTTTGAGAAATGATTCTTCTGGTTGAGATTTTTCGTTTTTGGTTTGAGCGAGGTCTCGTGTATTGTCGTCGTTTTCGTCTAATTATTTTACGACCTGATGCAATACGTGATTGAAGAGATCCACCTATTTGTTTGCGAGCTGTTTTGGCTACTGTACTTTTCAGTGCTTGTTTTGCTGACTTTCTTTTGGTTGCAACTTCTACTAACTCTGGTGCTCCCTTAACCAATAAGTCACGCCCAATCTTTTTCGCTGCGGGCCAGAGAAATTTGCGTGCTAATGGCAGAGCAACTCTTCCAATACCTGCAGCAAGCGCTCCAAAACCGCTGCCTCTTTGTCTGTAGTGTCCGGAAAAATGCGGCATTGATTGAGATGCTTGATTGCTGTAGTATGCCTCCATATCAAATAACTTTTTGAAATTTTAAACTGACTATAACTTTTCCGGTTCCAGTAAAAGAAATTGGTTTTCCAGTTTCGTTTCTCAACTCTACCTGGATGTTCTGAATGTTGTTTGATAATATTGGCTTGTAATCCAAATTTGTATAGGACTTGTGGTGTATGGGTGTCACTGTGTTTATGCTACCGTTTCTCAAACGTCTTTCAGACTCAATGATTTTTATTACCGGAGCTCTCACATCACCAACGTACTGATGTTCAATTATATCAATGTATACAAATATTAGCTGTGGTCCACAAGTAATATCAACTGGAAAATCTCCAACATGTCGGTTCAAAGAGTTGCCTGCATTTTCTGACTTGTAACCAATATGAATAAAACCATGATTTGAAATATCTCTTATTCCTTTAAAACCAAGAATACTGGGTACTTCTTCATCTTCGAATGACAAAACTTCGTTAGGTCCAAATTTCAAAACTAACTTTTGCGTTACAGTGTCAAAATCATAGTCAAACTGTTTCAATTGAGCGATTCGAAAAATTTCTTCCAGAAGCTCTTCTGAACTGTTGTATATACCTTTGCAAATTCTTCGAAGTTGTCCGGTCGGTTATGTGAAGCATCAAGTTCAGCGCCAGAACTGACATACGCAACTATTTCGGCTGAGTTTACATTATTGATGTTTGATGGAAATGATATTGAAGCAAGGGCAACTTGCCAATCTCCATCTAACTGTAATGGTTGGGCAAGTTGATTTCGAAACTTGGCCATAGTATTATTGGTAAAAATTCCCATTGAATCATTCGATATCAAATCAATAGTAAATTCTTTATTAATACTCATGTTTAGTCTTTGACAGGAATGACGTTCACTTGGACTAATTCTGGTTCATAAAATTTACCTTTAATTATAACGTTGTTTGCGTCTATAAGGTTGTATGTTGGTGGAGTCAGGGTGGCAACCTTGAATACTGTGAAGACTTCGTCTGTGTAATTTTGTTTATAACCTTTCCTAAATATTTCGTTTGGCTTTGCAATCCGAACCAGGTCTCCTTCTTCGTATTTCGGCTTGTACTTTTTTGTGCTAATTGCTAGGGATATTAGAAACGGTTCATGTTTTTTAAAAGTTTTATTAGGTGCAAGTTGGGTAACACGATTAACACGACTGTTTATAGTATTTACAAACTGGGGCAATTCTTTAGTATAAGTCCAAGTCCAATTTTCCTCCAGGTATTTGTGAATAATGTTTTTGAGCGATCGAATATTCCTCTCATTAAATGCCGACTTGGTTTCGTTTTCTGTTGTATATAAATGAATCTCCTTCTTTTCACAAAATGTTTTGAATTCACCTTTAAACTCGGATCCCTTGTCTGTCCAAACCCTTTCTGGTTTTTTTCTGTTTGATCATTTTTTTGAACGCTTCAACAGCATCTTTTTCATATAAAGCCTTCATTGGTTGCACCCGTAGGTATCGCGATAAAACATCAACAGCCACCAGTAAATATTTGACTCCATTGTTGTGTTGGGCAATTTTATCCATATACGCCACATCGACAGACCAGATTTCGTTTATTCTGTATGCAACAGCTTTTAGTGTCGGAAAAGTTTTTCTGAATTGTTTGTATTTTGTGTGTGGGGCTTTCGACTGAAGGTATTGAACCACTTTGGATCTTGGTAAACCACTGGCTTTCTTCAAATTAGCAATGCTACCAAAAGCTGCACTACCTTTTGTGTATAATTTGTTCAATTGTTTAACGTGAGAGGAAGTAATTTGTCCACGAGCCAGACGGTTGGATTTCGTCTTTTGCATCGTCAAAGCTTTCTTCATCGTCGCCAGAAGCTTTTGATTCTTCCGTTCTCGAGACTCCTGATTCTTCGTTTTCTGGTTCATCCTCAAACAACTGCAACTTTTCGTTTAGTGATAAGGCAAGAAATTTTTTTGCGTATGTATTACAAGTTAATTGTGAACTGATATCTAGAAAGGTCAGGACTTTGTAATGTTCAAGTGAAAGCTTAGATGTTGTTTGTAGTAGATCCTAAAGAAAATCTGCGACAAGAATTCCCGTGCTTGACTTATTAACCATTAGTCTTGATGTCTGATCCAGCGATAGAGATTCTGACTCTTCTATTTTTTCCAATATTATGCTCGCTTTTTCAAACTTTTTTCTATCAAGGTGTTTAATATCTCTCAAAACTCGCTCCCGGATTTCAGTTGAAATTTTTGTATCAATTTGGTCATCTCTAGTCTCATTCAACTCATCTTTGATATTCTCCAAAATATTATCGGTCTGCTGTTGCGTGTCTTGTTGCGTGGTAGAAGGTGCTGGTGGAGACTTGCTTCTTTGCAACAGTGATATTTGTTTTGCTTTCTCTCGGACATTTTTATTGTTGAGAAGTTGGGCAATTTGAGGTTGTTCATTCGCATACATTTGACGAGGAATTAGCACAAACTCTTCAGTGTGCATTTTGCTCCAGAAAAGCAATACAAGGTAACGCAATCAGTTTATTTAGACGAACTCCAGAGTCTGATCGAAAAATTTTGATTCTCTCACTTTTTTCAACTCGCCTGTCTGAAAGTTTACGTAGTGGTTTCTCGAATTTTTTTATTTCAACTTTATTGATTGGTACAACTCCAGAGAGCACGTTCATCACACAGTCACTCAAGAACCAAATGAAATCGCCCTGATGTAATATTTCTATTTGAGCTGTGGTCTCATTCCTCTTATTTGCCCATTGCTTGAGCATAAGCAAATGTTTCTTTTTCATTTGTAATTGTTGTAATGACTGCTTCAGGGGACGAAATGTAAAAAATAGAAGGATCCGGTCCAATTAGTTGCGATGAAAAACGTAAACCCTGACTTGTTTTTGGGTCAAGATCAATCATCAAATGTCCAAAGGGCTCCGCAGTTGCTAGTTTGTATGCTTCTTTTATCAGTTGGAGACAATTCAACTGTTTTCCAAGATATTCAATTTGTTGAATGTCACGAAGCGACTCGAATAATATTATGTGTGTTGTATTGAGATCAATGGTTCTGGACCATTTGCTTTGATGGAACAAATTATGCTTGACGTATATAACATGTAATTTGCGATGACGTCCTGAGGTAGCTATTTTTACAAATTCTTTATCGTTGAAGATTTCTTCACATGAATCGTCATAGATAAGCAGAAAATGTGATAGATTTTTTGTTATATCAAAGCCTGAGTATTTTAGAAACTCAATCCCTGGTATAACTCGTTGCATATCTTTGAAAAGTGGTTGGAACTCTTTGTAAAAATAATAAAGTTTTTCAAAGCGTGGATAAAATGTCGAACCTTTTAGCATTCGAAATAAGAGTTCTGTTTTACCACAACCACTTGGTCCTACAATTGACATGAATATCCTGTCATGTGTAAGAATAACTTTGTTCATAGTTTGGGATTAGGTAAAATGTAACCAACTAAACTCGATAAGAGAACAATCCAAATTGATTTCTCTTCACAGCTTTCTGATAATAGAAAGAGCATAGAGAAGCAAAGAATGATCATTAAGACAATGATACTAACTTGAACAAAAAATATTACTTCGGACCTTGGCACTGTTGAATTTGAACAACAACGCCATGGTGGCCTCTCTTTGTTGTTCACATCAAAGACTAAATTACTGATACCTGCGTCAGCCTCGTCTCTTTGACTCATTGGAGAAAAATTAATAATTGAAAAGTGAATTGAAACAAGAATGATACAAAATGTTAAATTTTTGAATTATTTACTGGGCAACTGTTTCATGTACCAGAACTCAAACAAATTGAAACCTTTAATATGACTTTTTATCTCTAGTTTATAACAAACGGTTGATGAGTCATTTTCCTCGAACGATGGTTGATTGAAGACTTTTTCAACTTCGGGGTGCTCCAAGACATATAACTGCAACTCATTCGGCATCTCATTAAGTGATATCTCACGTTCTGGTGGTGTTTTTTTCTTTCTAAATTGAGGAACTTTTGTCCGCCCATTGCTTCCAACGTGGGATTCGCTGCTCTTTGGGGTACTGCATAGGTTTCTGGTTTGTTTGGTTCATAGCCATAGTTGAACTGATTCCGATGTTCTCGAGCTCTTTGTTTATTTTTTATGTACAATTGGAAGTGATAGAAATTATCTATCACGGGCAGGAAAGCCCTAAAGCTGTCTAGCTCGTCGGGAGAAAGAGTAATGGTTGCAAAATAACGTTTTGCTGCTGTACTATAAAGCGAGTTGTAGCGCGGTTGTTGTGCTGTGTTTGGCTTATTGTTGAGATAGTTCGCTCGGTTCTGTTGATCACTTGAAAAATTATTCTGTATTGGTGGAGAGGGATCCTGAACTCTGTTGAATATTACAATCGGCCGATCGTCAAGTGGAGTCAAGCAAGTGAATGTCTTCAAGTTGTCTGACAGATAAGTTGTTAATGTTGCCGTGTCTTCTCTGTGCATCACTTTGTGTCCACTGTGAAAATATTCTTGCTTTACGTTCCGAGCAGTGATTTGATAATTGATCGTTTGTTGAACGAAAGTTTGAATGATGATAACAGGAGGGAACTTGTTCTTCTGATATTATCTCTGAGATTCGGGGACAATTTAGATCCTCCAGATTATAAACAGTTTTTTGTAAAAGCTTACTGAGGAGCTCACACTTTTCAATGCCTTTGGCAAAAAATTTTTTTGTGTGAATCGGAAACTGAAACTCAGACAGATTGTTTTCAAATCACAGTAAGGTATATCACCTTCGTCCCAATCAAGACCGTGTAGGTTATTGGTCAGCCAAATAACAGTTTGTCTATCGTGTGCGGGTAAATCAGCGAATTTAAGCGGCGGTTTGAAAAATATTGTATCGTTGTAACTGGAACACAAACTGAGTTCTTTTATAATGAATCCAAGTGACTTGAGTTTGAAACCTTCGAGATCGAGGACAATAATATTTGTGGTTTTGCTGCCAAAATTTTCTAGCATTCCAATTCACGAAACAATTGTGAATGAAAAATTTTCACTGATAGAATGAATAATATTCCTGTCAGGTGTCCAAAAAGACAATTGTTTACTGGTGAGTAACGGAAAGCGTAAACATATCCAGGGCCTTTGCTTCGGCAATCTTTTATAAATCCAGCGGCGTCATGCAATGCAGCATGAAGTCGTAGCACTTTGCTCCGTTTCAATAAGGGATCTAGTCTTGAATTATCAATTCCAATGAAACCACCATAGGGTCTAAATTTAAGTGCTATTTCTCCGTCAACTTCTGGATCTAACAAATAACAAGCAGCTACGAAATATAATTGTCGATAAGATATGTGTGTATAATTTATGTTACCTTTCAGTGATAAAATTTTCTCATGAATGTGCTTGATGTCTTTTTTTCCTATTGTGTTCATTATTTACTGTTTACTGAACGTGAGCGTTTAGAGTTTTTGTTTATAAATCTTTCAATTCTAATTGGTTGTCAACTTGAATAATAAATCAAGCACTCCGATTGGTCAATTTTTTTTGGAAAGTTTTGTGACCCTGAACATGTTTGGGCATGATCTGATGACTCTCCAATTAATATATCATTAATGATTTTATACATCTACTAACAGGTTAGTTGTTTTACTGTTGTTTTCACCAATTTATGTATGCATTTATGGACATAGGTGATTATGACCATAATTGTGTACATACTTAGGCAAAAACTTGTGTATGTATAAAAAAATGTGACCCTGGATCCAGGGTCACATATGTATGTATGTATGTATGTATGTATGTATGTATGTATTTATGTATGTATGAATGTGTGTGTGTGTGTGTGTATGTATACATACATCCATACACACATATATAGATACTCACATACACATACAAGCATACATTTACATACATAAATACATTCATACATGCATACAACAATACACACAAACATATATACATACATGAATACATACACATATATACATATACACGTTACATATATACATGTATATACAAATATACATTTACATAATACATACATACATGCATACATACATACATACATACATACATATACATATACATATATACATATACACAATACATATATACATGCATATACATATACATAATATATACATATAAATACACATATATACATATACACAATACATGTATACATGCATATACCTATATATATATATATATGTATGTAAATATGTAAAATAGGGGGGACATTTTATTCAGATTTTCAAAATTTTCAAGTGTCCCACCCCGGTGTTGTTGGGCCGAGAAAATCAGGCTTCCAAAAATGTCCGTCCCCCCGGTGAGGTTCTAGTAACTTTTTTATACTACTCCCAACGCAATTGATGTATTTAATAGAATTTGAATTGCAAGTTCAGACTATGAAGCGTTTTATGTCTTTTCAGGAACTGTATTTGGACAGCCAATTTGCACGTTTGAAGTTTGCATAGCGGTTATTTAGCGAACAATATACCCACGATCGATATATCCACAGAAACGCTCAGGTTACGAAAGATCCATGCTTAGAATCGGGAAAGTTATGTAAGATCTTGGAATAAAGTGAAAAGTACAATTAAAAATATTTGCGCCGAATTAAAATTTCTTTGCCTTTCATTAAGCGTATATTTGTTCCGACCTCCACTTTAGTTGGGAGGGAGGAACTATATACTCAACTGGGTTTTTTTTGTTCAGTCAATTTTGGCCGATCGATATATTCATCGTAGAGAATTGTGAGTGGTATCATTGAAAAGCCCGTCCAGCGTAGAATACGGAATTAGAAAGATTTTTCCTATTTCCGTTTTTTACAGGGTGTTATCGAGGTTATAATTTTGTGAACTTCCGACTGTTTTTGCTCACATTTTCGGTAATTTTTGCTAAAATTTAGCACAATTTCGATAATATAATTCAAAATAAGTTAAAAATTTTACGTCAGAGTGTTGTTGTTACCGTTAGAGATAGCAGAGCGATGCTGAAATGTTTGATTGAAGTTATATGGCTAAAAATGGTGCTGCCTTTTTTCAAAATACTTTGCTTTTCTTTTTTAATGTTAATTACTGAAAATATTTTCATTCACGGCTCCATTAATTACAACTCCAATTTATACAAATTTGAGGCCGAATGTAGATACAGTTTGTTTTCAGAGCTCCAAAGGGTTTTTATGGCTTTGAGGACTTTTAGTAAAAATTTTACTGATTTCTTGTCTTTTGCCTTCAATTGTTATTCTTTTGGCAGTCTGATTTTTAAATTTAACCACTCAAAATTCTAAATTTCTTCAAGAGGTGCAGGTGAACCTGCCCTATTCATTCGGTTGTAACCTAATGTCTCTTATTTTTTTGAATGTATTTGTTTTAAGGATATTTCTGTGATTTTTTGAACTTGTCAATTTCTATATTATTTTAGTCCTTTTTTGCTTATTCTCGTTAAAAACAGGTGTACCTTTCCTCCGCTTAGAGTACAATTTAATTTTGTGGCCGATTGATTTAATTAAATTTCTAGAAAAAAGAGTAATAGTATTCTTTAACTTATCCCTTTTTGTTCTGGTTTGAGTTTTTTTTTCGTATTTTACAATGTTGAGTCATTTTTCGTAAATTAGCTTAAATATTTAGAGCACTTTTCAATGTTTTTGTGAATCAAACAAAATTTTTTCTGTTGTTTACATGTTTTGAACGATGTCTTCATGGCTTAGACAATTTGTCTCAGTAGAATATTGTGAAGTTTAGATAATTTTTGGTTTTTGTGGTTCTTTTTGTTGTTATTCTGTGATAGTCATTTTACAAAAGAAGGTAAAGATGGTCAAAAGCGACGCAAGTCACGACGTTATATTATTGCGGGGAATATTTTATAAATTTTATGGCTTCAAAACTGTGGTTTTGTAAAGTTGTTTGTGAAACTTATTAGTTCAGCTCGTATTTAATTTTATTTTATAGTCTTATGATTTAGTCTCATCAATAACAGTCGCAATAAGTTTTCCAAGTAGCTATAAGAGAAGCTGTCTACTCTTTTAGTCGAAAGATTTGTTCGCTATGAAATTTGAAAATATTTGATTTTAATAAAAAAGAGATAGATTTCATCTGCCAATTTTATTTCTGTTAAAATGTAGCTAAGCATCTCTATATACAATTCACATCATTTATCTATTGAAATACAATTTGCTCTTTGTTATGGAGGGCTTCCAGAAGGAACACCAAGTAGTATATATTGACAGAAACTCAATCCCTAGGGATCGCAAGTAAGCATCTGAACCTACTATTATAAACACTCTTAAAACTATACGTAGATATGTTTATCATTCGTTGCATTTGTTCATTTGTACTTCAGTTCTTCGGAACATTATCTGTTTTTTTAGTTAGCAAGTATTGTCTGGTAACTATATTCTCAAACAGGTAACTGTCTGGTAACTATTTAGAACAAGCGCGCGTGACATCAAGAGAAAACGAGTTTAAGTTCAGTTACGTAAAACGAGAAACCGCGAAAAAGAGTATTTAACCGCCAGAGTTTTTCCCCAGGGATCAGCATAACATGGCGCAGTCCTTAAAGTCTGCACTTGGCATCCCCCTATATTGGGAATCTGGCGCCGACCCACCTCAGGAATCGCCGTCATGGCTGTCTACGTTCGAACTAGCAGTCATGGCGAAGGAAAATTCTTCACGTAAAGCAACTCCTACGACTAAAACCCAACAACGCGGACCTCTTTTACCCCACAGTCCTATCTTATGAAAAGTAATAGAGGGAGCAAACGACGGAGAAACTCGCAAGAGACAGATACGTAATGAGAGGCGCTGCGTAGACTGGGAAAACGAATGTAGAATCATCCGCAATCGAGGACCCATGATCGATCGCTACTCCTGGGATGAAGCAGATATCAATGTTAAAAACCTTGTGTACCTGTCACTTGGATCAGAAGCAAGCCGAATTTATCGTCAACGTAACCCCCATACACTCATCGAGAGGTGTACCACAAAAAAGCTCATCTACGAATTGGGATTAACGTTTACAAGACCCAGAAATATAACATTTGATCGCTTTCAGCTAATCACGGTACAACAAAAATCAAACGAGACATTCTTCAGCAGGCTACGTGAACTCGGCTCCAAAGCAGCCCTAGGGAACGTCGAAGAAGATCTAATAGAAGACTTCTTTATAGCAAAAATGAATAACACTGCAAAACAAATGGAGCTGCTCTCCGAGGTTCGCACACCTGCTCAAGTCTTGAACTTTGCCCTCTCACGAGATAGAGGTCGAGAAAAACAAAGAGAGACCTTACGCTCTAACCCATCCAACTGGAACCAAATAAACGCAACAACACAGCATACCAGTCGTCCACAGATGCGCCCAAAAACAAGCGTACAACGACAACAAACAGCACAAGAAATACAACCATGTTGGAGATATGGAGCTCCATTCACACATGGTTAAAATAATAGCTGCCCAGAAAAACAAGCACAATGTAACATCTTTAAAAAGATGGGACATTTTGCAAAACTATGTCGATCAAAAATGCCAGAACGACCAAGGCCACGACCACTTCAACGACCTCCACAGCAAACATACAACCAATCCCCTGGGAGTAATCAAACAAGACGTGTACGACACGTCACCGAACAAAGTCAAGACGTAAACCAAGCAAACGTAGACAACGAATCGGAGTCAATAGATCCCGAATCAACACTCTAGTTAAAAGAAGTCACAGAATACTGGGCAAACATAAACTTGGTACAACCAAAAGTTTTTAGCCCAGTAAGAAACATCATTGTAAACAAAAAAGAAAATGACAAAATCTGGATACAAACAACATGCAACAACTCGGAAAAGATCAACTGGCTTGCAGACACAGGATTGCCCGGCAGTTTCATAAACCCGACATTGGCAAACAAAGTCATGACGCAAAACCCCAACGTCAAAATGGAAAAATATAAAGAAAACAAACGCTACAGATGCTTCAATAATAAAGAAATAAAGATCAAAGGTGTAATCCATATGGATATCACTTTCGGAAGTTGGTGCGCAAAAAGATGCCCAATTCTTATAGTGGAACAAAACACGACAAACCTGATGGGACGCGACGTACTGCCAAAACTGGGAATCAGCCTACAACAAACAAAACAACAAGAAGAACAAGATGCAACAGCCTCCATGATCCAACCTAGCCGCCCGAACCCAGCGAACAGAGAACCTCTGGGGCATTCCGAAGTGCTGAAGATGGCAAAAGCCAACCAAAGAAAACAGGCCAAACAAACAAGATGAAAGCCCAACCCGAATGGCTGAAACAAAACGGCGGACAACAGCAGGGCAACTACGTTTGCGCCAAAGTCAACAGACAGCTGCTCTGAAACATAGTCAACAAGCCATATCGGAGAAACGAAAACTTTTGCACTCCAGCTCATCATAGAAGAAATCCTTCATCAAAGCAACTCCCAGCAAAGTGCAATAGTCATCAACGACGAGAACATTCAACATTCGAGAAACTCCCTCGGGACCCACCTTCAAAATAACAGCATCATCAGATGCTAATGACTTTATGAACTCCCCGGCAGACCCAGCCGCAATTCCCGGTCCGAGTAAAGCCAGATCGACTCCACGAGTCGACAAAATAGTAGAACGCATCTGGAAGCAAAACTCTCCCAGCAAACAAAACCAAAACGACAAACCCATCGAAGTAGTGTATTTAGACAGTTCCAACTCAACTGGAAAACAAACGGAGGAAGTAATCACTCTGGAATCCACACCAAATGAGGACGACCAAGTGCTATAAGCTGAACCTCTAGCTACCAATGAGACTGAAGAGCACGAAGGAGGCCCACTAAGTTCCATCTCGGACATCAACCCGAGAGACTTTTATGGTCCATCAGAATTTTGATCCCAAAATTCTTCCAAAGCGGGGGGGGGGGGGGTGTTATGGAGGGATTCCAGAAGGAACACCAATTAGTATATATTGACGGAAACTCAACCCCTAGGAATCGCAAGTAAGCATCTGAACCTACTATTATAAACACTCTTAAAACTATACGTAGATATGTTTATCATTCATTGCATTTGTTCATTTGTACTTCAGTTCTTCGGAACATTATCTGTTTCTTTAGTTAGCAGGTATTGTCTGGTAACTAAATTAAGTTCAGTCTAACGCTCGCCGCTTTAGAATAAGCGCGCGTGACATCTAGAGAAAACGAGTTTAAGTTCAGTTACGTAAATCGAGAAACCTCGAAATAGTGTATTTAACCGCCACAGTTTTATCCCCAGGGATCAGCCTAACACTCTTCATAACGGTTTTAATTTCCTCAAATGGTATTTTTTCTTCGAAAAACCAGTTTCCATGAAACCAATTTTCGTGATATTTGCATATTTCCCTCTTTTTTGTAGGTTTTTGTTTTCTTTTCATATTATCACAATAATGGGCGTCATTTGATTTACAAATGTTGTTACCTTCAAACAATCCAAACGGAGATTTTTGTTGTTTTTTTTGATCACCTTAATATTTAATTGATTGGGGGGACATCGCTTTCGTGCATTATTTTTCATGAAATTTTTAGTTTTTGCCGGTATTTGTTGTTCTTTTTGTAGTCCTATGACATATCCTGGATAATTAAAGGCTTCAGTTGCTCTCTCTAGAGGTGTAAGAGACTCTTTCAATGATATCATTTGATGCGTAATGTTTCTAATCAGTTCGAATTTAACTCTTTTTTTAAAAAAGCGATGTTTTAATAAACTTTGCCCCTTTTGCTCATTTCTAGTAGACTTGTTGCCAAGTCGCATTGAGGAAAAGTCCCATTTTTTGTTCCAAAAAGTGCCTGTTAATCTTCTGAGTATAAGTTTTATCTGATGCCATTTTGATTTGGTTATTAGTGGTTTTCAAAAAATGGACAAGGAGTTTTCGTCGTAATTAATATTTGTAACTATTTGATTTTCATTGCCGTCTTTTCTGGTAGTCATATTCTGGTAGCCACAGGTCTCATAGGCTCTCTAGAGTAGATTGTTTTATTCGTTTAGTGGTTTGTTAAACGATATGTTGATATTTTTTTATGTCTTCCTCATTTGGCAGACAATTAAGTGAAAAATGTAGATGAACGGGGTCGGAACTCAATGTGCGAACGCACATTACCGAGCCTGCTTGTTTACATAAACTCTCAAAGTTTTGTTTGCTTATTTGTTTCACCGGAAAAAAATTCTTTATTAGCTATAGCTAATAAAAAACTTTAGCGTTTCGCTTCGTAGATCGTTCAAAGCATTTTGTTCTTTCAAAGTAGATGTTATAAAATTTAAGCGTATCCAAGCGTAGATCTTAATTAATTTATTAAATTAAATAGATTGGATAGATCAAATATATTTAGTGTCTCTCATTGTTGACCTATCTTACCTAATATTAGCGTTTCCAGTCGTAAAGCTTTTCCAGTCGTAAAATTTATTATTTCGCCTAGCTTCTACTATTTTGTTTGTATTTCTATGTGTATATCCCGAAAATCTCAACGTGTCTATGCTCAGGTCTTTTATGTTTTAAGCGTTCCTGTTCTTAGATCATACACAATTTTAGCGTCTCTAAACGTAGAACTTATATAGCTATCTTGTTTCTGATCTCAGATCCTGCAATTGCATTTGTAATTTTTGTATTCCTAAACGTAGGTCTTGAATAATTTTGCATTTTTAAGTGCTGATCATAGAAAAATTCAGCTTTTCGTTGCGTCGATTATAGATCATACAAAAAAAGTTGGCGTTTCAAATATTAGATCTGAAATAATTTTACCATTTCTAAGCATTGATCATATTAATACCTAAGTAAAAATATCAGATCCTAATAATAGCTTAATTTTGTTTTTTAGTCTCATCGTGCATTGAGGGTGTAAATTTTCCTCACCTACTAAGCGGAGGGGTGCATAAACGGAAATGATCGACACAATTTTTGAAAATTTTTTTCAGTTTGCAATGTTTTGTGTATTTTATAAGTTAGCGTTTCCAATCGAAGATTTTAAATAAAACAGAAAAAAAACAGACTTTTTGGGCGTAGAAATTTTATAAAAAAACCTGGTGTTCCATTGAGTAGATCTTACATGTTTCCAGATTTTTTGCGAAGATCGTACATTTGGAGTCTTTGAGCGTTTCTAAGCGTTGATATTGTAAATATTTACGGCTTCTAAGTATATATCATGCACAAAATTTAGCTTTAATAACCTTTGATATTTCTTAATGTAAGTTTTTGCGAGCATAGCGCTTCATAATTTTAGCATCAATTTTAGCATGAAATCCCACATAATTTGGAATTTAAATGTTCAGATTTGTAATTTTTCATCAATTCCAAGCATAGATCTTATATAAAAGTAGCGTTTCATTGTGTAGATAATTAAATTTTTAGTGTTTCTCGGCGTAGAAGTTTCGTTACTTTACCGTTTCTAAGTGTAGATGATACATACGTTTCTGAGTGAGCTGAAAAATTTTTGGCAATTCTATGCGCAGGCCTTACATTTCTGTAGCATATCTAAGCGTAGATTTTACATTATTTGGGAAGTTTGTATCTTCGATTGTGATCTCTAAAAGCGTAAAAAAACTTACGAATTTTCAAAATTTCAAAATTCGACGTATTAAATTTTGTTAAATTAACTATGCACAGGGTTGAAAGTGTTAATCAAGGTAATTATAAGGCCAAGGAGGAGTGAAACATTATGACAATTATCTAACAACTTTTTGAAATATTAGAACCATGTCAACTGAAATTCTAATCCAGTTTCAAAAAGTAGATCTTAAACAAACAAGTTTAGCGTCTATAAGTATAGATTCTACATAATTTTATGTTTTCCAATTGTAGAATCTTTTCGCGTTTCTCTGTGTAGATTTTACGTAGAATCTTAAAGCTTAAATTCTACCTTTTTTAGTTTTTTCTTCTGTTGACGTGCATACTTTATGTAATTGAAAGCGCAAAACTAAAATTTAAAATGGCGTTTCTAAGTGTAAATCTTATCACTTATAGATCATATTAGCGTTTTTCTGTTAAGATCTTAACATTTTTACTGGCATTTCCAATCGTCTATCCTACAAAACTTTTAAAATTTCTGCTCTAAGACCTTACATAATTTCATCCTTTTCAAGTGTAGTTCTAACAGTCGTTCTCTCAATCTGGCTTTTCTAAAAGATGATCTCTTATTGATTTACTTTTTTTCTTAAATATGTATATACATGGCTTCCATAATAATTGGATTTTCGGTGTTGTGATGGGCCATTTGTTAGATGCCATAGAGAAATATGTAGTGGCCACAGAGTACTTGATCTTCAAAAGCGAAAAAAACTGAAAGTTTTTAATGAGAAATTAACAAAATTTTGACGCAATAAATTTTTTGAAACGATTTATGCACCTGTTTATAATTGTGAATCAAAAACTTTATAAACCCACGTGAGCTTCCTCCGTGATGAATCAAACAATCTAACAAATTTTGAAACAAAATATTCAAGTATTCAAACCATGTAAATGAAAAATTTCAGTCTAGTTTCTATAAGTGTATATATCTGCTTAACTTTTAATTTTTAGTCTCATTGTCTTGTGGGAGCTTCAAAAGTACAAAAAATGAGCATTAAAAAACTTCAACAGTTTCTATGAATAAATATTTGTTGATCATGATTAAGGAGCGTTAAGAGCGCCATTGAGCTTAATCAATGGTAAAGAAGTAAAAAATTTTGACTCAAATTTTTCTCAGAAAGCAACATTTTTAGAAACTTCTGAAACGAAGCTTCAACAATTAGCAGCGTTTCGAACTTGGGTTTTTGTTAAATGAAATTAAGAACCAAATCTGTTAAAAAAAACATTTGGAACGTTTCCTTTTGTGCCCCCTCTACGGAGCTCCTAAGTTACGGAACATGTATCACTAAATAAATATTCACGTGTAGAAAAATGCACGTGCATTGGGAGTGCAAATATTACTCACCTAATAAAGGACGGGGTGCATAAACGGAAAAGGACCGAACGATTTTTAAAATTTGAATTTTTGAAGGTTACAGCGCTTAGCTTGCTTGAATAGGTGCTATAAATTTATGTGTAATCTACATCAAATGATTTCATATGAGGCTATCGCCGTCTTTAGGCCCAGATTATACAAAATTTTAGCTTCAAAAACGAAGTTTTAATTTTATAATTTTACGAAGTTTTAATTTTACATAATATCCGCAATTCTAAGTGTAGACATTACAAAGTTTAAATTTATCTGAGTGCAGAATTTTTAAATAAAAAAAAAGCGTTTAATTGAGTATATCCTACATGCTTTCAGATTCATCGTACATTTAGTGTGTTTTTAGCGTTTCTAAGCATTTATATTGGAAACAATTACGGCTACGAAGGATATATCATACATAAAATTAACATTTATAAGCTTTGAACTTTCATTATTATAAGTATTTGCGACAACAGCTCGTCATGATTTCAGCGTTTCAAAGCATAGATATTACATGATTTCAGCATTGTTTTGCAGACATCGTACAGAATTTAGTATTTAGTGTTTTTTTGCCTGAATTTATAAGCTAAAATCCTACATAATTTTGGCATTAATATGTTTAGATTTGTATATTTTTATCATTTCCAATAGTCGATTTTACATAAAATTAGCGCTTCTTTGCGCACATTATTAAGTTTTTAGTGTTTCTAGGCTTAGAAGATTTTTTACCCTGTTGTTTCCAGGTTTTAATGATTCATAAGCTTCTATGTGTTATGCAATCTGACTTTTTTAGCTTTTCGATGGGCAGACCTTACATTTGTGTAGCATATCTAAGCGTAGATTTTACATAATTTGGGAAGTTTCTAAGCTTTGATCTTACATAAAAATCAACGCATCTGAAATGTTTCCTTTTTAGGAATTCATTTGGTGTTTTATTGGGTGCCATAAACAACTGTTTAGTATAGTCTCCGTATGTGATCTCCAAGAGCTTAAAAAACTTAAGGATTTTTGAAAGTTCTCAATTTGATTCCTTGATTTTTCTGGAATTATCTATGCACAGGGTTGGAAGTGTTAGTCATGAGAACCGTAAGGCCATGTGAGTCTCACCGTGAAGAATAGGGCTTTATGACAATTATCACAGAAAGTTTTGAAGTATTAGAACCATGTCAGCTGAAATTTTAATTGAAGTATTAGCACCAGATCAGCTGAACAGAAGATCTTAAATGAACAAGTTTAGCGTCTATAAGTATAATTTCTACATAATGTTATGTTTTCCAATTGTAGATGATACATATCTTTTCGCATTTTTCTGTGTAGATTTTAAGTAGACTCTTAAATCTTAAATTCTGCCTTCTAAATTCTATTTTTAATTTTTCCTTCTGTAGACATGTATACTTTTCGTAATTGAAAGCGTAAAAATAAAATATAAAATGGCCTTTCTAAGTGTAAATCTTATCACATTAGATCATTTTAGCGTTTTTCTGTTAAGATCTTCCATTCTTTCTGGCACTTTTAATTGTAGATTCCACACAAATTTCACAATTTCTGCGCTAAGACCATGCATTATTTCATCCTTTCCAAGAGTAGTTCTAACAGTTGTTCTCACATTTTGGCTTTTCCAAACATAGATCTGACATTGATTTACTGTATATAGGTGTTTATCCTAAATATATACATCGCTTCTTAATAACTGGATTTTTAGAGTTGTGATTGGCCATTTTTTAGGTGTCATGGAAAAATATGTAGTCGCAACAGAGTATTTGATGTTCAAACAAAAAAAACTGAAATTTTTTTTCATGACAAATTATCAAAAATTCGAAGCATTAAATTTTTATGAATTGAAATATGCAGCGGGTTATTAGTGTGAATAAAAAGCTTTATAAACCCACGTGAGCTTCCTCCGTGATGAATCAAACAATATGACAATTTTCACACAAAATTTTAAAGTAACCAAACCATGTGAATAAAATTTTCAATCTAGTTTCTATAAGATCTAAATTCTGACACAGAAGTTGCGTTTTTCTTTTTCGAATATAATTTTTTCTTGTTTCCAAGCGTAGACGATGCGTAATTATGCAAGCGTAGATCTTACATAAAATGAGCAATTCTAAGCGCATCTTCAAAATTTTTAACTCTACAGAATATCTTCAATTTAGGGGCTGCATTGAGCCATTTATTCAGTTCCATAGCATACTGAATAGTCTCATCATTGTATTTGAGCTTCAATATCAAAAAAAATATGGTTTTCAAGAGCAAATTTTCGGAACTTCGATGCATCATTTTTTCGTGAACTAAATGAGGCACCCGGGTTATTGGTGTCAAACAAAAATCTTCAGCCCATGTGAGTTTCAACCGTGAGTAAGCCCATAATATGATCATTTTCTTAAGAAAATATTAACAAATGCGCGTTAAATCTAGTTCCGGGTCTCAAAATTGAGGTTGTGTTTACCGAAGATTTTTTTTTCGTGTCGCGGTAATACATCTCACATGCGAGTTCAATCTATTTTGAAGTCTTAAAATCGAATGTTTAATTACCGAGCTTCTTACAATCTTACATTTGAATGTTTTCTATATTGAAGATTTCTTTTGTGTTGTTTTTGTGTTGCTAACTTTATTCACCTTTTTACCTAGCGTATCATTCAGATGTTTTTTGTCTCAAATTTATGTCTCAAAATTGCAAAAAAAGGGACGGGGGATTAGTGTCAAGTAGAGACAACTTTTAGAGCACAAATTTTATACGGCGAATCTTACGGCTATTTTTAAACAATTTCGTGTGATGATAGAGTTCGATTTATAATGAATACAGTTTTTATAAGATCTAAAATTGGTAACCCCGAAATTAAAAATGACCATTAAATGGATAAATGCAATTTTTTTAAGATTAGCATTAAGTAGTGTTGATAAGTTGTACGATTTTTTCTTGTAAACGATTTTTTCTTGTAAACTTTAGTTACCGCTTATCTTTCATACAATTAGCATCCCAAAGGGTTAATCGTACATAATTTAGGCGTTTTCAAGGAAAGTCTCACATAATTTTAACGATTCTAAGTTTTTGCTGAAATTCTTTGGCCCGGGTTTTCATTTTTAAATTACCATTATTATCCAGAAGAGCTGGGTTGGCAGAGTTTCAACCCTGGCAGCTGCTTGTATCTTGGTGAACAGAATAACCCTCTCGTGGTCCTCTGGCGGCACTCGAGTGTAGTTACCCGTCAGTTGGGCCAAAATGGCCGAATCGTACTCATTGGTCAACAATGCGTAAATGTCGGGTTCGTTAAAAGAGAATCCCTTTAGGGCCATTTTTTAATTTCAGCAAAACGCGTAGAGACAAGTTATTGAATAAAATAAGCTCTCAAGGTAAAATGCAGAATCTTTTTGATTTTATCAGCTGTTTCTTCTAAACATGTCAATACAGAGAGATGGTTTTACTTAGATAATTAACAGCTTGACAAACGAGCTAGCTATAATTTAAAATTATATGCTTAAGTGAATTGTTTGCATAACTCGAAAAAATTGATAACAGTTGTAAAACGAGCCTGTGATGCAGATAATTGGGCAGTCAATAACACTGCATCCATTTCTTGGAGTTTTTTCCTCTTTTATTGGCGCTTTTCTCCTCCTGATATTTTTTGCACTCTCATTTTATTTATTTTTCAATTTAATGGCTCTAAAGAATTGCTTAGCTAAGTTCTTGTTGCGACATGAAGGCGCCCCATTTTTGAAGCCAAATATTTATCTCTGAGTCGGCTCTTTCGAAGCCTTCCAGCTAATAGGAATTCGCCATCTAAAAATGTTGGGTAAAATTTTGCACAATTAACAGATAATAATTCATTCCTACGATAAATCGAGATGGTGAACTCTTATGCAATTACATGTTGGAATTGCAAGCACATTTAAAAATGAAATAAGTTATTATTTGGAATGTTAACTTGTAAATTACATAAAAATCGAGGTACTAGTTCAACAGATCAATCCAGGCTGATGTTCCGGACCAAACATAAGCATGTCCAGGCCGTCTCAGACAAAACATACTTATTTTCCAGACTGTAACAGACAAAACAACCATACAGCCAGACTTTCGCGCGTTTAGATTTTTTCATGGTGCGTTCAAAAGTGTGAATTTCTAGACTTTCGTGCGTTCAGGTACAACTTTTGTGCGCTCAGCGGACGTCCGTGCTGTCACCAGATTTTGCTGCGTTCAAAAGTGTTTGTGCGTTATTCGTGCTCTCAAAATCAAGATTTTCCAGACTTTGGTGCGTTCATGTCCAGACTTTTTCCATACCTTTGCATATATGTTGTGTAAAAAATTTCTTATTTATTCAAAGTTTCATATTCAAAATTTCATATGTATTTGAAGTAGAGATATTATATGAAACAAGGTAATGATGTAGATTCTTATTAGTTCATACATAAATGATTAATAAAAGGTTGCAATGATAAACATATTGGTTCAAAGGCGCGCAGTTCATCCAATTATTAAGGCGCGATTTTTTTGCAACTGCAGCAACGTTCTATAATTCCATGAATAAAAATGACCAAAACAAGGACGTATCTGCGTTCAAAGTTTTGCAACTTTTAAACGCAAGTTAGTTGAGGTTTTTTTGCTGATAATGTTTTCAATGAATGAACCACGAGTTCAACTGTTTTTGCCATTTTTCTTTCACTTCGAACTAATAGAACATTGTTGTCGCTACCTATTTTTACGTCTTTTATTTTTTTGTGGATTTATTAAACTTATTAAATGAATGGGAATTCTTCCCAGACTGCGAAGATCATTGTTCCTTGGCGGTGTTTCGATACTTCAGAGATCTCAGACGTCATGCAGATGCTTATGACTCACAACTCAAACAATTACGTGACAGAACGCACAGAGAAAGCAAGTGTGAAACTACCCGGGCCAGGTGTCAAAGCTAAAAAACGCAAAATTATTTAGGATTGGCGTTGAATGCGTTGAATTTATATATTCAACGCGTTCAACGCCAATATTATATATTTTGCTTTGAATTTAGCGTAGATCTTACATATTTTGCGTTGAATATAGCGTATATCTTACATAAATTCAACGCATTCAGCGCCAATCTTACATATTTTGCGTTGAGTTCAGCGCAGATCTTACATATTTTGCGTTGAATTTAGCGTAGAATTTACATATTTTGCGTTGTTTATAGCGTAGTGCTTATATAAATTCAACGTATACAAAGTCAATCATACATATTATGCGTTGAATTACGCGTAGATCTTTTATAATTTCAACGCATTCAACGCCAATCTTACATATTTTACGTTGAATTTCGCGTAGATCTTACATATTTTGCGTTGAATTTAGCGTAGGTCTTATATAATTTGAGTTGAATTTAGCGTAGATCTTAAATATTTGCGTTGAATTTAGCGTAGTTCTTACATAAATTCAACGCATTCAACGCCAATCTTCCATATTTTGATTTGAATTTCGTGTAGTTATTACATATTTTGCGTTGAATTTAGCGTAGATCTTACATTGTTGCGTTGAATTTAGGGTAAGTCACGGGGCGGGGGGGGGGGGTTGAGTTGGGTGGGGTATATGGCGGGGGTAGGTTGGGGTACGTTTTGGGGGGTGCGTGTGGTTAGGGGGGGCTATGTGGGAGTCGGGGCAATTTTCAAAAAATCAGAAACCAGATGCGTGCACGAAAAACTGGAAAGAGTTAAAAAGACAGAAAAATAGAGCAAAAAATGAACAAAAATCGAATAAAATCTAAGAACTCAACGCAAAAGTATGTAAGATCTACGCTAAGAAACGCCAAAATTATGTGAAACGTGATGATACAGTCCGATTTGCAAAGAGTGCGGATCATAAGAAAAGTAACGTACTGTGGTACAGTTGTAGAAGAGGCCCCAAGTAAGCAGGAGGTCAGTGGTTCGAGTCCAATACCCAGAGTTTTACGCGTTCAAATTTTTTGTACAATCAACGCTAAACTCAATGACAAAATATGTAAGATCAACGCTAAATTCAACGCAAAATGTGTACGATCTACGCTAAATTCAACGCAATATATATAAGATCAACGCTAAATTCAAAGCATTCAACGCAAAAATATGTGAGAAAATTGCGCGAATTTTTCGACTTGTTAACGCTAGTTACCGCTGATCTTACATATTTAGCGGTGAATTTAGCGTAGATCTTACGTATTTAGCGTTGAATTTAGCGTTGATCTTACATATTTAGCGTTGAATTTAGCGTAGATCTTACATATTTAGCGTAGAATTTAGCGTAGATCTTACATATTTAGCGTTGAATTTAGCGTAGATGTTACATATTTAGCGTTGAATTTAGCATTCAAAATTCTTCGACCCGGGTGTTGGGTCTCATTTTCATGACTTTGTACTTCTGTACTTTGATTAGTAATTCACTTTGGCTTTAAGTTTATATAAGACCAAGTTTTTTCAGAGGTTGAGTTGTTAATGGAGTTTAACCACGTGGTAGACCGAGTGAAAACATTTATATCAGGTGTAGGTAAGAGCTCGGGCCGAGGTGTACACGTAGAGAGAAAGAACATTAGAGAAAAAACATTAAAGAACGTAAAGAGTGTACAAAAAGTGTAATTTTCTCAAAATTACACTCTTACTCTCTTATCCCGGCTAATTAAGAGTGGAATCGATTTACACCCTTATTCTCGCTTAATAACGGTGGAATACGGCACCATTGATAAGCAAAAATGAGGGTGTAAAGGCGATTCCACTCTTAATTAGCAGGGATAAGAGAGTAAGAGTGTAATTTTGAGAAAATTACACTTTTTTGTACACTCTTTACGTTCTTTGATAAACCTCTTTTACACTTTTAAAAATACACTGTAATTACAATCATTATTCCACTCTTTACTACACTCTTGAGCGAATTAGGCGAAGAAAATGTAGAACTTAATGAATTTATTTGTTAATAGCATTTCGCAGAAGACCAGTTAGAAAGTCTATTTTAGCACGCTTTGTTGCCCTGATAATGAATTTTTTGAGATTGTGTAGAAATAAAAGCCATTACATTGATTTGTATACGAAGATTTAATGAAATCTTCATTTAGGTGAGGAAAATGTCGAACTTCATTAAAAACGTTTGTTAACAACTTTTTGAAAGAGACGAGTTAGAAAGTCTACATTAGCCAATTTTGTTGCCCCGATAATGTACTTTTTGAAATTGTGTAGAAATAGAAGCCAATATATTGATTTGTATAAGGAATTTTAGTGAAATGTCCAATTAGGTGTAGTAATTGTCGAACTTCATTTAAAACGTTTGTTAACAACTTTTTGAAAAAGACGAGTTAGAAAGTCTATATTAGCCTGTTTTGTTGCCCTGATAATGCATTTTTCAAAAACTTGTAGAAATAAAGGCCAATATTATGATTTGTATACAAAATTTCAATGAACACTCCAATTAGGTGAAGAAAATGTCGAACTTCATTCAAAACAATTGTTAACAACTTTTTGAAAAAGACGAGATAGAAAACCTACCTTAAACAATTTTGTTGTCCTGATAAGGGACTTTTTGAAATTGTGTAGAAATAAAAGCCATTTTTTTTATTTGTATACGGAATTTTAATGAAATCTCCAATTAGGTGCAGAAAATGTCGAAATTCATTTAAAACGTTTGTTAACAACTCTTTGGAAAACACGAGTTAGAAAGTCTACCCTAGCCCATTTTGTTGTCCTGATAATGCACTTTGTAAAATTGTGTAGAAACAAAGGCCAATGTATTGATTTGTATACAGAATTTTAATGAACTCTCCAATTAGGTGAAGAAAATGTTGAACTTCATTCAAAACGTTTGTTAACAACTTGTTGATAAAGACGAGTTAGAAAATCTACCTCAGCCCATTTTGTTGTCCTGATAATGGCAATTAGTTAAAAAAATATCGAACTTCATTTAAAACGTTTGTTAACAAATTTTTGGAAAACACGAGTTAGAAAGTCTACTTTAGCCATTTTGTTGTCCTGAGAATGCACTTTTTGAAATTGTGTAGAAACAAAGGCCAATATATTGATTTGTATACGGAATTTTAATGAAATCTCCAATTAGGTGAAGAAAATCCCGGACTTCATTTAAAACGTTTGTTAACATTTTTTTGGAAAACACGGGTTAGAAAGTCTACCCGAGCCCATCTTGTTGTCCTGTTAATGCACTTACTGAAATTGTGTAGAAATAAAAGCCAATATATTGATTTGTATACGAAGAGTTAATGAAATCTTCAATTAGGTGAGGAAAATGTCGAACTTCATTTAAAACTTTTGTTAATATCATTTTGAAGAAGACGAGTTAGAAAGTCTATTTTAGCCCGTTTTGTTGCCCCGATAATGCACTTGTTTAGATTGTGTAGAAATAAATACCAACTTTAGAAATAAATGCCAATAAAACTTGATTTGTATACAGAAATTTGATGAACTCTTTCAATAGTTGAAGAAAATGTCGAATTTCATGAAAAACGCTGGTTAACAATATTTTGAAAAAGACGAGTTAGAAAGTCTCTATTAGCCCCCTATGTTGCCCTGATACTGAACTTTTTGAGTTTGTGTAGAAGTAGTTATCAATATATTGGTTTCCTTACAAGGTTTTATTGAGCTGTCCAATTAGGTGAAGAAAATGTAGAAGTTCATGAAAAATCTTTGATAATAACTTTTCGAAGAAGACGAGTTAGCAAGTCTGTTGCCGCCCGTTTTGTTGCCCTGACAATGAACTGTTTGAAAGTGTGTAGAAAAAAATACCAATATTTTGATTTCTGTAAAGAATTTTAAGGAGCTCTCAAAATAGGTGAAGAAGATGTCGAACTTCATGCAAATCATTCGTTAACAACTTTTTCGAAAAAGACGAGTTAGTTATTCTATTTTAGCCCATTTTTTTGTCCTGGCATTGCACTTTTTGAGTTTTTGTGGAAATAAATGCTAATAGTTTGATTTGAATACATAACCTTAATGAACTCTCCTATTAGGTGAAGAAATTGGCGAACATCATGAAAAACGTTTGTTAACAATATTTTGAAAAAGACGAGTTAGAAAGTCTCTATTAGCCCCCCTATGTTGCCCTGATAAGGAACTTCGAGTTTGTGTAGAAGTAGTTACCAATATATTGATTTCCTTAAGTTTTAAAGTTTTATTGAACTGTCGAATTAGGTGAAGAAATTGTAGAAGTTCATGAAAAACGTTCGTTAATAACTTTTTGAACAAGACGAGTTGGAAAGTCTTCATTACCCCATTTTGTTGCCGTGATAACGTGCTTTTTGAATTTGCCTAGAAATATTGAATTTCATGAAAAACTTTCGCTAATAACACTTTGAAAAAGACGAGTTAGAAAGTGTATGATAGCTCATTTTAATGCCGTGATATTGTGCATTTTGAATACATATAGAACTATTTTCCATTTTGTTGATTTCTACCCAAAATTTCTAAAAAAAAACTGGATTTTTGGGCAAAAATTGGTCTTTTTTGTCCAACTTCTATTAAATTCGCACAAATAAAAGCACAAAACATACAAGTTTTGGTATCATAATAAACTGGAACTCACGCTTCCAACGGCCATATAAATATATTTTTTTAATGCATTGCCAAACAAGGGAATACAAGAGCAATGAAAGCGACCAAAATCGGGGTCGATTTTCGTAAAATTTTCAATTTTTCAAAAGGTTTAGTTTAATAACTTTTTAATTAATCTATTTTAAACATATGTTATATTGTTTTTTGCTCAGTTAATTGTATCTTACAAACATATAATTGTCAAAAAACTTCGATGTAGTTACGCTGCTCAATTTTTTGATTTTCCAAATTTTGATGAAAATAAGCCAATTTTGGCCAATTTCCTATTTTTCAAGTTTATAATTTTTATGTTTTTTGTTTAATTTTTTTTCTCATGTTATTACCCAGTTCACGTTGAGTTCAAAACATGTTAATTTTTCAAAATTGTTCTAATCGTTTTCGAGATATAGCACTTTTGATGTTTTTCGGGCTGCAGGGGGCTGGGTCCCCTGACAACACTTTTTTTTCACTACTTCCTGTTTTATCTTTTTATGATGCGCGAACTAACTAAAACATTTCTACTATTTGAATTCTACTTGTTACGGGCTTTCTAAATACGTAATTTGGTCATAAATAAAGTTTATGGCTTAAACGTAGTTGTTAGTCTAACATGGCAATGTTAAAATTTCGTTTTACCTGTTCAGCTACGCGTCGTCTTCTCTCTCAGGCCAAATCAGGAGAGTTCACGTACCGGGCACAACTGCAGGTGACCGTCCTGACCCAAACCAACATGAAAATTATGTGCACGCCGTATTTGAAAAGTGCAACGTACACGGAATTTTCAAATGGATATTTAATCGTTAGCTATAATATCTATCATGAACAGGGCCGAGGTAGATCGATCAGATCAGAAGTGCAAACCCGCAGCTGCCTGTAGTAGTAGTAGTAGTAGTAGTAGTAGTAGTAGTAGTAGTAGTAGTAGTAGTAGTAGTAGTAGTAGTAGTAGTAGTAGTAGTAGTAGTAGTAGTAGTAGTAGTAGTAGTAGTAGTAGTAGTAGTGGGGGACAAAATCCAACCTCACCTCCACGTGGTGTCCCCTGGGGGTAGGTCATGTGCTGCGGCTCTCCGCTCACATGGTCGAGCTAACGAGGCACTGGTCTTCTAGTTTGTGGCGCAACTAGTCGTATCTCAGCCTTCAAACACCAAAGCAATGAGTACATTCAACCATGGCCCCGAGTCCCGGGTAAGGGGTGCTAAGAATCTCCCGAGGAACCAACTCAGAATTGCAACTTTAAACGTCAGAACACTGACCCAAGCTGGATCTTTAGAGGCTTTGAAAATGGATCTGGCGCAATACAAGTTGGATATTCTGGGAGTGCAGGAGACGAGATTGCAGGAGCAAGAAATTGATCTCGGAGACCACAAGCTCTACCTGTCTGACTCGTGGTTTTCTGGTGTAAAGTCGAGACAAGGAGGAGTGGGCGTTGCTGTAAAGAAGTCATTGATAAACAGCATCGTAGAACAAGTGGCTCTAAGTGAACGTACTTGCTACGTCAAGTTCGCGGCTCGGAGGAGAGCCAATCTAGCTGTTGTTGTCTGCTACGCACCTACGAATGAAGCTAGTCTCCAAGAGAAGGATTTGTTTTGGAGTCAACTTTCAGACCTAGTTTCCAGCTTCAAACATAGGGAGCGTATTTGTGTCATCGGTGACCTCAATGCAGAGCCTGGACACCAGTTGAATGACACCATGAGCTGCAGAGGCCCGTTTGGAATGGGTGAAGAAAATGAAAACTCGGAAAAGTTGTTATCATTTTGCACTTCACACAAATTGCTCGTAGGTGGTACATGGTCCCAGCATCGACAAGTGCATCGGTACACCAACAACCCTCCCGATCCGAGAACGGGCGTTAGGCAGGGTGATGTGTGGTCCCCAATCCTATTCGGCCTTGTCATCAACTACATTTTGGCTAACTCCGTGCATGGAGGATTAGACATTGGGAGATTGGTGGCTGACTTAGATTTTGCTGATGATGTTGCTCTCGTGGGGGTCTCAGACAGTGAGGTGCAAGAAAACCTACATCGAATCGAGGCCCTTGCGGAAGCCGCTGGTCTGAAGATTAATGTGGCCAAAACAAAGAATATGGGCGTAAAATGCGACAGCCCAAATGTTGTTGCAGTGCCTAGTATCCAACAGAACGTGGAGATACTCACTGGAACACATAAAGGCAAACTAGGACTCCTGGCAGAGACATCTAGCCAGTCACTACTAACCATCAGCACGGAGGTGCTGCTGGGAACGAAAAAGAAAGCGGGCTGGTTCGAAACACAAGATGGCCGGAAGCCAAGATTGAAAAGCTTAGCGGTGGCTAAGCCAGCGTTGGTAGCTTCACAACAACAATCTGCGGTAGCAGATTCAGAGTCGCTAGAAAATGAGAGTCGGTCAGTGGTGGCTGACCAAGAGTCTTTAAGATGTCAGAATTGTCAGCGGCAATTCAGTACAGTTACCGGACGCAAAGTGCACCAAACAAGATTCTGCAAAGCCGGTTTGTCAAAGAATGTCGTCGACACGTCAAAGTTCGAGCAACTAGAGGCGAGCCTTACCTGTGACAAGTGTGAAAGAAAGTTCAAAACAGTCAATGGCCAAAAAGTTCACCAATCGAGATACTGTGGCAAACCTAAAGCAGTTGCCACACGCGTGTTTTCCTGCAAAGTACAAGATGTTCTCGGAAACGAGTTTGAAAACATAGAAGCGTTCAAGTATCTCGGATGATATGTCAGCCTCAAGCATGGAGACCTGCAGGAAGTCAATTGCAAACTTGCAGAAGGTAGACAACGGTTTGCTAACTTCCAAAATCTCTGGAAGAGCAAGCAGCTCAGCGTGCACCTCAAGTGCAATTTGTACAAAGCACTCGTTTTATCAGCCGTGCTGTACAGCTCAGAGACTTGGACTCTTTCGAAATTAATGGAGAGAAAACTTGAGAGTTTCCACTGTGGTTGTCTTCGGAGAATTCTACGTGTGTCATATCTGGAGAAAGCAACGAACGAAGAAATTATGTCAAGATCACGAATGCCCCAACTATCCACAATGATCATGCTCAAACGGATAAAATGGTACGGACACATCCAGAGAATGGAACCAGGAAGATTAGCCCGCAGTGCCTTCGATTGGGACCCGCCCGATCAATACGTCCATGCTAGACGCGCTCCTGGGGGGCAACGGAAAACGTGGATGAGTCAAATCGAAGGAGACTGTGTACGAAACAAAGTATCGTTCACCAGATTGCAGGAGAAAGCAGCAACCGGGTCAAAGAATGCCTTCAACAATTTCGTCGTACAGCACTTCACAGAATAACCAAACAAATAACTCTTCTTGTTTTGTTTGTATTTGTTGCCAACCGTGCCTTTATTTCATATTTGGAATTAAAGTGTTGAAACAGTAGTAGTAGTAGTAGTAGTAGTAGTAGTAGTAGTAGTAGTAGTAGTAGTAGTAGTAGTAGTAGTAGTAGTAGTAGTAGTAGTAGTAGTAGTAGTAGTAGTAGTAGTAGTAGTAGTAGTAGTAGTAGTAGTAGTAGTAGTGTTAGTAGTAGTAGTAGCCCTAGCGGTGGTCGAAATTAGAACATCAGTTGATACATACTGGATTTTCGTTGAAACAACTTGACAAGTTTCCAAAAAAAATATCATATTGTTTGGAGACATAATAACTTTTTGACAAAATTCGCTATCTTGGCAACATTGGGAACCTTTAGTTTTTAAGGAGGAGGTACAAGGAGGTACTTTGGTTTTTGAAACTTATTGTTCAAACATTATTCGAATTGTAACGTTGCTTTTTTTCTAGGGAAATTTGACTTTTTGTTTTTTATGTTAATTGCAGAACAGAAAGACTTCCATCCTCAATTATTGACAAATCACAGTTAATGGCAAATGAAGTCCTAACAATTTGTTCACTAATGTCAGCGGAAAGGTTTTTCGGCTTCAATGCAGTTTGTGGAAACTTCTTTGTGAATCTTTGAGTTATGCCTGAAAGTGTTGTTAATTTGTAGTCTTTGAATCAGATGTCAGCGCTGTTTCAGCGCATTTTTTGTAGGAAATGTGCTGATTGCATTATAGTTATGTAAACAAAGCGCTGCATGCGCTGAAATGCGATGAAAATTTGAAAATTTTAAAATTCAGCGCATCTTCAGCTCAATTTCGTACATAATTTCAGCGCGTTTTGAGTACAATTCTTGTCACAGTTTCAGCACTTTTTTTCATTGCATTTCCTAGAAACATTTAGCGCAAGCTCAGCACATCCGTGGAAAAATTTCAGCGTTTTTGAGGAAACGTAAAAACAATAAAACTTCAGCGCATTTCTTACAAAGTTTAAGCGCTGATTTATCACATCCGTAGAAAAATTTAAGCGTTTTAAGAAAATCAGAGTGATTATGTTAGTAACCGGTTATTACGAGTTACAATTTTATATTACCAAACTTTTAAGGTTATGTTGAACGTTTTTGTTGACCGTAACCGAAAGAGCGTAAACGAAACTGTAACCGAAAGAGCGTTTCGTACATATTGAAAAGAGGGCATGGTGACTGAATGCTCGGTAGCTTTTTATCCTAAGTACTTAACAGAAACAGGTCATTGTATATATGATTTGAAATCCCGTTTCACGGTCGATATAATGAGCTACATCTAGTTATGATTTGATCTGTATTTTACGATTTATTTACGATTTTTATTTACGATTTTCGACCTCAAACCTCCGAAAATGACCACATGCTCACTGATCGATCTTTAATTTTTCTTTAATCAGAATGTTTATGTTGATAACCGGTTAATATGAGTCACAATATCATCATACCAAACTTTCAAGATCATGGTGAAGGGTTGTATCAAAACAGTTGAAAGGCATGTTTAGGCAGATTCGTCAATTAATCACTAAAAATTTAATTGATCGCAAACAAACAGGATCTGAATGTTTTGCAGTTTTTCACTTTTTTCTTTCAATTGGGAACCAAAAATAGTGACCAATAGTGCATTCTATCTCACGCAAGCCGGTTTTCTATGAAATTGTTAGTGTAAATCCTGAAAATTATTTGTGGGAAAGTTATTCAAGATTGAACGCTGAAAATCTTATCTTTTCTCCAAATTTAATGGCTGAGTGCTGTTTTGAGCCACCAAACTGCTTTTTAAGCACTATTTTTGTGCCTCCCAGTTACCATTCAAAGCCTTGAAGCTAAAAGTTTTAATTGTTGTTGTTAATTCAACATTTTTTCTATTTTCTCGATTTACGTCAAATTTCTCTGGATGTCGTTTTGTGTCAAAACACACAAAACTTCCTAACCTTAAGGGGGAGGTGGGAAACAACTTTCAAGTTGTTTCCCACCTCTTCACTAATATTTGTCGTGACCAAGACTTCAGATGTGGACTACAATTCACCTAAAACAGGCTGAAGTCGCTGTTTCATGTCTTTTTACGTCAGTTTCGGAGAATTTGTGCTCCGACTTAAGCCCCAAAAATGGAGTAAAATTCTGCATTTCGTTAAAATTTGCTAAAATTCTAGACCAAATTGAACGGGAACGGTCGCATTTTGCAATGTTCTTGCTTGCAGCGTTTGGTTGGTTTCTTAAATCGGACTAATCAAAAAGTTAATAATATTAAAAGTCGAAAAAAGTTGAATTTTCGGGCTATTCGGGATGACCCAATTTTCGGTACACTAAAACACGCAATTTACCCGACAAAGGTTAGTGTTTTAGACTCCTCAGTTAGTGGGGAGTATCCCCATATATATTTCATATAGCATTTTATGTAGTTCAGATATTGAACTGTGGCTCTGAAATCCGGTAACCTCGCGTTTTTGGTCATTTGTTAGGGTACATATTTTTTGCTATAACTTTTTCTAGAGTGCATTGATAGTGCTCATTTTTTAAATATGATGCGTATCTCAAGCGGAGCTACAAGCTGTACTAAGGAGGTTTATTTTTGTACCGCCGTTTTAGAGAAATTCGCAGGTAAACTTGTCCTCGATTTTAGACCCTGAAGCAGTTGACACCATCCGACACCTCTTTGCAGCTTTGAATTTTGTTACTTCCGGTGATAAAAATAGTGTTTTGAATAGCCCATCTAACGTAAATGCCGGATATGTATACTTTATGTCGCTTTTTCTGTCATTTTGGTGTCCAATTTTAGCTCTGAATGTGGTGTACCTCTCCTCTAGTGTCATTTGATACGGTACCTTTTTTTGCTATAACTCCTTGAAGAATGCACCGGTTGGTCTCATTTTTTGATATGATGCATATCTCAAGCGGTGCTACAAAATTTTTGCATTTTTTGTTCAGACGTTTTTGAGAAATTGCCCAGGGAAAAGTGGCCCCAGTTTGACCTCCTGAGGACAGGAACACAACATGATTAAAGCCAAACAGCATTATTTTGTTCTTTCAGATTGTCGTTGTTGTTCAACTAAAAATTCTAAATATTACCTGGAACAGCTGTAACGTGCCTGGAGTGCTTGCCTTAAGTTTACGTTGAATTATAGAGTCGTAAATTAGAGATCGAGCACATCAGTCCTTGAAAAAAAGATCTTAGTAACTGAATGTTCATCGGCTTTGATATCCTGAGTACTTAACAGAAACCAGTCATGGTATACAAAGTCTTAAAGCCCGTTTCACGCGCAATGCAATGAGCTATGTCTCGTCCTGATTGGTTCAGTATCATTTTAGAAATTATTAACAATTTTCAACCCCAAACCTCCGAAAATGACCACGTGCTCACTGCTCGATTTTTAATTTTTCTTTAGTCAGAGTGTTTATGTTGATAACCGGTTAAAATGAGTTTTGATATCTTTGCATTAAAATTTTAAGACTATGGCGAATGCTTTTGATGCACCTTTCGGGAAACTATAACGGAACGAGCGTTTGGCACCAATTGAAAAAAGGGCATAGCGACTGAATGCTCGGTGACTTTTCATCGGATCAAGAAGTTTTCCAAATCCAACCAAACTTGGTATGGAGTATCACCAGTGAAATTAGAGTGTACAACAAAAAGGATTTTGTGTTTAGCTTGAATAGCAAAAAAGTTGGTTTTAAAACGGAAATTTGCGAATTTTGCGAATAAAGAATATTAACTCCAGTTATATTTGATTGGATCAAGAAGATGTCCAAATTGAACCAAACTTAATATGGATTATTCCCTGTGTATGAAAAGTGTAGGAGAAAATGAATTTTTGCTATAGCTTGCCTAGGAAAAAAGTTAGCTTTTCATACAGAAATTTGCGATTATTTCGAGTATTTAAATTTTAAATATATTATTTTTCATTGGGTCAATAAGTTATTGAAATCGAACCAAACACGCGATTTACCCAACAGATGTTAGTGTTTTAGATTTCTCAGTTAGTGGGGAGTATCCCCATATATATTTCATATATCATTTTATGTAGTTCAGATATTGAACTTTGGCTCTGAAATCCGGTAACCTCGCGTTTTTGGTCATTTGTTAGGGTACATATTTTTTGCTATAACTTTTTCTAGAGTGCATTGATAGTGCTCATTTTTTAAAGATGATGCGTATCTCAAGCGGAGCTACAAGCTGTACTAAGGAGATTTATTTTTATACCGCCGTTTTAGAGAAATTCGCAGGTAAACTTGTCCTCGATTTTAGACCCTGAAGCAGTTGACACCATCCAACACCTCTTTGCAGCTTTGAATTTTGTTACTTCTGGTGATAAAAATAGTGTTTTGAATAGCCCATCTAACGTAAATGCCGGATATGTATACTTTATATCGCTTTTTCTGTCATTTTGGAGTTCAATTTTAGCTCTGAATGTGGTGTACCTCTCCTCTAGGGTCATTTGATACGGTACCGTATTTTTGCTATAACTCCTTGAAGAATGCACCGATTGGTCTCATTTTTTGATATGATGCATATCTCAAGCGGTGCTACAAAATTTTTGCATTTTTTGTCCAGCCGTTTTAGAGAAATTGCCCAGGGAAAAGTGGCCCCAGTTTGACCTCCTGAGGACAGGAAAAAACATGATTAAAGCCAAACAGCATTATTTTGTTCTTTCAGATTGTCGTTGTTGTTCAACTAAAAATTCTAAATGTTACCTGGAACAGCTGTAACGTGCCTGGAGTGCTTGCCTTAAGTTTACGTTGAAGTATAGAGTCGTAAATTAGAGATCGAGAACATGAGTCCTTGAAGAAATGATCTTAGTAACTGAATGTTCATCGGCTTTGATATCCTGAGTACTTAACAGAAACCAGTCATGGTATATAAAGTCTTAAAGCCCGTTTCACGCGCAATGCAATGAGCTATGTCTCGTCCTGATTGGTTCAGTATCATTTTAGAAATTATTAACAATTTTCAACCCCAAACCTCCGAAAATGACCACGTGCGACTGAATGCTCGGTGACTTTTAATCGGTTCAAGAAGTTTTCCAAATCCAACCAAACTCGGTATGGAGTATCACCAGTGAAATTAGAGTGTACAACGAAAAGAATTTTGTGTTTAAATTGCATAGCAAAAAAGTTGCTTTTAAAACGGAAATTTGCCAATTTTGCGAATAATAAATATTAACTCTAGTTATTTTTGATTGGATCAAGGAAAAAAGTTAGCTTTTCATACAGAAATTTGCGATTATTTCGAATATTTAAATTTTAAATTTATTATTTTTCATTGGGTCAATAAGTTATTCAAATCGAACCAAACTCGGCATAGAATATCACATGTGTACCTAGATTGTAAAACAAAAAGAATTTTTGCTGCAGCTTGCCAAGGAAAAAAAATTAGTTTTTCATACGCATTTCATATTGAACTTTTCGAATTTGGCGAATAACGAACTTTAAATTTAGTTCTTTTTGATTGAGTCATAGAATTGTCCAAATCAAACCAAACTCGGCATGGAGTATCCCAAGTGTACCTAGAGTGTAAAAGAAAAAGAATTATTGCTATAGTCTATCTAGGAAAAACTTAGTTTTTCATACGGAAATTTGCGATTATTTCGAATAAATTGCGATTATACAATTTTAAAAATAGGTCTTTTTATCGGATCAAGGAGTTGTTCAAATCAAACCAAACTCGGCATGGAGTATCCCATGTGTATCTGGATTGTCAGACAAAACGATTTTGTTGAAATAGCCTGTCTAGGATAAAATTTAGCATTTCGTACGAAAATTTGCGATTATTTCGAATAAATTGCGATTATAGATATTTAAAAATAGGTCTTTTTTCTATCGGGTCAAGGAGTTGATCAAAGCAATCCAAACTTGGCAAGGAGTATCCCATGTGTATTTAGAGTGTAAAACAAAAAAAAATGTTGCTCTAGCCCGTCTAGGAAAAAAATTAGCATTTCATACGGAAATTAGCGATTATTTCGAATAACTTGCGATTATACAATTTTAAAAATAGGTCTGTTTTATCGAGTCAAGGAGTTGTTCAAATCAAACCAAACTCGGCATGGAGTATCCCATGTGTATCTAGAGTGTAAAACAAAAAAAATGTTGCTCTAGCCCGTCTAGGAAAAAAATTAGCATTTCATACGGAAATTAGCGATTATTTCGAATAACTTGCGATTATACAATTTTAAAAATAGGTCTGTTTTATCGAGTCAAGGAGTTGTTCAAATCAAACCAAACTCGGCATGGAGTATCCCATGTGTATCTAGAGTGTAAAAAAAATTGTTGCTCTAGCCCGTCTAGGAAAAAAATTAGCATTTCATACGGAAATTTGCGATTATTTCGAATAAATTGCGATAATAGAATTTTATTAATAGGTCTTTTTCATCGGGTCAAGCAATTGTTCAAACCTAACCAAACTCGGCATGGAGTATCCCACGTGTGTCCAGAGTGTAAAACGAAAAGAGTTTTGGCTATAGCTTGCCTAGCAAAAGAGTTAGCTCTTTATACGGAAGTTTGCGATTATTTCGGATGTTTAATTTTTAAATATATATTATTTCTCATTGGGTCAAGAAGTCACTCAAATCGAACCAAACTCAGCATGGAGTATCCCATATGCATCTAGAGGATACAACAGAAAGAAGTTCAGCTGTAGTTTCTCTATTAGAAAAATTAGTATTTCATTCGGAAATTTTCAATTATTTCGAATTTATTGAGATTATAGATTTTCAAAAACAGGATTTTTTATCGGTCCAAGGAGTTGTTCAAATCGAACCAAACTCGGTATGGAGTATCCCATGTTTATCTAGAGTGTAAAACAAAACGAAGTTTTGCTATTGCTTGTCTAGGAAAAAAGTTAAGTTTTCATACGGAAATTTGAAAATTTTGCGAATAACAAATTTTGAAAATATGTCTTTTTTATTGGGTCAACAAATTCTTCAAATTCCAGATCATGCTCAGAGTTCCCCTGTGTAATCGGAGTCCAATGCGCCAATAGCTGTTGGTATAGCTTGCTTAGGAAAAAAGTTAGGTTTTCATACGGAAATTTGCGAATTTTTCAAATACTGAATTATAAAAATAGGTCGATTTGACCGGGTCAAGGAGTTGTCCAATCCAAACCAAATAGGTGTGGAGTATTCCCTGTGTTTGTATAGTTTAGGACAAAGGAGTTTTTGCTGTAGCTTGACCACGAAAAAAAGTTAGTTTTTGATACGCAATTCATAGGGAACTTTTCGAATTTCGTGCTTTTTTTTGAGTCATAGAATTTTTCAAATCAAACCAAACTCGGCATGGATTATTCCACGTGTACCTAGAGTGTAAAACAAAAAGAATTTTTGCTACAGCTTGCGAAGGAAAAAAAGTTAGTTTTTCATACGCATTTCATACGGAAATTTTCGAATTTGGCGAATAACGAATTTTAAATTAAGTTTTTTTTTATTGAGTCATAGAATTGTCCAAATCAAACCAAACTCGGCATGGAGTATCCCGCGTGTACCTATAGTGTAAAACAAAAAGAATTGTTGCTAGAGTCTGTCTAGGAAAAAACTTAGTGTTTCCTACGGAAACTTGCGATTGTTTCGAATAAAATGCGATTATAGACTTTTAAAAATAGGTCTTCTTTATCGGGTCAAGGAGTTTTTCAAATCGAAACAATCTCGGTATGGAGTATCCCATGTGTATCTAGAGTGTAAAACAAAAAGATGTTGCTATAGCCCGACTAGGAAAAAATTTAGCATTTCATACGGAAATTTGCGATTATTTCGAATAAATTGCGATTATAGAATTTTTGAAAATAGGTCTTTTTTCTATCGGGTCAAGGAGTTGTCCAAAGCAATCCAAACTTGGCATGGAGTATCACATGTGTATCTAGAGTGTAAAACGAAAAAATTCTATAGCTTGTCTAGGAAAAAAATTAGGTTTTCATACGGAAATTTGCGAATTTTGCTATTAACAAATTTTAAAAATATGTCTTTTTATCGGGTCAAGAAGTTCTTCAAACCAATTCAAGCTTGCCTAAGAAAAAAGATAGGTTTTCATACGGTAATTTGCGATTTTTTGAAATACTGAATTATAAAAATAGGTTTTTTTGATCGGGTCAAGCAATTGTTCAAACCAAACCAGTTTCTCTATTAAAAAATTAGTATTTAATTCGGAAATTTTCAATTATTTCGAATTTATTGAGATTATAGATTTTCAAAAACAGGTTTTTTTATCGGGCCATGGAGTTGTTCAAATCGAACCAAACTCGGCATGGAGTATCCCGCGTGTACCTATAGTGTAAAACAAAAAGAATTGTTGCTAGAGTCTGTCTAGGAAAAAACTTAGTGTTTCCTACGGAAACTTGCGATTGTTTCGAATAAAATGCGATTATAGACTTTTAAAAATAGGTCTTCTTTATCGGGTCAAGGAGTTTTTCAAATCGAAACAATCTCGGTATGGAGTATCCCATGTGTATCTAGAGTGTAAAACAAAAAGATGTTGCTATAGCCCGACTAGGAAAAAATTTAGCATTTCATACGGAAATTTGCGATTATTTCGAATAAATTGCGATTATAGAATTTTTGAAAATAGGTCTTTTTTCTATCGGGTCAAGGAGTTGTCCAAAGCAATCCAAACTTGGCATGGAGTATCACATGTGTATCTAGAGTGTAAAACGAAAAAATTCTATAGCTTGTCTAGGAAAAAAATTAGGTTTTCATACGGAAATTTGCGAATTTTGCTATTAACAAATTTTAAAAATATGTCTTTTTATCGGGTCAAGAAGTTCTTCAAACCAATTCAAGCTTGCCTAAGAAAAAAGATAGGTTTTCATACGGTAATTTGCGATTTTTTGAAATACTGAATTATAAAAATAGGTTTTTTTGATCGGGTCAAGCAATTGTTCAAACCAAACCAGTTTCTCTATTAAAAAATTAGTATTTAATTCGGAAATTTTCAATTATTTCGAATTTATTGAGATTATAGATTTTCAAAAACAGGTTTTTTTATCGGGCCATGGAGTTGTTCAAATCGAACCAAACTCGGCATGGAGTATCCCGCGTGTACCTATAGTGTAAAACAAAAAGAATTGTTGCTAGAGTCTGTCTAGGAAAAAACTTAGTGTTTCCTACGGAAACTTGCGATTGTTTCGAATAAAATGCGATTATAGACTTTTAAAAATAGGTCTTCTTTATCGGGTCAAGGAGTTTTTCAAATCGAAACAATCTCGGTATGGAGTATCCCATGTGTATCTAGAGTGTAAAACAAAAAGATGTTGCTATAGCCCGACTAGGAAAAAATTTAGCATTTCATACGGAAATTTGCGATTATTTCGAATAAATTGCGATTATAGAATTTTTGAAAATAGGTCTTTTTTCTATCGGGTCAAGGAGTTGTCCAAAGCAATCCAAACTTGGCATGGAGTATCACATGTGTATCTAGAGTGTAAAACGAAAAAATTCTATAGCTTGTCTAGGAAAAAAATTAGGTTTTCATACGGAAATTTGCGAATTTTGCTATTAACAAATTTTAAAAATATGTCTTTTTATCGGGTCAAGAAGTTCTTCAAACCAATTCAAGCTTGCCTAAGAAAAAAGATAGGTTTTCATACGGTAATTTGCGATTTTTTGAAATACTGAATTATAAAAATAGGTTTTTTTGATCGGGTCAAGCAATTGTTCAAACCAAACCAGTTTCTCTATTAAAAAATTAGTATTTAATTCGGAAATTTTCAATTATTTCGAATTTATTGAGATTATAGATTTTCAAAAACAGGTTTTTTTATCGGGCCATGGAGTTGTTCAAATCGAACCAAACTCGGTATGGAGTATCCCATGTTTATCTAGAGTGTAAAACAAAACGAAGTTTTGCTATTGCTTGTCTAGGAAAAAAGTTAAGTTTTCATACGAAAATTTAAAAATTTTGCGAATAACAAATTTTGAAAATATGTCTTTTTTATTGGGTCAACAAATTCTTCAAATTCCAGATCCTTGTCAGAGTTCCCCTGTGTAATCGGAGTCCAATGCGCCAATAACTGTTGGTATAGCTTGCTTAGGAAAAAACTTAGGTTTTCATACGGAAATTTGCGAATTTTTCAAATACTGAATTACAAAAATAGGTTGATTTGATCGGGTCAAGGAGTTGTCCAATCCAAATCAAATAGGTATGGAGTATTCCCTGTGTTGGTATAGTTTAGGACAAAAGGAGTTTTTGCTGTAGCTTGACCACGAAAAAAGTTAGTTTTTCATACGCAATTCATAGGGAACTTTTCGAATTTCGTGCTTTTTTTGAGTCATTGAATTTTTCAAATCAAACAAAACTCGGCATGGATTATTCCACGTGTACCTAGAGTGTAAAACAAAAAGAATTGTTGCTAGAGTCTGTCCAGGAAAAAACTTAGTGTTTCCTACGGAAACTTGCGATTGTTTCGAATAAAATGCGATTATAGACTTTTAAAAATAGGTCTTCTTTATCGGGTCAAGGAGTATTTCAAATCGAAACAATCTCGGTATGGAGTATCCCATGCGTATCTAGAGTGTAAAACAAAAAAATGTTGCTACAGCCCGTCTAGGAAAAATTTTAGCATTTCATAAGGAAATTTGCAATTATTTCGAATAAATTGCCATTATACAATTTTAAAATAGGTCTTTTTTATCGGGTCAAAGAGTTGTTCAAATCAAACCAAACTCGGCATGGAGTATCCCGCGTGTACCTATAGTGTAAAACAAAAAGAATTGTTGCTAGAGTCTGTCTAGGAAAAAACTTAGTGTTTCCTACGGAAACTTGCGATTGTTTCGAATAAAATGCGATTATAGACTTTTAAAAATAGGTCTTCTTTATCGGGTCAAGAAGTTCTTCAAACCAATTCAAGCTTGCCTAAGAAAAAAGATAGGTTTTCATACGGTAATTTGCGAATTTTTCAAATACTGAATTATAAAAATAGGTTTTTTTGATCGGGTCAAGGAGTTGTCTAATCCAAACCAATTAGGTATGTAGTATTCCCTGTGTAGGTATAGATTAGGACAAAAGGAGTTTTTGCTATAGCTTGCCATGGAAAAAAAGTTAGTTTTTCATACGCATTTCATACGGAAATTTTCGAATTTGGCGAATAACGAATTTTAAATTAAGTTTTTTTTTATTGAGTCATAGAATTGTCCAAATCAAACCAAACTCGGCATGGAGTATCCCGCGTGTACCTATAGTGTAAAACAAAAAGAATTGTTGCTAGAGTCTGTCTAGGAAAAAACTTAGTGTTTCCTACGGAAACTTGCGATTGTTTCGAATAAAATGCGATTATAGACTTTTAAAAATAGGTCTTCTTTATCGGGTCAAGGAGTTTTTCAAATCGAAACAATCTCGGTATGGAGTATCCCATGTGTATCTAGAGTGTAAAACAAAAAGATGTTGCTATAGCCCGACTAGGAAAAAATTTAACATTTCATACGGAAATTTGCGATTATTTCGAATAAATTGCGATTATAGAATTTTTGAAAATAGGTCTTTTTTCTATCGGGTCAAGGAGTTGTCCAAAGCAATCCAAACTTGGCATGGAGTATCACATGTGTATCTAGAGTGTAAAACGAAAAAATTCTATAGCTTGTCTAGGAAAAAAATTAGGTTTTCATACGGAAATTTGCGAATTTTGCTATTAACAAATTTTAAAAATATGTCTTTTTATCGGGTCAAGAAGTTCTTCAAACCAATTCAAGCTTGCCTAAGAAAAAAGATAGGTTTTCATACGGTAATTTGCGATTTTTTGAAATACTGAATTATAAAAATAGGTTTTTTTGATCGGGTCAAGCAATTGTTCAAACCAAACCAGTTTCTCTATTAAAAAATTAGTATTTAATTCGGAAATTTTCAATTATTTCGAATTTATTGAGATTATAGATTTTCAAAAACAGGTTTTTTTATCGGGCCATGGAGTTGTTCAAATCGAACCAAACTCGGTATGGAGTATCCCATGTTTATCTAGAGTGTAAAACAAAACGAAGTTTTGCTATTGCTTGTCTAGGAAAAAAGTTAAGTTTTCATACGAAAATTTAAAAATTTTGCGAATAACAAATTTTGAAAATATGTCTTTTTTATTGGGTCAACAAATTCTTCAAATTCCAGATCCTTGTCAGAGTTCCCCTGTGTAATCGGAGTCCAATGCGCCAATAACTGTTGGTATAGCTTGCTTAGGAAAAAACTTAGGTTTTCATACGGAAATTTGCGAATTTTTCAAATACTGAATTACAAAAATAGGTTGATTTGATCGGGTCAAGGAGTTGTCCAATCCAAATCAAATAGGTATGGAGTATTCCCTGTGTTGGTATAGTTTAGGACAAAAGGAGTTTTTGCTGTAGCTTGACCACGAAAAAAGTTAGTTTTTCATACGCAATTCATAGGGAACTTTTCGAATTTCGTGCTTTTTTTGAGTCATTGAATTTTTCAAATCAAACCAAACTCGGCATGGATTATTCCACGTGTACCTAGAGTGTAAAACAAAAAGAATTGTTGCTAGAGTCTGTCCAGGAAAAAACTTAGTGTTTCCTACGGAAACTTGCGATTGTTTCGAATAAAATGCGATTATAGACTTTTAAAAATAGGTCTTCTTTATCGGGTCAAGGAGTATTTCAAATCGAAACAATCTCGGTATGGAGTATCCCATGCGTATCTAGAGTGTAAAACAAAAAAATGTTGCTACAGCCCGTCTAGGAAAAATTTTAGCATTTCATAAGGAAATTTGCAATTATTTCGAATAAATTGCCATTATACAATTTTAAAATAGGTCTTTTTTATCGGGTCAAAGAGTTGTTCAAATCAAACCAAACTCGGCATGGAGTATCCCGCGTGTACCTATAGTGTAAAACAAAAAGAATTGTTGCTAGAGTCTGTCTAGGAAAAAACTTAGTGTTTCCTACGAAAACTTGCGATTGTTTCGAATAAAATGCGATTATAGACTTTTAAAAATAGGTCTTCTTTATCGGGTCAAGGAGTATTTCAAATCGAAACAATCTCGGTATGGAGTATCCCATGCGTATCTAGAGTGTAAAACAAAAAAATGTTGCTATAGCCCGTCTAGGAAAAATTTTAGCATTTCATAAGGAAATTTGCAATTATTTCGAATAAATTGCCATTATACAATTTTAAAATAGGTCTTTTTTATCGGGTCAAAGAGTTGTTCAAATCAAACCAAACTCGGCATGGAGTATCCCGCGTGTACCTATAGTGTAAAACAAAAAGAATTGTTGCTAGATCTGTCTAGGAAAAAACTTAGTGTTTCCTACGAAAACTTGCGATTGTTTCGAATAAAATGCGATTATAGACTTTTAAAAATAGGTCTTCTTTATCGGGTCAAGGAGTATTTCAAATCGAAACAATCTCGGTATGTAGTATCCCATGTGTATCTAGAGTGTAAAAAAAAAATGTTGCTATAGCCCGTCTAGGAAAAAATTTTGCATTTCATTAGGAAATTTGCGATTATTTCGAATAAATTGCGATTATACAATTTTAAAATAGGTCTTTTTTATCGGGTCAAGGAGTTGTTCAAATCAAACCCAACTCGGTATGGAGTATCCCATGTGTATCTGGAGTGTCAGACAAAACGATTTTGTTGCAATAGCCTGCCTAGGATAAAATTTAGCATTTCATACGGAAATTTGCGATTATTTCGAATAAATTGCGATTATAGAATTTTAAAAATAGGTCTTTTTTCTATCGGGTCAAGGAGTTGTTCAAAGCAATCCAAACTTGGCATGGAGGATCATTTGTGTATCTAGAGTGTAAAACAAAACAAATTCTATAGCTTGTCTAGGAAAAAAGTTAGGTTTTCATACGGAAATTTGCGAATTTTGCTATTAACAAATTTTAAAAATATGTCTTTTTATCGGGTCAAGAAGTTCTTCAAACCAATTCAAGCTTGCCTAAGAAAAAAGATAGGTTTTCATACGGTAATTTGCGAATTTTTCAAATACTGAATTATAAAAATAGGTTTTTTTGATCGGGTCAAGGAGTTGTCCAATCCAATTCAAATAGGTATGAAGTATTCCCTGTGTAGATATAGTTTAGGAGAAAAAGGAGTTTTTGCTATAGCTTGCCAAGGAAAAAAAGTTAGTTTTTCATACGCATTTCATACGGATCTTTTCGAATTTGGCGAATAACGAATTTTAGGAATAGTTCTTTTTGATTGAGTCATAGAAACGTCCAAATCAAACAAAACTCGGCACGGAGTATCCCATGTGTACCTAGAGTGTAAAACAAAAAGAATTGTTGCTATTGTCTGTCTAGGAAAAATTTAGTTCATCATACGGAAATTTGCGATTATTTCGAATAAATTGCGACTATACCATTTTAAAAATAGGTCTTTTTATCGGGTCAAGGAGTTGTTCAAAACAAACCAATCTCGGTATGGAGTATCACATGTGTATATAGAGTGTAAAACAAAAAAATGTTGCTCTAGCCCGTCTAGGAAAAAAATTAGCATTTCATACGGAAATTAGCGATTATTTCGATTAAATTGCGATTATAGAATTTTTAAAATAGGTCTTTTTTATCGGGTCAGGGAGTTGTTCAAATCAAACCAAACTCGGTATGGAGTATCCCATGTGTATCTGGAGTGTCAGACAAAACGATTTTGTTGAAATAGCCTGTCTAGGATAAAATTTAGCATTTCATACGGAAATTTGCGATTTTTGCGAATAATTTGCGATTATAGAATTTTAAAAATAGGTCTTTTTTCTATCGGGTCAAGGAGTTGTTCAAAGCAATCCAAACTTGGCATGGAGTATCACATGTGTATTTAGAGTGTAAAACGAAAAAAAAATCTATAGCTTGTCTAGGAAAAAAAGTTAGGTTTTCATACGGAAATTTGCGATCTTTGCGATTAACAAATTTTAAAAATATGTCTTTTTATCGGGTCAAGAAGTTCTTCAAACCAATTCAAGCTTGCCTAAGAAAAAAGATAGGTTTTCATACGGTAATTTGCGAATTTTTCAAATACTGAATTATAAAAATAGGTTTTTTTGATCGGGTCAAGGAGTTGTCTAATCCAAACCAATTAGGTATGTAGTATTCCCTGTGTAGGTATAGATTAGGACAAAAGGAGTTTTTGCTATAGCTTGCCATGGAAAAAAAGTTAGCTTTTCATACGCATTTCATACGGAACTTTTCGAATTTGGCGAATAACGAATTTTAAATTTAGTTCTTTTTGATTGAGTCATAGAAATGTCCAAATCAAACAAAACTCGGCATGGAGTATCCCACGTGTACCTAGAGTGTAAAACAAAAAGAGTTGTTGCTATTGTCTGTCTAGGAAAAATTTAGTTCTTCATACGGAAATTTGCGATTATTTCTAATAAATTGCGATTATGCAATTTTAAAAATAGGTCTTTTTATCGGGTCAAGGAGTTGTTCAAAACAAACCAATCTCGGTATGGAGTATCCCATATGTATCTAGAGTGTAAAACAAAAAAAATGTTGCTCTAGCCCGTCTAGGAAAAAAATTAGCATTTCATACGGAAATTAGCGATTATTTCGAATAACTTGCGATTATACAATTTTAAAAATAGGTCTGTTTTATCGAGTCAAGGAGTTGTTCAAATCAAACCAAACTCGGCATGGAGTATCCCATGTGTATCTAGAGTGTAAAAAAAAAATTGTTGCTCTAGCCCGTCTAGGAAAAAATTTAGCATTTCATACGGAAATTAGCGATTATTTCGATTAAATTGCGATTATAGAATTTTTAAAATAGGTCTTTTTTATCGGGTCAGGGAGTTGTTCAAATCAAACCAAACTCGGTATGGAGTATCCCATGTGTATCTGGAGTGTCAGACAAAACGATTTTGTTGAAATAGCCTGTCTAGGATAAAATTTAGCATTTCGTACGAAAATTTGCGATTATTTCGAATAAATTGCGATTATAGATATTTAAAAATAGGTCTTTTTTCTATCGGGTCAAGGAGTTGATCAAAGCAATCCAAACTTGGCAAGGAGTATCCCATGTGTATCTAGAGTTTAAAACGAAAATAAATTCTATAGATTGTCTGGGAAAAAAGTTAGGTTTTCATACTGAAATTTGCGAATTTTGCGATTAACAAACTTTAAAAATTTGTCTTTTTATGGGGTCAAGAAGTTCTTCAAACATATTCAAACTCATGATCAGAGTTCCCCTATGTAAACAGAATCTAAGGCGCCAAAAAATTTGGTATAGCTTGCCTAAGAAAAAAGATTTCATACGTTTTCATACGGAAATTTGCGATTTTTCAAATACTGAATTTTATAAATAAGTTTTATTGATCGGGTCAAGGAGTTGTCCAAACCAAACTAAACTCGGTATGGAGTTTCCCCTGTCTAGGTAGAGTGCAGGAAAAAGGAGTTTTTGCTATAGCTTGCCAATGAACATAGTTAGTATTTCATACGCATTTCACATGTATTTTTTCGAATTTCTCGAATAACGAATTTTAAATTTAGTTCTTTTTGATTGAGTCATAGAACTGTCCAAATCAAACCAAACTAGGCATGGAGTATCCTCTGTGCAGGTAGAATTTAGGACAAAAAAGTTTTTGCTATAGATTGCCTAGCAAAAAATTTAGTATTTCATACAGAACTTTTTGAATTTCGGGAATAAGGAATTTTAATTATAGGTCATTTTCATTGGGTCAAACATTTGTTCAAATTGAACCAAACTCGGTATGTAGTATCCCCTGTGCAGTAAGAGTGTGAAGCAAAAAGATTTTTTAATATATCTTGTATAGTAAAAAAGTTAGTTTTTCATACGTAAAAATAGGTCTTTTTCGTCGGGTCAAGGAATTGTTCAAATTGAATCAAACTTGGTATGGAGTATCGCCAGTGTAATGAAAACGTAAGGCAAAAAGAAGTATTGGTATAGCTTGCCTAGGAAAAAAACTCGGTTTTCGTACGAAAATATGCGAACTTCTCGACTAACGAATTTTATAAATATGTCTTTTTCTTTGGGTCGAAAGTTGTTCAAAATGAACCAAACTTGGTATGGACTACCGCCAGTGTAATGAGAGTGTAAAGCAAAAAAGAAATTTTGGCATAGCTTGCCTAGAAAAAAAGTTCAGTTTTCATACAAAAATTTGCGAACTTCATGAATAACGAATTTTAATAATAGGTCTTTTTCATTGTGTCAAAAAGTTGTTCAAACTGAACCAAACTTGGTATAGAGTATCCCCTGTTTATGTAGAGTGTAAGAGAAAATGAATTTTTTTTATATCTTGTCAAGTAAAAAAGTTAAATTTTCATACGGAAATTTGCGAATTTCGCGATAAGCGAGTTTTAAAAATAAATCTTTTTCATCGGGTCAAGGAATTGTTCAAATTGAACCAAACTTGGTATGGAGTATCGCCAGTGTAATGACAACGTAAAGCAACAAGAAGTTTTAGTATAGCGTGCCTAGGAAAAAAGTTCAGTTTCCATACGAAAATTTGCGAACTTCTTGAATAACGAATTTTATAAATATGTCTTTTTCATTGGGTCAAAAAGTTGTTCACGTTGAACCAAACTTGGTACAGACTATCGCCAGTGTAATGAGAGTGTAAAGCAAAAAGAAATTTTGGTATAGCTTGTCTAGGAAAAAAGTTCGGTTTTCATACGGGAATTTGCGAACTTCTCGAATAACGAATTTTAAAAATAGGTCTGTTTCATAAGGTAAAAAGGTGTTCAAATTGAACCAAACTTGGTATAGAGTATCCGCTGAGTAGGTTGAGTAAGGGATTAAGATTTTTTGTTATAGCTTGCGTAGGAAAAAAGTTGGGTTTTCATACGGAATTTTGGCGAAATTTGCGAATTGCGAATTTAGTAAATAGGTCTTTTTCATTGGGTTAAGGAGTTGTCCAAATCAAATCAAACTTGAAATTGAGTATCACCAGTGTAATCAGAATGTAAAACAAAAAAAATTTATAGTATAGCTTGCCTAGCAAGAAAAGCTGGATTTTCATAGGGAAATTTGCGAATTTTGCGAATAACGAATTTTAATTATAGTTATCACTGACCGGGACAAGAGGTTATCCAAATTGAACCAAACTCGGTATGGAGTATCCCCTGTGTAGGCTGAGTTTGGGATTAAGAGATTTTTTGTTATAATTTCCGTAAAAAAAATGGGTTTTCATACGGAATTTTGCGAATTTCGCGGATTGCGAATTTTAAAAATGGGCCTCTTTCATCGGTTCAAGGAGTTGTCTAAATCAATCCAAAAATGGCATAGAGTAACCCCGGTGTAGGTAGAGAGTGGAAGAAAAAGATTTTCTGCTTTAACTTGTGTAGGAAAAAAGTAAGTATTCAATACGGAAATGTGCGAATTTAGCGAATAACGATTTTTAAAAAAAGTTCTTTTTTATCGGGTCAAGTAGTTGTTCAAATCAATCCAAAGTTGGTATGGAGTATCCCCTGTGTCGATAGAGTGTAAAAGGAAAAAAAATTTTTGTATAGCTTGCCTAGGAAAAAAGATCGGTTTTCATACGGAAATTTGCGAACTTCTCGAATAGCGAATTTTAAAAATGGGTTTTTTTCATTGAGTCAGAAAGTTGTTCAATTTGAACCAAACTTGGTATAGAGTATCACCTGAGTAGGTTGAGTGTGGGATTAAGAGATTTTTTGTTATAGCTTGCGTAGGAAAAAAGTTGGGTTTTCATACGGAATTTTGCGAATTTCGCGATTTGCGAATTTCAAAATGATACTTTTTCATCGGTTCAAGGAGTTGTCCAAATCAATCCAAAATTAGCATAGAGTGTCCCCTGTGTAGCTAGAGAGTAGAAGAGAAAGATTTTTTGCTATAGCTTGTGTAAGAAAAAAGTAAGTTTTCCATACGCAAATGTGCGAATTTAGCGAATAACGATTTTTAAAAAAAGTTCTTTTTCATCGGGTCAAGGAGTTGTTCAAATCAATCCAAAATCGGTATGGAGTATCCCATGTGCACCTAAAGTGTAGAGCACAAAATATTTTTGCTATAGCTTGCTTAGGAAAAAAATAGCTTTTCTTACGGAAATTTGCGATTATTTCGAAAACTTAAATTTTAAATATAGTATTTATCATTGGGTCAAGAAAATATTCAAATTGAACCAAACTGGGTATAGAGTATCCCCAGAGTAGGTTGAGTGTGGGATTAAGAGATTTTTTGTTATAGCTTGCGTAGGAAAAAAGTTGGGTTTTCATACGGAATTTTGGCGAAATTCGCGAATTGCTAATTTAGTAAATAGGTCTTTTTCATCGGGTTAAGGAGTTGTCCAAATCAAATCAAACTTGGAATTGAGTATCACCAGTGTAATCAGAATGTAAAACAAAAAGAGTTTTCAGTATAGCTTGCCTAGCAAAAAAAGCTGGATTTTCATAGGGAAATTTGCGAATTTTGCGAATAACGAATTTTAATTATAGTTATTACTGACCGGGTCAAGAGGTTATCCAAATTGAACCAAACTCGGTATGGAATATCACCTGTGTAGGCTGAGTGTGGGATTAAGAGATTTTTTGTTATAATTTCCGTAAAAAAAAATTGGGTTTTCATGCGGAATTTTGCGAATTTTGCGAATTGCGAATTTTAAAAAAGGGCCTTTTTCATCGGTTCAAGGAGTTGTCTAAATCAATCCAAAATTGGCATATACTATCCCCTGTGTAGGTAGAGGAGGTATGGTATGGAGTATCCCCTGTGTCGGTAGAGTGTAAAACGAAATTTTTTTTATAGCTTGCCAAGGAAAAAAGTTCAGTTTTCATACGGAAATTTGCGAACTTCTCGAATAACGAATTTTAAAAATGGTTCTTTTTCATTGGGTCAAAAAGTTGTTCAAATTGAACCAAACTTGGCATTGAGTATCTCCTGTGTAGGTTGAGTGTGGGATTAAGAGAATTTTTGTTATAGCTTGCGTAGGAAAAAGTTGGGTTTTCATACGGAACTTTAAGAATTTCGCGAATTGCGAATTTTAAAAATTGGAAAAAAATTTTAAAAATGGGAAAAAAATTAGCTTTTCTTACGGAAATTTGCGATTATTTCGAAAACTTAATTTTTAAATATAGTATTTTTCATTGGGTCAAAAAGTTATTCAAATTGAACCAAGCTCGTCTTGGAGTATCCCATGTGTAGGGGGAGTGTAAAACTAAAATTTTTGTTATAGCTTGCCCTGGAAAAAGTTGGGTTTTCATATGGAAATTTGCGAATTTCGCGAATTGCGAATTTAAAAAATAGGTCTTTTTCATCGGGTCGAGGAGTTGTCCAAATGAAACCAAACTTTATATTGAGTATCACCAGTGTAATCAGAATGGTAAACAAAAAGAATTTTTAGTGTAGCTTGCCTAGCAAAAACAGCTGGAATTTCATACCGAAAATTGCGAAATTTTTGAATAACGAATTTTAATTATAGTTATTACTGACCGGGTCAAGAAGTTGTCCAAATTGAACCAAACTCGGTATGGAGTATCCCCTGTGTAGGTTGAGTGCGGGATCAACAGATTTTTTGTTATAGCTTGCGTAGGAAAAAAGTAAGTCTTCCATACGTAAATGTGCGAACTTAGCGATTTACAATTTTTAAAAAAACTTCTTTTGTCATCGGGTCAAGGAGTTGTTCAAATCAATCCAAACTCGGTATGGAGTTTGCCCTTTAAAGCTAAAGTGTAGGAAAGAAAGAATTTTTGCCATAGCTTGTCTAGGAAAAAAGTTAATTTTTCATACGGAAGTTTGCGAAATTCTCGATTAGCGAATTTTAAAAATAGGTCCTTTTCATTGGCTCAAGGAGTTGTTCAATTCAATCCAAATTTGGTATCGAGTACCACCTGTGTAGGTAGAGTGTAAAACAAAAAAAATTTTTGTTTAGCTTGCCTAGGAAAGAAATTGGGTTTTCGTACGGAATATTGCGAATTTCGCGAATAACGAAGTTTAAAATAGGTCTCTTGCATTGGGTCAAAAGGTTGTTCAAATTGAACCAAACTTAGTGTGGAGTATCGCCAGTGTAATGAGATTGCAAAGCAAAAAGAAATTTTGGTATAGCTTTTCTAGAAAAAAGTTCGGTTTTCATACGGAAATTTGCGAACTTCTCGAATAACGAATTTTAAAAATAGGTCTTTTACATTGGGTCAAAAAGTTGTTCAAATTGAACCAAATTTGGTAAGGAGTATCACTAGTAAAATTAGAATGTAAAACAAAAAGAATGTTGGTATTGCTTGCCTAGGAAAAATGTTGGGTTTTCATGCGGAATTTTGCGATTTTTGCGAATAACGAATTTTAGCTATAGTTATTTCTGACTGCGTCAAGAAGTTGTCCAAATTGAACGAACCTTGGTATGGAGTATCCCTCGTTTAGGTAGAGTGTTGTTTTTTAAAAGAAAATTTGCGATTTTCGAGATTAGCGAATTTCAAAATTAGGTCTTTTTCATCGGGTCAAGGAGTCGTTCAAATCAATCCAAACTTGGTATGGAGTATGGCCAGTTTAGGTAGAATGTAAAACAAAAAGAATTTTTCGTAGAGCTTGCCAAGGAAAAAAGTTGGGTTTTCATACGGAGCTTTGCGCATATCGCGAATTGAGAACTTTTGCGAATTTTTGAAATAGGTCCTTCTCATCGGGTCAAGGAGTTGTTCAAATCAAACCAAACTCGGAATGGAGTATCACCAGTGTAATTAAAGTGTAAAACAAAAAGATCTTTTGGCATAGCTTTTCTAGGAGAAAAGTTAGTCTTTCATACGGAAATTTGCGAATTTCGAGATTAGCGAGTTTTAACTATAGTTTTTTTTATTGGGCCAAGAAGTTGTCCAAATTGAACCAAACTTTATATGGATTATCCACTTTGTAGGTATAGAGTACGAGAAAAGGAATTTTTGCTATAGCTTGCCTAATAAAAAAAATAAAATGGTTTTTCATACGGAACATTTTGAATTTCGCGAAGAAGAATTTTGAAAATAGAACTTTTTCATCGGTTCAAGGAATTGTTCAAATCAATCCAAACTTGGTATGGAGTATATTCTGTGTAGGTAATGTGTTAAACAAAAAGGATTTTTTGTATAGCTTGTCTAGGAAAAAATTTGGGTTTTCATACGGAATTTTGTGAATATCACGAATTGCGAATTTTGCGAATTTTAAAAATAGGTCTTTCTCATCGAGTCAAGGAGTTGTTCAAATCAAACGAAACTTGGTATGGAGTATCCCCTGTGTCGGTAAAGTGTAAAACGAAAAGAAATTATGGTATGGCTTGCCTAGGAAAAAAGTTGAGTTTTCAAGCGGAAATTTTCGAATTTTGCGAATATCGAATTTTAACTATAGTTATTTCTGATTGGGTCAAGAAGTTGTTCAAATTGAACCAAACTTGGTGTGGAGTATCCCCTGTTTAGCTACCAAGTAGGAGTAAAACAATTTTTGCTATAGCTTGTCTAGGAAAAAAGTTAGTTTTTCATACAGAAATTAGCCAATTTCGCGATTAGCGAATGTTAAAAATAGGTCTTTTTCATCGGGTCAAGGAGTTGTTCAAATCAATCCAAGCTTGGTATGGAGTATAAACAATTTAGGTAGAGTTTAAAACAAAAAGAATTTTTCCTATAGCTTGCCTAGGAAAAAAGTTGGGTTTTCATACGGAATTTTGCGCATATCACGAATTGCGAATTTTTGCGAATTTTAAAAATAGGTCTTTCTCATCGAGTCAAGGAGTTGTTCAAATCAAACCAAACTTGGCATGGAGTATCGCCTGTGTAATTAGAGTGTAAAACAAAAAGAATGTTTGGTATAGCTTTTCTAGGAAAAAAGTTAGTCTTTCATACGGAAATTTGCGAATTTCGCGATTAGCGAGTTTTAGATATGGTTGTTTTTGACTGGGTCAAGAAGTTGTCCAAATTGAACCAAACTCAATATGGATTATCCCCTGTGTAGGTATAGTGAAGGAGAAAAGTAATTTTTACTTTAGCTTGCCTGGAAAAAAGTTAGTATTTCAAACGCTTTTCAAATGGAACATTTTGAGTTTCGCGAATAACGATTTTTAAGTATAACTCTTTTTGATTAAGTCACAGATGTGTCGAAATCGAACCAAATTTGGCATGGAGTATCACCTGAGTAGGTACAGTGTGGGACAAAAATTTTTTTTGCTATATCTGTCCTAGCAAAAAAGTTAGTGTTTCATACGGAACTTTTTGAATTTCGCGAAAAAGGAGTTTTAAAGATGGGTCTTTGTCATCGGTTCAAGGAGTTTTTCAAATCAAACCAAACTTGAGTATCCCCTCTATCGGTAGAATGTAAAACAAAAACAATTTTTGGTATGGCTTGCCTAGGAAAACAGGTGTTTTTTCATGCGGAATTTTGCGAATTTTGAGAATAACGAATTTTAAAGGTAGTTATTTTTCATTGGGTCAAGAGGTTGTCCAAATCAAACCAAACATGGCATGCAGTATCACCTTTGCAGGTAGACTTCAGAACAAAAGGAATTTTTGCTATAGCTTGCCTAGTAAAAAAAGTAGTTTTTCATACGGAACTTTTTGAATTTCGCGAAAAGGAATTTTGAAAATAGTTCTTCTTCATCGGGTCAATGATTTGTCCAAATCAAACCAAACTCGGTATGAAGTATCCCATGTTCATCTAGAGCGTAAAATAAAAAGAATTTTTGCTATAGCTTGCCTAGGAAAAAAAGTTGGGTTTTCATGCGGAATTTTGCGAATATCTCGAATTGCGAACTTTTGCGAATTTTAAAAAAAGGGCTTTTTCATTGGGTCAAAAAGTTGTTCAAATTGAACCAAATTTGGTAAGGAGTATCACTAGTAAAATTAGAATGTAAAACAAAAAGAGTTTTGGGTATGGCTTGCCTAGGAAAAAAGTTGGGTTTTCATGCGGAATTTTGCGATTATCTCGAATTGCGAACTTTTGCGAATTATAAAAATACGTCTTTTTCATTGGGTCAAAAAGTTGCCCAAATCAAACTAAACATGGCATGCAGTATCACCTTTGTAGGTAGAGTGTAGGACAAAAGTATTTTTTGTCTAGCAAAAATGTTAGTATTTCATGAGAAACTTTTTGAATTTCGCGAAAAGGGAATTTTAAAGAAAGGTCTTTTTCATCGGTTCAATGAGTTGTTCAAATCAAATCAATCTCTGTATGAAATATCCCATGTGCATCTAGAGTGTAAAATAAAAAGAATTTTTTGGTATAGATCGCCTGCGAAGAAAGTTGCCCAAATTGGACCAAACTTGGTATGGAGTATCCCCTGTGTAGGTAGAGTATAAAAAAAAAGATTTTTTGGTATGGCTTGCCTAGGAAAAAGTTGGGTTTTCATGCCGAATTTTGCGAATAACGAATTTTAACGGCAGTTATTTTTGATTGGGTCAAGAATTTGTGAAAATCAAACTAAACATGGCATGCAGTATCACCTTTGTAGGTAGAGTCTAGGACAAAAGGAATTATGGAATATGGATTATGTTATGGATTATTCCCTGTGTAGGTAGAGTGTAGGAGAAAAGGAATTTTTGCTATAGCTTGCCTGGGGAAGAAATTTAGTATTTCATTCGCATTTCATACGGAACTTTTTGAGTTTCACGAATAACGGATTTTAAGTATAGTTCTTTTTGATTGAGTCATAGAGTTGTCGAAGATGAACCAAACCTGGCATGGAGTATCACCTATATAGGTAGAGTGTAGGACAAAAGTATTTTTTTTGCTATAGCGTGTCTAGCAAAGATGTTAGTATTTCATAAGAAACTTTTTAAATTTCTCGAAAAAGAAATTTTAAAGATAGGTCTTTTTCATCGGTTCAATGAGTTGTTCAAATCAAATCAATCTCTGTATGAAATATCCCATGTGCATCTAGAGTGTAAACTAAAAAGAATTTTTTGGTATAGATCGCCTGGGAAAAAAGTTGCCCAAATTGGACCAAACTTGGTATGGAGTATCCCCTGTGTAGGTAGAGTATAAAACCAAAAGATTTTTTGGTATGGCTTGCCTAGGAAAAAGTTGGGTTTTCATGCCGAATTTTGCGAATAACGGATTTTAACGGCAGCTATTTTTGATTGGGTCAAGAATTTGTGACAATCAAACTAAACATGGCATGCAGTATCACCTTTGTAGGTAGAGTCTAGGACAAAAGGAATTATGGAATATGGATTATGTTATGGATTATTCCCTGTGTAGGTAGAGTGTAGGAGAAAAGGAATTTTTGCTATAGCTTGCCTGGGGAAGAAATTTAGTATTTCATTCGCATTTCATACGGAACTTTTTGAGTTTCACGAATAACGGATTTTAAGCATAGTTCTTTTTGATTGAGTCATAGAGTTGTCGAATTTGAACCAAACCTGGCATGGAGTATTACCTGTGTAGGTAGAGTATAGGACAAAAGGATTTTTTGCTATAGCTTGCCTAGCAAAAAATTAGTATTCCATAAGGAACTTTTTGAATTTCGCGAAAAGGAAATCTAAAAGATAGTTCTTTTTCATCGGTTCAAGGAGTTGTCCCAATCAAATCAAACTCTGTAAGAAATATTCCATGTGCATCTAGAGTGTAAAATGAAAAGAATTTTTGGTTTAGCTCGCCTGGGAATAAAGTTGCCCAAATTGAACCAAACTTGGTTTGGAGTATCCCCTGTGTAGGTAGAGTGTAAAACTATAAGATTTTATCGGTAAAGCTTGCCTAGGAAAAAAAGTTGGGTTTTCATGCGGAATTTTGCGAGTTTTGCGAATAACGAATTTTAATGGTAGTTATTTTTGATTGGGTCAAGAAGTTGTCCAAATCAAACTAAACATAGCATACAGTATCACCTTTGTATGTAGAGTCTAGGACAAAAGGAATTGTGGATTATGGATTTTGTTATGGATTATTTTCTGTGTAGCTAGAGTGTAGGAGAAAAGGAAATTTTTCTGTAGCTTTCCTGGGAAAAAATTTAGTATTTCATACGCATTTCATACGGAATTTTTTGAGTTTCGCGAATAACGAATTTTAAGAATAGTTCTTTTTGATTGAGTCATAGTGTTGTCGAAGATGAACCAAACCTGGCATGGAGTATCACCTATATAGGTAGAGTGTAGGACAAAAGTATTTTTTTGCTATAGCGTGTTTAGCAAAGATGTTAGTATTTCATAAGAAACTTTTTAAATTTCTCGAAAAAGAAATTTTAAAGATAGGTCGTTTTCATCGGTTCAAGGAGTTGTCCCAATCAAATCAAACTCTGTAAGAAATATCCCATGTGCATCTAGAGTGTAAAATAAAAAGAATTTTTGGTTTAGCTCGCCTGGGAATAAAGTTGCCCAAATTGAACCAAACTTGGTGTGGAGTATCCCCTGTGTAGGTAGAGTGTTAAACTAAAAGATTTTATCGGTAAAGCTTGCATAGGAAAAACAGTTGGGTTTTCATGCGGAATTTTGCGAGTTTTGCGAATAACGATTTTTAATGGTAGTTATTTTTGATTGGGTCAAGAAGTTGTCCAAATCAAACTAAACATAGCATACAGTATCACCTTTGAATGTAGAGTCTAGGACAAAAGGAATTGTGGATTATGGATTTTGTTATGGATTATTTTCTGTGTAGCTAGAGTGTAGGAGAAAAGGAAATTTTTCTGTAGCTTGCCTGGGAAAAAATTTAGTATTTCATACTCATTTCATACGGAATTTTTTGAGTTTCGCGAATAACGAATTTTAAGAATAGTTCTTTTTGATTGAGTCATAGAGTTGTCGAAGATGAACCAAACCTGGCATGGAGTATCACCTATATAGGTAGAGTGTAGGACAAAGTATTTTTTTGCTATAGCGTGTCTAGCAAAGATGTTAGTATTTCATAAGAACCTTTTTAAATTTCTCGAAAAAAAAATTTTAAAGATAGGTCGTTTTCATCGGTTCAAGGAGTTGTCCCAATCAAATCAAACTCTGTAAGAAATATCCCATGTGCATCTAGAGTGTAAAATAAAAAGAATTTTTGGTTCAGCTCGCCTGTGAATAAAGTTGCCCAAATTGAACCAAACTTGGTATGGAGTATCCCCTGTGTAGGTAGAGTGTAAAACTAAAAGATTTTATCGGTAAAGCTTGCCTAGGAAAAAAAGTTGGGTTTTCATGCGGAATTTTGCGAGTTTTGCGAATAACGAATTTTAATGGTAGCTATTTTTGATTGGGTCAAGAAGTTGTCCAAATCAAACTAAACATAGCATACAATATCACCTTTGTATGTAGAGTCTAGGACAAAAGGAATTGTGGATTATGGATTTTGTTATGGATTATTTTCTGTGTAGCTAGAGTGTAGGAGAAAAGGAAATTTTTCTGTAGCTTGCCTGGGAAAAAATTTAGTATTTCATACGCATTTCATACGGAATTTTTTGAGTTTCGCGAATAACGAATTTCAAGAATAGTTCTTTTTGATTGAGTCATAGAGTTGTCGAAGATGAACCAAACCTGGCATGGAGTATCACCTATATAGGTAGAGTGTAGGACAAAAGTATTTTTTTGCTATAGCGTGTCTAGCAAAGATGTTAGTATTTCATAAGAAACTTTTTAGATTTCTCGAAAAAGACATTTTAAAGATAGGTCGTTTTCATCGGTTCAAGGAGTTGTCCCAATCAAATCAAACTCTGTAAGAAATATCCCATGTGCATCTAGAGTGTAAAATAAAAAAGAATTTTTGGTTTAGCTCGCCTGGGAATAAAGTTGCCCAAATTGAACCAAACTTGGTATGGAGTATCCCCTGTGTAGGTAGAGTGTAAAACTAAAAGATTTTATCGATAAAGCTTGCCTACGAAAAAAAGTTGGGTTTTCATGCGGAATTTTGCGAGTTTTGCGATTAACGAATTTTATTGGTAGTTAATTTTGATTGGGTCAAGAAGTTGTCCAAATCAAACTAAACATAGCATACAGTATCACCTTTGTATGTAGAGTCTAGGACAAAAGGAATTGTGGATTATGGATTTTGTTATGGATTTTTTTCTGTGTAGCTAGAGTGTAGGAGAAAAGGAAATTTTTCTGTAGCTTGCCTGGGAAAAAATTTAGTATTTCATACGCATTTCATACGGAATTTTTTGAGTTTCGCGAATAACGAATTTTAAGAATAGTTCTTTTTCATTGAGTCATAGAGTTGTCGAAGATGAACCAAACCTGGCATGGAGTATCACTTATATAGGTAGAGTGTAGGACAAAAGTATTTTTTTGCTATAGCGTGTCTAGCAAAGATGTTAGTATTTCATAAGAAACTTTTTAAATTTCTCGAAAAAGAAATTTTAAAGATAGGCCGTTTTCATCGGTTCAAGGAGTTGTCCCAATCAAATCAAACTCTGTAAGAAATATCCCATGTGCATCTAGAGTGTAAAATAAAGAGAATTTTTGGTTTAGCTCGCCTGGGAATAAAGTTTCCCAAATTGAACCAAACTTGGTATGGAGTATGCCCTGTGTAGGTAGAGTGTAAAACTAAAAGATTTTATCGGTAAAGCTTGCCTAGGAAAAAAAGTTGGGTTTTCATGCGGAATTTTGCGAGTTTTGCGAATAACGAATTTTAATGGTAGTTATTTTTGATTGGGTCAAGAAGTTGTCCAAATCAAACAAAACATAGCATACAGTATCACCTTTGTATGTAGAGTCTAGGACAAAAGGAATTGTGGATTATGGATTTTGTTATGGATTATTTTCTGTGTAGCTAGAGTGTAGGAGAAAGGGAAATTTTTCTGTAGCTTGCCTTGGAAAAAATTTAGTATTTCATACGCATTTCATACGGAATTTTTTGAGTTTCGCGAATAACGAATTTTAAGAATAGTTCTTTTTGATTGAGTCATAGAGTTGTCGAAGATGAACCAAACCTGGCATGGAGTATCACCTATATAGGTAGAGTGTAGGACAAAAGTATTTTTTTGCTATAGCGTGTCTAGCAAAATGTTAGTATTTCATAAGAAACTTTTTAAATTTCTCGAAAAGAAATTTTAAAGATAGGTCGTTTTCATGGGTTCAAGGAGTTCTCCCAATCAAATCAAACTCTGTAAGAAATATCCCATGTGCATCTAGAGTGTAAAATAAAAAGAACTTTTGGTTTAGCTCGCCTGGGAATAAAGTTGTCCAAATTGAACCAAACTTGGTATGGAGTATCCCCTGTGTAGTTAGAGTGTAAAACTAAAAGATTTTATCAGTAAAGCTTGCCTAGGAAAAAAAGTTGGGTTTTCATGCGGAATTTTGCGAGTTTTGCGAATAACGAATTTTAATGGTAGTTATTTTTGATTGGGTCAAGAAGTTGTCCAAATCAAACTAAACATAGCATACAGTATCACCTTTGTATGTAGAGTCTAGGACAAAAGGAATTGTGGATTATGGATTTTGTTATGGATTACTTTCTGTGTAGCTAGAGTGTAGGAGAAAAGGAAATTTTTCTGTAGCTTGCCTTGGAAAAAAATTAGTATTTCATACGCATTTCATACGGAATTTTTTGAGTTTCGCGAATAACGAATTTTGAGAATAGTTCTTTTTGATTGAGTCATAGAGTTGTCGAAGATGAACCAAACCTGGCAAGGAGTATCACCTATATAGGTAGAGTGTAGGACAAAAGTATTTTTTTGCTATAGCGTGTCTAGCAAAAATGTTAGTATTTCACAAGAAACTTTTTAAATTTCTCGAAAAAGAAATTTTAAAGATAGGTCGTTTTCATCGGTTCAAGGAGTTGTCCCAATCAGATCAAACTCTGTAAGAAATATCCCATGTGCATCTAGAGTGTAAAATAAAAAGAATTTTTGGTTTAACTCGCCTGGGAATAAAGTTGCCCAAATTGAACCAAACTTGGTATGGAGTATCCCCTGTGTAGGTAGAGTGTAAAACTAAAAGATTTTATCGGTAAAGCTTGCCTAGGAAAAAAAGTTGGGTCTTCACGCGGAATTTTGCGAGTTTTGCGAATAACGAATTTTAATGGTAGTTATTTTTGATTGGGTCAAGAAGTTGTCCAAATCAAACTAAACATAGCATACAGTATCGCCTTTGTATGTAGAATCTAGGACAAGAGGAATTGTGGATTATGGATTTTGTTATGGAGTATTTTCTGTGTAGCTAGAGTGTAGGAGAAAAGGAAATTTTTATGTAGCTTACTTGGGAAAAAATTTAGTATTTCATACGCATTTCATACGGAATTTTTTGAGTTTCGCGAATAACGAATTTTAAGAATAGTTCTTTTTCATTGAGTCATAGAGTTGTCGAAGATGAACCAAACCTGGCATGGAGTATCACTTATATAGGTAGAGTGTAGGACAAAAGTATTTTTTTGCTATAGCGTGTCTAGCAAAGATGTTAGTATTTCATAAGAAATTTTTAAATTTCTCGAAAAAGAAATTTTAAAGATAGGTCGTTTTCATCGGTTCAAGGAGTTGTCCCAATCAAATCAAACTCTGTAAGAAATATCCCATGTGCATCTAGAGTGTAAAATAAAGAGAATTTTTGGTTTAGCTCGCCTGGGAATAAAGTTGCCCAAATTGAACCAAACTTGGTATGGAGTATCCCCTGTGTAGGTAGAGTGTAAAACTAAAAGATTTTATCGGTAAAGCTTGCCTAGGAAAAAAAGTTGGGTTTTCATGCGGAATTTTGCGAGTTTTGCGAATAACGAATTTTAATGGTAGTTATTTTTGATTGGGTCAAGAAGTTGTCCAAATCAAACTAAACATAGCATACAGTATCACCTTTGTATGTAGAGTCTAGGACAAAAGGAATTGTGGATTATGGATTTTGTTATGGATTATTTTCTGTGTAGCTAGAGTGTAGGAGAAAAGGAAATTTTTCTGTAGCTTGCCTTGGAAAAAAATTAGTATTTCATACGCATTTAATACGGAATTTTTTGAGTTTCGCGAATAACGAATTTTAAGAATAGTTCTTTTTGATTGAGTCATAGAGTTGTCGAAGATGAACCAAACCTCGCATGGAGTATCACCTATATAGGTAGAGTGTAGGACAAAAGTATTTTTTTGCTATAGCGTGTCTAGCAAAGATGTTAGTATTTCATAAGAAACTTTTTAAATTTCTCGAAAAAGAAATTTTAAAGATAGGTCGTTTTCATCGGTTCAAGGAGTTGTCCCAATCAAATCAAACTCTGTAAGAAATATCCCATGTGCATCTAGAGTGTAAAATAAAAAGAATTTTTGGTTTAGCTCGCCTGGGAATAAAGTTGCCCAAATTGAACCAAACTTGGTATGGAGTATCCCCTGTGTAGGTAGAGTGTAAAACTAAAAGATTTTATTGGTAAAGCTTGCCTAGGAAAAAAAGTTGGGTTTTCATGCGGAATTTTGCGAGTTTTGCGAATAACGAATTTTAATTGTAGTTATTTTTGATTGGGTCAAGAAGTTGTCCAAATCAAACTAAACATAGCATACAGTATCACCTTTGTATGTGGAGTCTAGGACAAAAGGAATTGTGGATTATGGATTTTGTTATGGATTATATTCTGTGTAGCTAGAGTGTAGGAGAAAAGGAAATTTTTCTGTAGCTTGCCTGGGAAAAAATTTAGTATTTCATACGCATTTCATACGGAATTTTTTGAGTTTCGCGAATAACGAATTTTAAGAATAGTTCTTTTTGATTGAGTCATAGAGTTGTAGAAGATGAACCAAACCTGGCATGGAGTATCACCTATGTAGGTAGAGTGTAGGACAAAAGTATTTTTGTGCAATAGCGTGTCTAGCAAAAATGTAAGTATTTCATAAGAAACTTTTTGAATTTTTCGAAAAAGAAATTTAAAAGATAGGCCTTTTTCATCGGTTCAAGGAGTTGTTCAAATCAAACCAAACTCGGTTTGGAGTATCCCCTGTGTCGGTAGTGTGTAAAGCGAAAAGATTTTTTGGTATGGCTTGCCTAGGAAAAAAGTTGGGTTTTCATGCGGAATTTTGCATATTTTGCGAATAACGCATTTTACCGGCAGTTATTTTTGATCGGGCCAAGAAGCTGTCCAAATCAAACTAAACATGCCATGCAGTATCATCTTTGTTGCTAAAATCTAGGACAAAAGGAAGTTTTGCCCTAGCTTGCCTAGTAAAAGTTAGTTTTTCATACGGCCTTTTTGAATTTCGCGAAAAAGAAATATAAAAAATAGTTCTTATTAATCCGGTCAAGGAGTTGTCCAAATCAAACCAAACTCGATATGAAGTATCCCATGTGCATCTAGAGTGTAAAATAAAAAGAATTTTTGGTATAGCTTGCCTGGGAAGATAGCTGCTCAAATTGAACCAAACTTGGTATGGGGTATCCCCTGTGTAGGTAGATTGTAAAACTAAAAGATTTTTTGGTATAGCTTACCCAGGAAAAAAAGTTGGGTTTTCATGCGGAATTTTGCGAATTTTGTGAATAACGAATTTTAAGGGTAGTTATATTTGATTGGGTCAAGAAGTTGTCCACACCAAGCTAAACATGGCATGCATTATCACCTTTGTAGGTAGAGTCTAGGACAAAGATAATTTTTGCTATAGCTTGCCTAGTAAAAAAGTTAGTTTTTCATACGGAAGTTTGCGAATTTCGCGATTAGCGAGTTTTAAATATAGTTATTTTTGATTGGGTTAACAAGTTGTCCAAATCAAACTAAACATGGCATGCAGTATCACCTTTGTAGGTAGAGTCTAGGACAAAAGGAATTGTGGATTATGGATTTTGTTATGGATTATTTTCTGTGTAGCTAGAGTGTAGGAGAAAAGGAAATTTTTCTGTAGCTTGCCTGGGAAAAAATTTAGTATTTCATACGCATTTCATACGGAATTTTTTGAGTTTCGCGAATAACGAATTTTAAGAATAGTTCTTTTTGATTGAATCATAGAGTTGTCGAAAATGAACCAACCTGGCATGGAGTATCACCTGTGTAGGTAGAGTGTAGGACAGAAGGAGTTTTTGCTATAGCTTGCCTAGCAAAAAAGTTAGTTTTTCATACGTTACCTTTTGAATTTCGCGAAAAAGGACTTTTAAAGATAGTTGTTTTTCATCGGGTCAAGGAGTTGTCTAAATCAAACCAAACTCGGGATGAAGTATCCCATGTTATCTAGAGTGTAAAATAAAAAGAGTTTTTGATATAGCTTGCCTAGGAAGAAAGTTGGGTTTTCATACGGAATTTTGCGAATTCTGCGAATAAGGCATTTTATCTATAGTTATTTCTGACTGGGTCAAGAAGTTGTCCAAATTGAAGCAAACCTGGCATGGAGTTTCTCCTTTGTAGGTAAAGTGTAGGAGAAAAAGAATTTTTGCTATAGCTTGTCAAGGACAAAAGTTAGTCTTTCATACGGAAGTTTGCGAATTTCGCGATTAGCGTGTTTTAAATATAGTTTTTTTTTATTGGGTTAAGAAGTTGTCCAAATTGAATCAAACTTGTTATGGATTATCCCCTGTGTAGGTAGAGCGTAGGAGAAAAAGAATTTTTGCTATAGCTTGCCTGGGGGGAAAATTTAGTTTTTCATACGCATTTCGTACGGAACTTTTTGAGTATAGTTCTTTTTTATTGAGTCATAACAGTGTCTAAATTGAACCAAACCGGGCATGTAGTGTCACCTGTGCAGGTAGAGTGTAGAACAAAAGGATTTTTTGCTATAGCTTGCGTAGCAAAAAAGTTTGTATTTTATAAGGAACTTTTTGATTTTCACGAAAAAGGAATTTTAAAGATAGGTCTTTTTCATAGGTTCAAGGACAAGGAGTTGTTCAATTCAAACTAAACTTGGTGTGGAGTATCCCCTGTGTCGGTAGATTTTTTGGTATGGCTTGCCTAGGAAAAAAGTTGGGTTTTAAAGCGGAATTTTGCGAATTTTGCGAATAACGAATTTTAACGGTAGTTATTTTTGATTGGGTCAAGAAGTTGTCCAAATCGAACAAAATATGGCATGCAGTATCTGTAGGTAGAGTCGAGGACAAAAGAATTTTTTGCTATAGCTTGCGTAGCAAAAAAGTTAGTATTTTATAAGGAACTTTTTGATTTTCACGAAAAAGGAATTTTAAAGATAGGTCTTTTTCATAGGTTCAAGGAGTTGTTCAATTCAAACCAAACTTGGTGTGGAGTATCCCCTGTGTCGGTAGAATTTTTGGTATGGCTTGCCTAGGAAAAAAGTTGGGTTTTAAAGCGGAATTTTGCGAATTTTGCAAATAACGAATTTCAACGGTAGTTATTTTGATTGGGTCAAGAAGTTGTCCAAATCGAACAAAATATGGCATGCAGTATCTGTAGGTAGAGTCGAGGACAAAAGAATTTTTTGCTATAGCTTGCGTAGCAAAAAAAGTTAGTTTTTCAAACGGAACTTTTTGAACTTCGCGAAAAAGGAAATTTAGTTCTTTTTCATCGGGTCAAGGAGTTGTCCATATCAAACCAAACCCGGTATGAAGTATCCAATGTGCATGTAGAGTGTAAAATAAAAATAATTTTTGGTAAAGCTTGCCTGGGAAGAAAGTTGCCCAAATTGAACCAAACTTGGTATGGAGTATCCCCTGTGTAGGTAGAGTGTAAAACTAAAAGATTATTTGGTATAGCTTGCCTACAAAAAAATTGGGTTTTTCATACGGAATTTTGCGAATTTCGCGAATAACGAATTTTAGTCAATTGTTTTATAGTCATAGTCATCTATATTCATTTAGCGATTTATTATGCTTTGTTGTGTTTGGATATATAGTTTGAGCTTGGTTTTTTACCTAACGCTCTTCTCAAAAAAATCTCCTATAGTTGTCTGTTTGTAACTCAGCCCGTACGAGAAAGGAAAAGGGAAACACACAAAGAGCATACTGGAAAAGCTCAAAAATTGGTGTTTTCAATCAACTTGAGAATTTTTTCCGACATAACTTTAGCTATATGTTAAAATTGTTTTGCTTTGTTTTGTTTGGTTTTACTCGGAGATAGTCTTAGAGCGCGGATTTTTAGCGCTGGCTCGGACTCAATTCTCTTATTGTTGTTTGTTTGTAACTCCGCCGTAGCCGTCCCCAGCCCGGATGAGAAAGGAGGAGGGAAACACTCCCAGAGCATACTGGAAAATCTCAAAAGTTGGTTTTTTCAATCAACTTGAGGCAATTTTCCGACAGTACTTCTGCAATAAAAGGATGTTTAAAAAGTGTATGATGCAGACTTTAGCTCGCCTATGATAAAGTTTCCAGCTCGTCTGTGGGGCTGAAGGTGGCTCGTGTATGTGGCAGAATGTGGCTCGTCTATGTTCCAGAATTGGTACGTCTATGGGGCAGTTTTTCGCTTGTCTATGTTGCAGAGTTGGTGCGTCTGTGTGGCAGTTTTTGGCTCGTCTATGGGGTAGACTTTGCCTCGAACGTAACTACTGGTGCGTTTATGTTGCTCGTTAAAAATGCTCGCCTGTGTATATTTGAATGCACCATACTCCCTGTGTGCGTTCGAAAACCGTCTGCGTCATAAACGAGGACAAATTAGTACCTCAACCTGTGTGCTGCAGATCAAATCGTCACAGTAACAATTTAGGTGGAAGGTACACCGTACACAACCTTAATATCAGCAAGATTTTTATAATGACAAGATAGATCAAGCACTTGTAAATGTTGCTGTCCTCTTCTGTCAAGTCTGGCTGTTTTTTTGGACTTATCGTTTCACTCTGTTTTTATCATTCTTGCTTTACAAATTTTATTTTCTGTTCTACTACAAAGTTTCTGTCACACAGAAAGCATTACAATTGGAGTAACAAGACTAATTAGGATATAATATGTTAATCTGACTAAATGTCTTATGAATAGGAAAAAGGTGAATTTTTTAATGGTTGTTGGAGATTTTAGAACCTTCCTTGACTTCACTCATAATAAAGTTCAATTTAATTTGTTAATACTGATTATTTTCGACCCATTGAGCGAAAAAGCAGAATAGTGTTGATCAGATAACAATCCACAGTTTGACAACATGAAAAAAATATTGTTTGAAGATGAATAAGATATCAAGGAGTCACATTTTTTAAACAACATAACAAAAAAAATGTTTTTTTTTTCTAAAAAATTAGATCAAGAACTTCTAATTCTTGCTTTTTGCATTTTTCTTTCAAATTTGTTGTTTTGTGGGGTTTGTCTCACTTTAACATTGTCACCGGTCGCGATCGATTGACTGACTTTAAATCGTGTATTTAAATGTTTCTGTTCTACCAATAGTTTTATAGCAACCAGAAAAAGCTTTCTGTATAAATCTGAATAATTAGAGCAGTTAAAGTACATTAATTTTTATGTGGATAAAGAGCTTCGAGCGCACTGATTTTTTAAATAACTTTTGAAGCTAATTTCCTTCGGTTAGTTTGTTTTATTTCACTCTTTAAGAAATTATTTAATGAATCCTCTTTCTATTAATTGTTTCAGTCCAATTGACCCAGGAAACATAAAATGGTTGGTCAAAAACAAATCCAGAGTTTGCCGACTAGAAAAAAAATTTGCTGCTTGGAGCTCAAAAAATTTCATGACGAAAAAAAGTTAATCGGAAGACGCTTTGTGTACAAACTACTTGACAACATAGATGTTTATTATAGCAAAATTTTTCACAATTTTCTAAATTCTTGATTTTTTTCATTTGTTTTTTTTAAATATGGTAGTTTTTGGTTTGCCACTCCCGCCATGACTATTCAATTGGCTTTTAATCTATTTTTTTCACTTTCTGAATTCTGATTTCCTGTTTTACCACTAAATTTCTATCTCACTGAAGGCGCTATTCGTTTATCTGGTTAAGTGACGTTAAACCAGATAATTATACTGGAATTATTGCAGCCATTTCACTTCTGACAGATTTCTTCGTTTTTATTCTTTATTACAATTCAAAGAATTTGAATTGTATTGGGGCGCTGTCTTTTTTTTAAGATCTGTTCACACATTTTCATGATTTTTGAAGTCAAATTGGAGTAGTGATTTTGGTCACGCCGAAACAGGAAGTGGAGCGAGAAAACGGTGTTTGAACAAAAATTCGCTTTCTCGCTAGTGGTTTTTTGTTCACATGCGGCAATTTGACTTTGATTTTTACTGCTTTTTCGTTTTTTTTGGATCGGATTTTTTTCTAAATGGTTTTACAAATCCATTCATAGTCCGTTCTAGGTCTTGTTTTCTGTTTACTCAATGAAAATTCTTTGAATTGTACGTCAGGACTTGTCCTGCTATGTTTTTTTTTTATTTTGTTACTGTTTTTAATGATTGATCCAGGCCAATTGAGCAAAAATGCGCAACCGAGTCGACTAAAAACAAATCAACAGTTTGTAGACCTGGAAGAAATCACTGCTTAAAGTTGACATAATTTCGACAAATACTATTGTGACAAAAGCAAAGCTGTTCAATCAGATGTTCATAAAAATGTAAAATTACTTTGCATCTAACAATTAACTAATTTTTTAAAGCGCATTGAGATCAAAGTTAATTTTTTCCTGTTCTACCGCTAATTTCTAACCAAGCAGAGGATGCTATTATCTGCGAAACACAGGAAAATATTTTAATATACTTTTATCTAAGTAATGACTTCAAGCCAGCCGATTTCCTTAATTGCTTGAGCCGTATCCCTTCGGATATATTTCTTTGATTTTATTCTTGTCATGTTATTAATTTTTTAACAATTTCCATTGATCATTTCCAGCCAATTAAGCAGAAAACACAGAATCAAGCTGATAAGAAAAATGACTCAGATTTTGACAACTTGAAAGTAAAAACTTTTCAACAAGTCCCTGAATAATTCCTGAAGAAAATTACAAAATTGACGAAGAAATATTTTCAAAATGGGGAGCAACCAAACAACTAGTGTTCCCGTCTTAGATTTGGTTTATGGAAATCCTACTGATCTCTATGAGTGGATCTCGTTCAAACTTCTTTTGGAGATCATGATGGTAAATTCGCAGTAATCAAAGCAATAACTTTCCCCCACCGCAAAAATCATATTTCCAGTTTCAAATCATATTGCCCATTAATGTGCCTCGAAAAAAAAATATTATCAAGGCGCGATGCAGTACCCAGGTTGAGATCCAGACCGATATGGCCTCTGATCACACCGTCACAGATAAAAGCGAACTCTGATCAGACCGACCCAGAATTAATTGTCTTCTGATTAGACTATCGAGCGCTCGAAGCTTAAAGTGCACTCCAAACCCCCTCTGATCAGACCATTGTGCTCTGGAAAGCCAACCCCCTGATCAGAATAGTGTGCGCTCGAATCCGCCTCTGCTCAGACTGAAGTGCGTTCAAAGTATTCTGATCAGAGAATGATTTTGAACAAATTACTCAATATTGCTATAATATAATCATTTCATGTTTTCAATCAAATATTCAACTAACGAAAAACCAATTCTAAAAGTATCGCTAATGAAAAAAAAAACCCAAGTGATCTACAGTCGTTCCAATCTGAGAAGACACGCAGTTCCTATCACTTGGACCTGTTGGTTCTGATTGGCTCCATCAGACTTCAATGGGTTTTTGATCAGAAGTGTTTTTGCTGTGTTTTGGACTCTAAGCATTGATAAAAAAAACAAATAAACTTGAAAAACATTCGCTCGATTTGGCCTGAGATCAGACTAGTGAGCGCTCGAATCGGCCACTGATCAGACTAGTGTGCAATTAAAACTGCCTCTGCTGATCAGAGAAACGTAGAACGAAATGCCTCTAATCAGACAAGTTTCAGACCATTGTCCAGACAAATTTGTGCTCGAAGCATTTTCCAGACCATGTAATTCGAGCGCTCCGAGAACATGTGTGTGTTGGAGGATGGTCTGGTCAGAGCTCATTTCGGTCAGGTCACTTCAACCTGGGTAATTTGAACAATAATTTTAGCCATTTTTTAACTGCATTTGTTCTGAAATAGCAAAATAAATCTGTTGAATTGAAAGAAAAATAGATAAACATACTTAAAAAGAATTGGACGGAAATTTATAAAAAAAACCCTGAATGAAGCTTTTTGATTTTATACAAGGTTCATTTATGAATTCTTACCGTCCATAATTGATTTCCTGGTGTGATTCTAGTATGAAACCACGAAGTCATACGTGATCCTTGTATTATTATCAAAAAGTCATATATGGTCCTTTTTGTTTTTGTTTAAGAAGTAATTGTTTTATTAAATCGAAATTAATTTTATTTTGCAGCAAGTTTGTTTGAAGTGAGAGGGTATATTGAACTATAGGGTTCTTTTTCATCTGAATTTTGTACTTTTTATATTTTAGTATAGAGTTTATTTTTGTATTTCATTATTTTAATTCAGTATTTCAATTGTAATTCGAAATTGCGGCTAAAAATATTTTGGGACACCAGATATTTTCCAAACAACAAAAATCACGGGAACACCATTATCAAATTTTGTTCTACCGTTTGAACATCTTTTGTACTCTATTCAAGTTTACAACAGATTTGTCTACTTTTTTTAAGTCAAAAAGTGCGATTTGTATTTTGTAGATTATTGCAACAACAAATACCTTATTGTAATTTGATATGTGTTCTTCGGTTACATTTGAGTTTCGAGAAAAATAATAAAGAAATTCTTGGTTTTATCCCGGCATATTTTATTACAACTCGGATGAATTCGAAAGAGATTAGGCGATCTTTTGAACGGTTTAATCGACTCAGATACACTTCAATACTGAATTTAGTACTAATGTGGAATTTGATGGTCATTTAGTATTGTGGAATTTTTTCTGTAAAGATTTTTAGTGTACACCTTTTCATATAAAAGTACATAACTATTTTAAATTTTTTCCCGCACTTTTTACAGACTTTTTTCAAAATGTTCTATAAAAATGTTCTACGAGCCCTTGCTCATTGATACTGTATTTTCATTCGCGCAGGATTTTTTATGCAAAAGATACTGTTTTCCAAGCAGTGCTAATTTGTTTACCACATTAAGAGGCAGAGGTATACCCCAAAATTTCCGCCTTAGTAAAATTGGCTCGAAAATTAGATAAATACAATGAACGAAATTAGGAGACATCCTTTGTATCTTACTTTTCGCATAAGGGTTCCGCCAATTTTTCGAAATAAAAGAACATTCGGTGCAAAAAGTAGGTTACAAATCTTGTAGCACGTTTCCGCTCAATTTAGGTATCTATTATTCGCGCGCTTTTCGAGCATGCAAGAAGCAATTTAATAAAGATTTAATTCAAGCTTTCAAACTTTAAAGTGCTTTAAACACATGCAACCCCAAAAACTGATTTTTTTCCCCGAAAAATTCCTCGCACATCAAAGGCTTTGTATATAATTGTGGGACTGGCCGATTTTAATAAGTAGTAATAAATAGTACTAATAGGTATTAATAATTAGTAATAAAGTACTATAAGTAGTAATAAATTAGTTAAAAAAAATACTACTAGTAGTAATAAGTTAGGCTTAATTAAATAAGTAGTAATTAAGTTTGCTTAATTGTCGATTATATGCGAAATCGAGCTACATTGCGTGCGAAAAATCGATACATATATGGAGCAGATGCGTGATACAGGCCATGCGTAAAATAGGTTATAAAGTTTGTACTTGTATTTCGCCGCTAGGATTAGGACACTTTTGCGAACACGGGATTCTAATTTCCCTTCCATTTTGCCGGTTTCTGCTAAAGTAGCTATTTTCCGCAATAATGTTCCACTTTCAATGTATTAACATAGTGAAGACGAACACGAGATACACGCATCTGGCATATCTGCCCGTGACGATTTGGGTATACCTCTGCGTCGTAATGCAACAGCGGTTGCCCTGAACCGATTTCTTAATTGCTTTTGGTGCGCTTCTGTCATTAAAAAATTGCAGCCCATTGTTCGCATTTTAAAATGGATATCATTGTGTCGTGAAATTGTGCATAAACAATTTTAGTTGATATGCAGGTCTGGTCTAAACTCATTCGTGCTCTAAGTTCTACCATATCCTCAGCTTTCAAGTGTAGTGGTTTTTTTCCGCGTAGGAAATTTGGTAGCCTACTCTGTCAATAGCATGTTTGTCGAAATAGCACTTAGTTAGATATCGTTATAAATTTTGGCAATCCAGTGTTTTGAAACACGAATTAAAGTGTACGGGTTGGTCTGTTTTCAAACCTCGGGTTCCGTTTCCAATGATTTGTCGTCTAGAAAATGTTTTTTTTTATAAAGTACAATCTGTTGCTTTTCAAATTCAATCATACTGGTTTCTAGCTTGTCTTGACCGCTTGCAGTCTCTTTCAAAAATTTTAAAATTACAAGGTTTTAGTTTTTGTTTCAATGCAAAAGACGTGTTAATTGTCGAAGTTGATTAATTTTCGCTAAATGTTTCCAAAAGCGCAACCAATCCTCTGATTCGTGTCGCTCCCAAATCAGCGTTTCCTACCCATTGGACGCCACTGCTATTCTACTGGGCCATTTTTCTATCCGTTTGACTGAACAGGACATTCTAATCATCCCAGAATTTGGGCTCGTTCGAAAAAAAATTATTGTTATAACTTTGTGTTGCCGTTCCAGCTAACCTCTGGACCAGATTATATAACTTCGTTTGCCAGTGATTTGTAAATAATCGCTGAGGGAATACTGGAATCCGATAAAGCCTCTACATTGCAGTTTAAACAATTTTGTTGTCACATGTTAGCTGAAGGTCCATGTTTATTTCTGAAACCAGGTGCTCGGTTTTGCTAAATGATTCTTATCTAATAAGCTCAATGTTCTTAGCCATTTGAGATGCACATTCGCTGGGCTCTAATCGTCTAGGGTGTTTTTGTTGGATTTCCACGTTTTCCATGTTGAAAATAAAGATTTTTCTGATGATATTCTTCTTCAGGTGTTGTAATGGACGATTCTCTGCCGTTTCTGTTATTGTACCTTAAAATTGATCCCTGATTTTGTCTTTGCGCTGTTTACCGCTCCAAGCTGTGTTGGGTGTGATGCTCCGTTGCTTTGAAAAGGCTCTTTTAAAAAAGTCCAGTAATTCTCGTAGTTTGGTTGATTACATGCTCGAGTGGAGCTCGTGTCTGTTAATTTTATACCGACACTGTTTGTCAATACTTTAAAACAATAATGAATTCTCTATTCATCCGTTTTTTTTGAAGGTTTTTTTACCACACACAATTCTCACCTAGACTGTTCTTTGACATTTATTTCGCAAATTCGTTCTTTTGTTGCGTGTTTTTTGTTTTGCTTTCTCCTTAGTTCGACCGAATAGGACCTGCTTTCATAATTTGGTTCCACTTGGAGTGATACTTCTTTGGTGGATAAAGCTTAGAAGTGGTGTCAAAATTATATTCTCCTCCGCCAGTAACAAAAAGTTTGCATAAGATTTGCTAAGAAATTTGCGTAAGAAAAATATGCATTTTTGACACGGGACGGGGAGCTCGGGTGTTGACGTTTCTAAAAGTGTATATTGCTTTAGAAAATCAGGAGTTTTCCTGCAAATTTGACTGCACTTTGTCGAGAACTATTCCAGGACCAGTGGACGCGATTATTAGGATACAACTACCTGCAGAGTTTACTGGCTACGTAACAAGATGCTATTTAAGTATCGAGATAAGCTTTAAAAACTCAGCTTTGAACTGAAATAGTTTACCAAAGCGCAATGATGAGTGCACGCACTACCCATCTAAGAAAGCCTAGGAGATGTTTCTAGTACTTTTACAACTTGTAAAGTGTTCATAGTTGATTCTAATGACATATTTACCAGCTTTCCTATTTAAATTTTAGTAAATCACTTATTTATTTATGCAGTTTTTCCCCTGAGAATCCATTTCGCAAAAGCTTCTTAAAATCTCTTCTTCGAATTGATCTGAGATCTGGCCTATTTTTTTTCTTGGACCAAGTTACCAACAATAAGACAAGTTATATTTTAAGACAAATTTGCATTTTTTGTGGTGATTTTCAAAAGTGAAGAAAAGAGGTTAGGAAAAAAGAAAAAATGATCTTCGTGCATATGATCATCTCTAGAATTTGAGTGATGCCGAATGACAAAAACATCTTGTTGAGATGTTCGTTTTGTAGAATTTTTTTGTTTCGTCTATCATTGATTTTAAAGGTTCTCGTTTTTTTCACAGCGTCAAAATTTTAACTTTTATTTAATTTTTGCATGCGAGAAAAGGGGCAGATAAAGATTTTCCACAGACGTTTCTGTATCCTCGTTCAAGAACAACGGTTTCTCCACATTATCTATCAGAACAATATATTTCAAGAGCAGCAACGAAAAAAATGGGTCATATTTCCCGCATGGCATCTATTTCAGCGAGGAAAGAAAATAAGAACATTTCGTGTCTCAATCTCGTTTATTCAACAATTTTTTTTGTCAAATTAAGCTCTTCAGAACTTGAAGAGCAGTCCACTCAAAAATCTTCTTGTGTGAAAACACACAATTTTTGCTCCTCTTTTGAAAATATATACAATCTTTCGTGTGAATGAGCGTATGATGGAAAGGAGCAATTTTTTTAGAAGTTTTTTACAATACTATTTTAGTTGTTCTCTTGGAAAGTCATTACAAAAATACCAAAAAGATTTTGCGAACAGCCAGTCTGTCTGTTGAAATCCAGGCAACATAATACTGCATTAGAATTGACTGGTTTTCTAATCTTTGCTTATTGTGTATGAGCCTAATTGTAAATCAGCCTAAAATTTTATGTCTGTTTCCACATTAGAAATCGGGTAAAAACGCACACTTATGTGTAATTCACGTGAGCGAGAAAAAAAGTATCGTGAGGGAGCGAATCTTTGAAAAAAAGTATTGTTGAGTGGTTCAGAGTTTTAAAAAAAAAACCAAATTAGAACTGTCAAATGCTCAACTTGACAAGGAAGTTTGTTGAAAAGGAAGTTAATCTGATCAATTATCAGTTTTCATTCTGTCCTGTTAGTACTATCTATCTGTGCGCAGAAACTTACATTCAACTGAAATAATATTCTGAAAAACAATATCTATAAAACAGTAATTCTTTGTCCTCTGCAGCCACTATTGGACTTTTGAAAACTTTTTGTTAAAATCAAGTAAATTATCATTGAGTTGCTGTCCAGTCAAAAACTCAAACGTAATTTTACCAACACTCGTTCTGAAAATAACGATAAGGCTTCAATAACATTGTTTTCAATTAAAAAGGCTTTTTCAGAGACCTTTGTCTGTACCTGTGACACACAATGTAACAGAACTATTACATAAAACAATTCTTTGTGCCTACTGAAAAGAAAAACTAGTCAACAGCAGGAACCTGAGCAAATTAAACTGTAAAAACAAGTAACAACAACTTTTTAAGTTTGGTCAAAGTCAGTCAGATGAACAAATTGTATCTGATAAGCTTGCAAAAAAAGTAATGTGCATATTCCTGCTTTGAAGAATGTTTTTCAAGAAGGAAAAAGTAAATACAGCTCATAATTTCAAATAAAACTTATGATTTTAACAGAAAAAAGCGAAATTTTCTTTTTGAAAAATTATCTTTTTGATAAAACCCATAATATTCAGTCTTCATTTTTTTTTTAGAATTTTTCATGATGAGGATTCGCCAACCACGAGATCGCTTTCACAAGTTGGCTTGGTTTCAATTCACGCTCTGTATCTTGTATAAGATTTTCCTCAGCTCACATAAGCGATAAAGAGCACAAATATAAGATATCAGTTGATTTCTGAAGTATAAAACTTCTTCTAGTTTTTCACTTTTGTGCCAAACTTTTCGATGATTGTCTACTCTGGCCCCTCAGATTGTGAAAACGTTGTAAGGAACTAAAAACATTAAACTAGGATCTTATACCACAAAACAAAATTTGCTGAAGCCCGAGTAAGCAAAGTCAGTGAGAGCTTCGCGCTCATCTCTTTTCTTCGCGAATTCCTGCTTTTCATTTAGTGTAGGATTTTGCACCAGGCAAGAGTTTTGTTTTTTTTAACTCAGTTCCACTTTCCCTGAAAACAGTTTCACTCTCCCTAAAAAAAAGTTTCACACTTTTCAGGGTCCCTTTTGCATTATTACAATAATATGCAACTCGTATTACTTGGCAACTGTGTACAAAGTGGACGAATTACACTCTCTGGATTATGCTCTGATTACGATCCAATCAATTATGGATCTAACTCTGACCGGATTTTTGGGATTATTTCATTACGTCGTCAGCTCGCTGGCCGCAGTTGCCACTTTTTGCGTTTCTGGTGGATTTCATGAGAGATCCGAAGAACGAAACGAGTATTTCATCAGAATTTATCATCAGATTTTGATAACCGAACACCTAAACTAAAATTTTGACAATTGTAATGAGAAAAATAGTTTTTTTGAAAGAACAGTTAATAGACACCGCAGTTGAGTTAATGGTTTAAATACATTACAAGTTTAAAAACAAGCCGAAAAAATTTTTGATGAAGCATCACACAACAAGCGTTCCTTTTTTAAAAAAAACCGAAAACATTACTAGGAAAAATTGGGATTACATCAACCGCGACGAACCAAGAGAAAGGAACCAGTTTTTATACTGTCTTTGTCTTCATTAGACCTAACTAATAAAAAATCAAAACTTCTTAAGCTCATACAAAATATCAACAAAATATAAAGCTCCCAGAGTCTACAATGAAAAAATTTCCGACGGCAACATTTCCGACACACATTGCCGGAAAATAAATTGTCATAAAACTTCGTCATTTTAAAGTTTTCCACATCCGTGCTCAGATTCGACAGAAGTTCTCAGATTTCAATCTCAGTCAGGTAATCAGTTTTTCAATGACATTTGTGCTCCAAAATCTCAATTGCAAATAATAGCAGAAAATATTCACGGAAACTTTCTCATATGCAGAAGATATCATTGATATCAATAATTTTTTGACCTCAAGCTTATATTTTAGTGCCAAATTGTTGTAAATCTTGTTGGTGACGTAAGAAATCAGGCTACCAAAAAAGCACGTGACTTAGAGATATCCAGAAAAACTGAGATAAAAGAAAACAACAGAGAAAGACCAGTTACCCGATCAGATTCAAAATCTCGTCTATGTCATTTTGGGCCACTGCAGAAATAACCATAAAAAACTGTAGGCAGAAACAAATGCCAGATGACGTACATCATTTGGTCATTTGGGTCTTTCCCATTATAGCCCCCCCCCCCCCCCCCAGCTTAGTGGTCAGATAACCTATAGCCCCCCAATCATGGTAATTAAACCGGGTCTTTCCCATTATAGCCCCCCCCCCCCCAGCTTAGTGGTCAGATAACCTAGAGCCCCCCCCCCCCCCCCAATTATGGTAAATATACCATAATGGGGGGCTATAATTTCATGGGGGGCTATAATGGGAAAAACCCATTAAACCATGATGGGGGGGCTTTATTTTCATGGGGGGGCTATAATGGGCTGAAAGACCCCATCATTTATGGGATAAGGCACTAACTACCACGTAAAAAACGCCACAATTGCCGCATCTTCTAACAATGATTGATCTTGCAATATAACGTATCGTTGGATTGAAGAACCGCCAAGTAACAGAAATGTAGAAGATACTACACCATCAGATATGAAATAAATCACTAATTTAAACTGAGTTCTCAGCTTATTGTCAATTAATTTACTTTATTTTAAAGGTGTTATCAAACTTCTCGAGGCCCATTACCGGAAAGAAAGTTTCAAAAAAACAGGCCTTTGAAATCAATTCTCTATATTGCACTAAACTTGAAACAGTGAAAACCTAGCTGACCAAAACTCAAGTTTTTTATTACTAAAATCCATTTGTGAAAACGGTACAGTGGAAAATTTGGGAACGTTGAAAAGTGTTACAAGGAATGCATTAGCCGACAGCCAGTCAGATCGATCCCGTCAGAAGGATATTGTCGCAGTCTCTTCCAGTATATTCAACTTTCCACACACACACACACACACACACACACACACACACACACACACACACACACACATATATATATATATATATATATATATATATATATTTATATATATATATATATATATATATATATATATTTATTGTAACATTTCTCTCCTATTTCCTCCCACACTATTTCCATATTTAATACAGTGCTGTTAATATGAGTAACATGAGTAATCCTTTTTACTCCCACTTTGTATTTTTGTACTTACGTACTTTTATACTGCCTTTTTCAATCATTCGTTCCGAAAAACCTCCGCACACAAGTTACTGTGTAAACCTGAAATATTCTTCGCACTTTTGCTAATTATTTATCTTCAAGTAAATTCATCTTATTAAACACAAACATTTTTTCTCAAGAATTGGAACTTAGAAATAATAAGATAAGAATCTTAGTCTAAGGATAATCCAAAAGAGTTAAAACAAAATATCACCGAACAGGCTAGTACAACTGGTGCGACCAGTGAGGCACCGATTAAACGAACTGTACGACGGTTCGGAATTTCAAGTTTTTTAAACAAAACTTAGACTCAAATGAGCAAGTTTTATACGATTAAAACTGGTCTCTGGTGATATGATCACCAAAAAACACAAGTTGTGTATGAACACAACTAAAAACAACAAAAGTGCAACTTTTGGTACGGATATAATCCGTTGTTACAAAAAGTAACAAAATCATCGAAAGGCACTAAAATTTTGGCGAATACTTAGGTACATAAGATTGTACTGATATAGTATTCCCGGACAAAAGAGTGAATTCTAAGACGAATTCACCAGAAATCCAAAACACAATCACTAAATTTACAACTTATTGTTAAATATTTTCAATTTCCGTGTTGTCTCTCCTGTCTAATTCCAATTTCACTTTAAAACTTAAAAAGCTTTTAATCTGTTCCTTTAAATTTTCCATCTGAACCTTTAAATTAACGGAAATACGTGTTCTTTCGAAGCCTAGGGCTAGTTGATCACTTCTGTTTAAACTTTATTTCTTAACTAATTAACTTAACCTACCTAATTTAACTTAACTAAACTTAATTTAAATTAACTTAACTTAACTTAAATTCTTAAACTGTTTAACTTAACTTATTTAACTTACATTTAAACGCAAGTTATTCCGTTCTTTCGCAGTTCTAAACTAGTTGAACGTTGTAGTAACTTGCTTGTAACTTTAACTTTTAACTTTAATTTCCCTTAACTTTACCTTCAACTTTACCTTTTAAGTTTAACCTGCTTGTGAATTTTAAACGCAAGTTATTCCGTTCTTTCGCAGTTCTAAACTAGTTGAACGTTGTAGTAACTTGCTTGTAATTTTTAACCATGTCTTACATCTTACTTTAAACTGTTTAACATCACTTTAAATTACATTTAGGTTTGTCTGTTCTTTCGAAGTCCTGGACTAGTTGAAAAAGACTCACCTAACTTAACTCCTAATTATTTCTCTGTGGTGTCGAAAGTCCATTCGCAGTCCTAGACTAGTTGAACAAGTAGACAGTTTCCTTTGAATAACCCTTAATTATTGATTGTACCTATAATTCCTCCTCAATAGTATTAAACCCACAACTCTGTCCCTCTTGACATGGCACAAGCGGTGGCATATCCAGACATTGCTCTGGAGAAAGTTACAGGGCTAGATTCGAGCGAAGACGCTCAAACCTTTATTGATCTTATAGAGAGGAAGATTGGATTCAGTCTAGGTCTTAGACCAGACGATGCGGATGAGCACGAAGTGTTTGACCATAGGCGAAAACAGCTTTTTGGCTCAGTGCTCCGCGGTCCTGCTCAAGATTGGTTTGGAGGTCTGAACGCAGCAATTGCGTGGAACGACCTAAGAACACAATTCATAGACCGCTTCACCGATGGTAAAGACAAGTATCTCCATCAAATTGAAGCTGAATCTCTCAAGAGACAAGATAATGAGCCCATTAAGGGATTCAGATACAGAGTGACACGTGCAGTAGATAAGGGCTGGTCAGATCTTGGAGCTGACGAACGCTCTCAGAAATACAAAGACTTCTTTTTGCGTGGACTTGCTCCAGCTGCTGTTAAGCAAAATGCATACCGACACTTAATTGAAAATCCCGCCATAACCTGGCAAGCTCTAAAAGACCACGTCAAAAATAAAGACATCAGCTATAGCGTGAGTACCAGTATGACTGGAGTCCAAAGTGGAACATCTGACTCACGATTAGCTAACGTTGAGGAACAACTTAAAAAGATGACCGAATTGTTGCAAACAAACAAAATTAATGCCACTTATAACCCAAACGAGCCTCGAATGAGACAAAATAATACCAGGTTCTGCAAATATTGCAAAGAAAATAACCACACAATTAAATATTGTGATAAACCTAAAAATAAAAAATCACAAGAGCGTAGTCACCGATCTCCTCAGTACTCAGAAAAGTACTCTGACAAATATCCAAGCAGACGGCCACGAGAGCCATCATCGAGCAATAACTATCAAAGCTCAAATTGATCCAGAAATTCTTCACTTTCTCGATACGATTCCAGACAGCAAAACTCTCCCTATGACCGGCGGTCACAAAACACTGATTACAGAGATCGCGACAGAGGAAGATCCTCAGCGACACCAGAAGAAGGCAAAACGATTATGACAATCGTGGATATTCTGGTAGTAATCACAGATCTGACAACCGAGAAGACAGGCGTCAGAGCCCCTATCCGCGAAATCAGCCACAATCTTGATCTCAGAGATCGGCAAGATTCTCGACATAGGTCTCCGCAACAATACGACCGGTCAAGACGGTCCAGTGTGCACTTTGACCAACGAGAGGAAATAAATGCAATAATCGAATGCATCAAAAAAATCTCCGTTAAACAACCCAAAACAAGCTGAGAAAGCAATTGGTACTTCGAAAGGTCAACATAAACAGCTATTTATTGATCTAGTTCAATTTGACTTGCGAGATAAAGAAAAAAATTACGGCAGAGAAGCCCAGTTTCTGGTAGATACCGGCGCAACCTGCTCTGTGATAAACTACCCTACTTACATCGAACTTGCAAAACTTCAAAATCTAAAACCTGTTAAAATGAATGTACGTACCTGTGGTATAAATGGGGACGAATTAGACATCCTCGGTTTTGATTATATCATCTCTAATTTCGATATTGAGGGAAAATACCCGATTCGCCATAAAGTTTGGATTTTTGGCCCAGGAGGCTCAGAGTATAACATATTGGGAATTGATTTCCTTTCCCATTTTGGTGAGACGCTCAAGTTCTCCGACCTTGCACTTTCCTTGAACGCCTATCCCGGACAATGGGTGGCAATGAGCCCAAAAAGTGATAAGAAGTTTCCCTTTATCAGTGAAGTTAGACGGTTTGGTCTGTCCGAAAACATAACGATTGCGCCAAATTCCACGAGAATTGTTTTCATTTATCCTCAAACGTCTCCTGAAGTTTTTCTTATAGGAACTATGTTCAGATTACACAAGAGTGTTCGAGATGCCGGAGCCTATACTTTCAATGTTTATTGTAGATTGCCAGAGAGTCAGATACCTATAATGTTAAACAATCCAAACTCATATAAAATAACTCTACCGTCTGAGATTCTTGGTTATACTGTGTTGGATTTAGATCGCAATCAAAACAAGTTGACAAGCTGTTCAATCACTAACAACATTGCCTTCGTCGACGAGCTCAGAGACAATTATCCTCAATTCGAGGAACATTTTGAAGTGAGCAAGGTCTCACAAACTGTCTATGACGACAAAGAATTGGAGATTTTCGATTGTGAACAGACCGAATTCGCCACTGATTTTTCTGCGGAGTCCAAATCTCTCAGATCACAGGCAGAGATCAATAATACAGTCCATCGACCACGAGAGTTACCATCAAAATTCTTTAAGAAATTCCATCCTGAAGATCAAGAATTTTTGAAAAAATTTGACTTTAGTGAAACCGAACTAACAGACGATGAGCTCCATCTCCTCTTTCGGATTCTGGTGAACGATCAAGATGTATACTCGCATCATAAGTATGATGTTGGGAAAATTCAGCAGAAATTTCATGTTACGCTAAAAGAGAACTCGGAACTGAAGAAGCAAAGAGCTTCGAGAGTCCCTTTGCACTATCAGAGCAAACTGGAAGCACTACTGGAAGAACTCCAGAGAGCTGACATTATTCGTGAAATGGGAGATGACATCGAGATGGGTTCTATGTTTATTAACCCTACCATCATTTTACCGAAAGGTGATACTATCAAACTTGTAATTGATGCTGGGTACCTAAATTCAATCTCAGATTTGTCATCCTATTCTTGGCCACTGGAACCTCTGAATACTATGTTAACAAGGATTAACGGCAAGTACGTCACTACTAGTGACCTTCTATCCGCATATAACCAAGTCCCCCTTACCAATGAAATTCAAAAGCTTGCGAGCTTCGTCATTGGATCTAAACAATTCACTTTCAAGCGTGGCTTCTATGGTGATACTATCAAACTTGTAATTGATGCTGGGTACCTAAATTCAATCTCAGATTTGTCATCCTATTCTTGGCCACTGGAACCTCTGAATACTATGTTAACAAGGATTAACGGCAAGTACGTCACTACTAGTGACCTTCTATCCGCATATAACCAAGTCCCCCTTACCAATGAAACTCAAAAACTTGCGAGCTTCGTCATTGGATCTAAACAATTCACTTTCAAGCGTGGCTTCTATGGTCTCTGCGGTCTGCCAAATTTTTTTAGTAGAATCATGACGATACAGTTCGCTCCGTTAATCAAACGCAAGAAAGCGATAACCTACATTGATGATACGTTAATGCAAGCTGACACTAAACCAGAAATGATGGACATCATTCAAGAGTACCACCGTCTACTTAGGGCATCAGTACTAAAGGAGGCACCTGAGAAAACAAAGTTTTTTCTCAGAAAAGTACAATTGCTAAGGCATGTCGTTTCGCAGGATAGTATTCAACCAGTTGCGAAGAAAGTAGCTGCCCTCAAAGCTTTGAAGTTTCCAGAGAACAAAAGAGAGGTTATGCGTGTGTTAGTTTGTCTCGGATTCTACAGCAGTTATATTAAAAATTTGCTTGTAGACTCAAAGCCCTTCCATGAATTAACACGAGATGATGTACCATTTGAGAGGACGGCAGAACATGAAACCTTATTCAACGATTTGAAAGACAGAATAGGTGAGGATACAATTCTTGCTATCCCCAGTGAACGTTATCTTTTCCGCATCCATGTAGACTCATCGAGTGTGGGAACAGGATTTATCCTAGTTCAAGAGCTCCCAGAAGGAAAAAGGATTGTGTCGTCCAATTCAAGAATATTTAACAAATCAGAACAAAAGATGTCTACCATGCACCGAGAACTCTGTGGAATAGTTTCAGCCTTACAAACTCATAAACATTTGATTATCGGGTCCCCCGCTCCCATTTATGTCTACTGTGATCACAATCCAATCCTGTATCTTTGGGAAAGACGTGGAAAACTATCGCATCGTTTTTTCCGTTATCAGTTGATCATAACTCAGTTCCAGAAGTTGAAAATTATCTGGACCCCAGGTAAGAACCTGGCTTTCCCCGACATATTAAGTCGAAACCTGTCTCTGAAGGAAATAAACAAACAGCAGTTAAAACACAAACGCATCCCAAAGGAAATTAAATTTTTCGACGAGAATGGAAAAGAGATCAAATACTTCATCAACCACGATGATACCGAAGCACGGTCTTCCAATGAATTCCTTCCTATAATTTCTCATCAAAATAATACCACTCGCCAATTTATGTTTGGAAACAAAATGGAACACCTCGATCAACAGGAGTACCGAAAAGATAGGTTACACTTCATTACCGATTTGAATCTTTGCTTCCAACAAGGAAGGCATATAAATCAGCAACGGAAACTAAGTTTCAGCTCAACAGATAGTGAATCTGATTCATCACATGTTTACTCCGAAATCGACATGAATGACAAAGAGAGCAATGGTCTTTCTGATTCTGAGTCCGATACAGGAGAAAATGATGAACATACCTTAACCGCACCAATTGACAACCAGTTTCTAAATGAAGTCAAGGAACTTCAATCAGTGCAGGGAACAATGAATGTCAATGAAATTGAGAGTGCATTTGTTGCAAGCATCGTTGACCTTAACAAAGACTTAGCTTTAGCAGATGATGACTACAGTATCAAACCACAGCAGTTATATTAAAAATTTGCTTGTAGACTCAAAGCCCTTCCATGAATTAACACGAGATGATGTACCATTTGAGAGGACGGCAGAACATGAAACCTTATTCAACGATTTGAAAGACAGAATAGGTGAGGATACAATTCTTGCTATCCCCAGTGAACGTTATCTTTTCCGCATCCATGTAGACTCATCGAGTGTGGGAACAGGATTTATCCTAGTTCAAGAGCTCCCAGAAGGAAAAAGGATTGTGTCGTCCAATTCAAGAATATTTAACAAATCAGAACAAAAGATGTCTACCATGCACCGAGAACTCTGTGGAATAGTTTCAGCCTTACAAACTCATAAACATTTGATTATCGGGTCCCCCGCTCCCATTTATGTCTACTGTGATCACAATCCAATCCTGTATCTTTGGGCAAGACGTGGAAAACTATCGCATCGTTTTTTCCGTTATCAGTTGATCATAACTCAGTTCCAGAAGTTGAAAATTATCTGGACCCCAGGTAAGAACCTGGCTTTCCCCGACATATTAAGTCGAAACCTGTCTCTGAAGGAAATAAACAAACAGCAGTTAAAACACAAACGCATCCCAAAGGAAATTAAATTTTTCGACGAGAATGGAAAAGAGATCAAATACTTCATCAACCACGACGATACCGAAGCACGGTCTTCCAATGAATTCTTTCCTATAATTTCTCATCAAAATAATACCACTCGCCAATTTATGTTTGGAAACAAAATGGAACACCTCGATCAACAGGAGTACCGAAAAGATAGGTTACACTTCATTACCGATTTGAATCTTTGCTTCCAACAAGGAAGGCATATAAATCAGCAACGGAAACTAAGTTTCAGCTCAACAGATAGTGAATCTGATTCATCACATGTTTACTCCGAAATCGACATGAATGACAAAGAGAGCAATGGTCTTTCTGATTCTGAGTCCGATACAGGAGAAAATGATGAACATACCTTAACCGCACCAATTGACAACCAGTTTCTAAATGAAGTCAAGGAACTTCAATCAGTGCAGGGAACAATGAATGTCAATGAAATTGAGAGTGCATTTGTTGCAAGCATCGTTGACCTTAACAAAGACTTAGCTTTAGCAGATGATGACTACAGTATCAAACCACCAAGTCCAGACTTGATTGCTAAAGAGCAAGCCAATGCCGCTGTATTGAGCGAAGTAAGAACTTGGATAGAAAAGGGAGAAAAACTGGAACGCTCGGTTGCGTTAAGGCACTCAAAAGGTCTGATGGCCTACTATAACAGGTTCGAGAGCCTTACCGTTGAACCAGATACGAATCTGGTGGTGAATAACGAACCAAACAGTATGTCTTCTGACTTTGAACAGAAAATCTGTTTGCCACGAAGTTTATTCCTCATTGTTTTTGCCCTTGCACATGGTCACACCCTAGTTGATCATATGGGTGTAGAAAAGACAATGCTAAATTTAAAAGGATACTTCTACTGGCCTGAAATGCAAAAATGGGTCCAAGCGCTTGTTAATGATTGTCTTATTTGTCAGAAAAACAAGCACAAACCCAGTCAACAAAACAAAGCACCCCTTGAAAATTGGAAAGATGACATCCCATTCCCAATGCACACGGTGCATATAGATCACAAGGGTCCTCTCAACCCTTCTGGCAAAGGCAAAAAGCATTGCCTTGTTGTTGTGGATGCATTCTCTCGCTTCGTACAAGTTTATGCGGTTAAATCAACCTCAGCATCATATACTATCAAAGCCCTTGAAAAGTTCATTACATCATTTGGAATACCACAAAAGTAGGTATACGACCGAGGCACTGCCTTCATGAATCACGACTTCACACATTGGCTGAAAGAAATGGGAATAACACACGCACCCAGAACAGTGTACTCGCCATGGACAAATGGCAAGGTAGAAATTCAAAACAAGCATATTGGTCGATACTTCAGGCAATTTATCTCTGACCAGGGGACAAATTGGTCCAAACTGGTGGGACATTTTGCGTTTGCTCATAATACATCCGTTAATTACGGAACGGGTCAAACTCCGTACGAGATTGTCTTTGGTCAAAAACCACAGATCCCATTGTCAATGAAGTTGGGACTTACTAGAAACTTAGACCTAAATTATTCGGCTCAATTTTGTGATGGATTGCCTTCTCACCAGCATTCTGAAACCTTCACGAAAAACAATGCAGTAAATCCACTTTTACTTAAACCATCATCTTCAAATTTAATTCACCGTGAAAATAAATTCAAAACACCCATTCGAACACATATTTCACCTCAATAAACATACAAGACTGATCACATTTTTACAGAAACAAACACAAGCTAGGTCAACCCCTTCAAGTAGGACAAAAAGTTCTTCTTGGGAATCACACAATAGATAGGTCAAAGAGTCAAAAACTCAGTGCTCTACGCATGGGACCTTTCACTGTAACTAAACCAATCACCAATGTTAACTACGAAATCACCTTGGATGAAGACAATTCGGTGAAAAGGGTGGTCCAAAGGAATCACCTGATTGAATATTACCAAAAAGAGGAAACGCTGCCTGAGTTGATCTCAAATTACTGCCCTTTAGATGATGAATCCAAAACATTTTATCAAAACTTCAGCGCCGAAAGAGGCAGAAAGCTGAATAAAATTCGAACCAATTGCTCCTTCAAAACACTTGACCCCGTGGAAACACCACCACCAATTCTTACACCTAGGACGCAAAATCAACATCTGGAGTTAGACAACTCACTTACTGAGATAAGTAAGCCGACTCCTGAGACACACACTGTTCAGAGACCAATTAGCTCTCATCAAGATTCAGACGAAGGATCAGCTGCTACTAGAAACACGAGTCAGTCACCAGATCGCGCTCGTAACAGATACCTTGGCCGAGGCCTTCGTGCCATAGGTCGACATAATTCTTATTATCCATAAAAAAAAATCTCCAATGAGTGCAGAAGAAAACTGAACCAATGAGGTTACGTCTCACTCGATGACGTCAATCGGAGTATAAAAACAGACGCTCAAAAACTTCTTCCTCAGTCCCACATTTCATCTTGCCAAAATGAGTTGTTCTCTAAAAACACAATTCCTTTTCTTATCTATTACTTTCTTACTTATTCTGATTTCTACACTCAATACTTTACCTAAAACGCAAAGTCAACAGCAAGACGAAAAGGACAATGTGTCCGAGTCATTAAAAGTTGTGCATTATGATTGCAAACAAATGCGCAAAAATCGCATGTACTCCCTTAATCAAGTCGCTCCTTGCACAATTTCACCTGAACAGGTCAAAGTAGCTGACGCTTACGTTCATGTGTATCAACGTTCATTCCGCACCTCAATAGCTGCGACAATGTGTAGAGTAAAGATCCAACCACTCAGGTTTCACTACTGCATGTTTTCGCATTCATCCATTGTTCAAAAACAATCATCAATTATCACCGACTATGTGTTGTCTGCAGATGATTGTAGACAAGCAATAGCAACAAAAGAGTTCAAAATCTCCTACTGGAGTAAAATATTCACAGCTAGTGTCGACTATGATGTCGGAACCCAGTCATGGGGAAATGCCGGAATAAAACGCGAAAACAAATGAATGCGATGACTCTGGTGAGGTAAAACACCTAAGCATCGTAACTTTTACGCAAAACATCACTTTGTCCGTAGACTTCCAAACCCTAGAAGTCAGAAACCCATTCAGCATGAAACTCCCCTGTACCCTAAATGAAGAGGGTTGCTTCACTACAACATTAGATCCACATGCTTATGTCTGGGACGCTCCAGAAAACTGTCTGGTCACTCAATTGTTCTCCCAACCTGCTCGAATGTTGAAGCATACCCCGAAACTTCAAAACCCTATATACTTTTTGGTTAGTGACAGCACTGAGTACAATGATAGCTCAAATCCTATCAAGTTTGATATCAGAATTAGAGTGTTTAACGAAAAGAAACAAGTTTGTGACAAGCCAGAAAAACTTTACAGAACAAACTTCGCTAACCTCTTCGTCACATATGACAACGGCTTCAATTTGTATTCTGGGCACCCCAGAAAACCTACAAGTTTTTCATCCGGCTCCTACAGACTTTCAATTGATTCACAATAGAATCTCGAGTATACAAGTTTAAATTATAGATGGCATCCGAACGGCACACGATATGGTGAAACTCCATGGCAACAATTAGGTGCCGATAAAATTGACTATGAGCTGCATCTTCAGGCCAAATTAAACTTTTTAGTGTTTTATAACGCTAAGCGGCTTCGCCATTCTGAGCTTACTCTCTTACGCAATGACTGCGAACTGGAGAGGGCACAATTTTTAATTATTTTTTTGTTAGCTCTTCAGAATACTCGTTTAGCTGGTTGCATGCTCGCTGGAGATCGTTCCATGTTTCTTGACACTGATGGTAGCGTTGCTTGGCTGTATCAATGCCCAAAAGCTATTTCACCTCTGAAAAACCTTGATAGATGCTATGACCGCATCCCAATTGAATACGAAGGGAAAACTCACTTTATTGACCCAATTACACGTCAAACATTCCCCTTCGCAAATGAAATCCCATGTCAAAGGACATACGGGAATATGTTTCAACTAGATCTTGACGTAGCTACCTCTTGGTATAAGCTCTCGCCGGCACCGGAACCAGTAAATGCACCTTTAATTTTTGAGCCAACAGAGATTGGCCACATTACTGAACCAGAAGAATACGACCTACAACGGTCAGGTCTCTACTCACCTGCCCAAATAAAAGACTTTTGGGACAATGTAATCCATAATTCTGCTTCTGCAACCGTTCTTAAAAAGTAAACTAGATGAATACTAACAAATGGAAACAATGTCCGAATCATGGAATCCGGAAAGCTAGACCAGGCGCTTAGTTTGAATAATAGAATGTAATTTGAATCATTCCTTTCACCTAACTACTTCACGCGGCCTTTGGATCTGTTGCTTACTACCTAGAAAAACTTGGTATTTGGTTTGCAGTTTTCCTTTTCCTCAAACTTATAACGGAAAATTTTGTCGTGTTCCTTAAAGCTTTTGAAATACACAGACTAACGGGAGCAACAGTTGGCTTCACCAAAATCCTGCTAGGAGCAGTTTTCAATTTGTTTGTTCTGTCCATTTTCACATCCATTTTCAATCGGCATGGTGCGAACGCTGACGAAAACAAAACAGGTTATATACCTGTAAACAGACAGCTAAACTCCAATGAACATCAGGAGGAGTATGCGGAAGAAATGGAGATAAAAATTTATCCTACCATTCAAAATCAAAAGGGTGCAAGTGCGCCTTTAGCACCTCCTTAAATCTTAAAACACCAAAACAAATTTTATAGTGCATGTAAAACTATTATAAAATTTATAGGATAATCTTCTAAAATGGTATACGAATACCGTTAGGACTTAGTATGAACTAAGATGAAAATATGGAAAAGTTTCAATTCATGAGTTTTGTGTTTAATGAGATTATTTACTATTCCTTCATCAACATTACCATGTCATCTTTAAAAGTCAATACGACCTTCGGCATTGACGACTTCTTTCCAGCTCCTGATACTGTCACGCCAGATGAATTTAGCATTGATATCCCTGAATTAAATTCAATTCACGGCAACCTCGTTAATGCCACTTGCGATTCTGCTAGCACCTCTGAAGCCCCCGAAGATCAAGGTTCAAGCAATGATGCAAACAAAAACTTGAATTCCCCAGTGCACTATTTCTTCAACACTCTCTCTAAGGACATGGGTCCTTCACATTCTCCTATTGGAACGCAGCCCCGGGACAAGGATCCTGTAGCACCAGCATCTTCAGCAAATCACTCTGACCCAGTAACAAATCAGGACAAGGTACCTGCCAATCCCGGTCAAGTAACAAGTCAGGACACGGTTCCTGCTAATACAAATAAAGCTCCAATATTTGAGACCCCTGTTTCAGCCATTCCCACCAACTTTAACCAGTGGACAGCAAAGTCCAAAGAAACTAAGTCGAAGAAACGAAAAATTTTTGACAACCTCCCAAAAGAGGCATGACAATTTCCCAACAAAAAATCGAGACTCGAGATACAAAAAGAACGAGAACAACATCTAAACTTTATTAATCCTCAGTTTGTTGAGTTCGTTCAATATTCCCTGAAACCAGAGGCCAATATCTGGCAAAAGACTGCTGATAGAGAGTACGAGAGCAAAACGTTAAATGCGAAGCGCCATATCTTACCATCAAATGCGATTGGAAAATTTGAACCAGACAATGGAAACCTTCAACTACTGCCCGAATTTAATTTTTGTCGGATCAAGATGAGAAATGCATCAACGCAAACCGACACAGTGCATTTCAACTCTCAAAAATTATCTAAACGTACCTTACCAGTATTTAACCGCCTTCCCAAATGGATACAACTCGGAATGGCTCGGGCCAAACGTAAAATCACCACCTCCACGAAATCCGCAGCCGTGTACCTCTAGCTCAACTTACGTAAAGTCAAAACACCTACGACATCCGCAGCCGTGTACCTCTAGCTCAACTGCTTTTCCTCCAAATCCTACAACATCGTCCATGGATTTGTCAACGCAACAAAATAATGAGGACATTATGCAGAAGAAAATTGACAACTTAAAGAAAGCCCTCGATCGAGCACAGCATAACTGGAACGAAACGGAATCCAGGTATGACTTATCCATCCAAAACTATGTGCTTGCGGAAAGACAATTGCAAGAAAAGAATCTTGAGCTGGTAAAACTTAAGCGTGAAAATGAGTCTCTAAAAGCACAATGTTAAAACAAAACCAAGTTTTGAGGCCGAGTATCTTCAGTGTTACCACGAGATTATTGAACTAAAAGCAGCCTTAGAGAAAGCTGACAGTCAGCAGCTAAAATATTAACAACTGTATCTCAAAAATATTCAGCGAATAAGCGTTGACATCGATGTAAAACGGGCTGAAGCAAAAAAATTAATTCAAAATCTGGACGACGAAAAATACAAGGAATTGCAAACATTTTTGGCAGAATTATTTGATTAGGCAACCGCGATCGATACGGAAATTCATTTTGAAAATTCAATCTTCAACGTCTACAAAGGAACTGTTAAAGAGCGTTTGTCTACCATATGGTACCCAAGTGGGGATGGTTTCGAAAAGGATTATAACTGGGAAAATAAATATGCTAGATTGCCCTGGCCGATAAACCAGAAAGCGAAGAAGCAGAGCCAGCAATAATAACTTGTCATTAACTCTAGTAACATTGTTTGTTTCTTGTATTACTTGTACTTGTCCGTATATTCCTGATTCTACGTTTTCATATGCATTTCAGCATATTATTTTGATATGGACTATTTAGCCCGTGAAATTATTATGCATGACATACTTTTGGTAAGTTTGTAGTTTTTACATTTTCCTTTGAAGTGGTTGAGTAGTAACATTTCTCTCCTATTTCCTCCCACACTATTTCCATATTTAATACAGAGCTGTTAATATGAGTAAACATGAGTAATCCTTTTTACTCCCACTTTGTAGTGTTGTACGTACGTACTTTTATGCTGCCTTTTTCAATCATTCGCTCAGAAAAACCTCCGCGCACAAGTTACTGTGTAATCCTGAAATATTCTTTCCACTTTTGCTATTTACTTATCTTCAAGTAAATTCATCTTATTAAACACAAACATTTTTTCTCAAGAATTGGAACTAAGAAATAATAAGACAAGAATCTTAGTCTAAGGATAATCCAAAAGAGTTAAAATAAAATATCACCGAACCGGCTAGTACAATATATATATATATATATATATATATATATATATATATATATATATATATATTTCTATGTATATATATATATATATATATATATATATATATATACATACATATTCATGTATATCTATATATATATATATATATATATATATATACATATATATATATATATATATATATATATATATATATATATATATTAATATATTATATATGTATTTATATATATATATATATATATATATATATATATATATATATATATGTATATATATATACATAAAGGCTGTTATTATAAAATCTACTGACACGTCTCATTAAGCAAAAAGGATTATATTTCTATCGCCTCCATTAGAAGTGTGACTTTTTCAGGACAAGATGCGAATATTAAACAGTTAATTTTTTGTTAAAAAATCTGATCCACTAATCTCGGATTTTTTATTATCAGTTCCAAAATATTACTCGACTGACAAGTGTGGTTACGCTCGCTAGATCAATTGTGGGTATATGTGTCTTTAGTTTCGACATTTTAAAGAGCTTTTTTAAAAAAAAAAAACTTTTCGCAATTTTAAATATTTCACCGGAATTTTTTTAACAGAAAAAAATACTGAGGTTTTCAAAATCTGATGAAGAGAATTGCTGGCGGATTTCAAATTTTGGGATCGAATTTGCAATTATGAACTGCTCTCTAGGAAATGGCATAAAATGATTTTAGTTAATCAAACCAATTTTTCTTCACCCATTTCTTCCATTCCGTCATTATTGACATTTCAGAGTTTTCACGAGCAAAAAGTTAGAAAGTTAGATTACCAACAGTATTGCAATTACAAAAAATCTTTTTGTCTGCTTTGTTATTCTCTATTAGAAACGCCTTACGCAGAACGGAAAAAATGGAAGAGCTGTGTAAGATAAATAAACATCTGGTGATTTAGCAACATGACTGGTGGTAAAAATGCGAGTGATACTGTCTCTTCTAGAATAAAGAAAAAAAATCTAGATTTAGTGTTTTGCTGAAAAGAAAGTTAGTGAGGTAAAACAATGAAACGGATTTTTCTTCGTATTCGCTAAAAAGGATATCCATTTGACGTTTTTTTTTTTGGCTTGTAAAAGGTTCTATTACTTTAGCTCTGTAATTCTCAGGAAATGTGAATAGACATTTGTTATGTAACATAGAATGTACTTTATGAAATATGTTTATTAAAGAATACTAAGAGCTTATTAGAAAAAAGACTAAGTGTTTGAATAAAACATCAGTTCTCTTGAATAAATGTCTATAAACCCACGTTCAACTAGTGTGACTAATGACTCGATCAAGTTAGTTTTGATCATGTGATTTCCCCTAAGATAACTTCTCAGCACAGCTATGCATATTCAACGAAATCTTGATTTTCATATGACGTGATCATTGGAATTAGTACAATCACCTGAGAGGTTTCGTCGCCATCATTAGGATATAAAAAACATAACATGGTAAGTGTTTGGATAGTCAGGAAAGTTTGGCGGGAAGGGAAAAAATTGGGCTGGTTTTTTGCCAAAGTTTCTTTTTTTACGGAATTGGGTATTTTCAGCGTAAATTATTCTTTTTCTGAAAATCGGCCATCTTAAGCAAAAATTGGGTATCATTTGAGAAGAATTGTTTATTTTATGGTATGAGGAGTTGGATATTTTTTGGGCAAAAATTGGAAACTGTAGCAAGAAATCGTTTTTTGATGAAAATTTGTTTTTTGGCAGGACTGAGCTATTTCGAAGCAACAAAATTGTTTTGACAAGAGTTGCGTTTTTTATAGCAAAATATGGGCAATTTTTTTGAAAAACTGGGTATTTTTTGTTAAAAATTGCGTCAGTTTTGATATTGATTGGGAAAAAAAAGTTTGGTAGTAGGTAAAAAATTTTGTGATATTTACACAAAACTGGTCTAAGCCCTGATTTCTGATAAGAATTGGCTGAATGTCAATAAAATATATAAAAAATATAAATTCTCTGAAAAAATGACTGACGAATGAGACAGTTATGCGCAAATGAGGGATATGAAATTGCTGAACGGCAAAGTTTCTGCGGTTAGGTTCTATTAATTAGATAAGATTAGCTATATCAAAAGAAGTGAAATAGTGTGGAAACTCAATAACCCTAACTGGACGCATTATGCCTGGATTAAATAGGATGAGATGACAGGGCTATTTTTCTCACTCTATTTTTTATATACATCAATGGAAATCAGACGAAAATATGCTAGACCTAATCTCAATATAAACAGGTACAATCTTTCCTTTTACCCCCCCCCCCCTGTTTTGTTGAGAAAGAGGCAAAAAACATACTAAAAATGCCATTACCCTTCAAAACATGCAGACCATCTAAAGAAGAAGAAAAAGTAGCTTACATCCCTCTAAAGGAGTTAAGTACCGAGATTGATCTCCTACGCATCATTACTGACTCGACAACTTACTGGACTCAAATAGTATTCACACTGGCTATTGCAATTGAGCGATACATTCTAATTGTGACTGGGGTGAAATCAAAAACTTTATTGAACAGCAGAAGACGACTGTGTTTTTACGCTATCACTGTCTTTTTTGGTTGCTGTATTCCGATGCTCTACATAGCGGACTTTTTAGTTCACACCTACAAACTAAACAATCCCTCACTTGAAAGGAATCAACCGCTACCTAAGGTGAGACTCGAAGGAAGTATTAACAGGGCGCACAGAGGGGGGGGGGGAGGTAGTGTTGTGCTTTAAAAATGCGTAAATATGATAAAAAAAACATATCGACATGGTGAAAAAATCTCACTTTGTTCAATTTTACTTTGCAAAGAAATTCAAAGTGCTTAACAGGCAGACAATAATGGAATCTTGCCTACGTTCGAATATTATTGCCACATTAAAAATGCTTTGAATGATCCTCTATTTGCAGAAGAAAATTGGAAAGGCGGTAGAATCGGGGACAGGATTTTTAGGATCGATGACAGGATCGACGGATCTTTTCCGTTTGTGCCCTTCATTACGTTATGCACCTCCAAGTTACAGAACACGTGATTTTACATAGAAAACTTTTATGTAGAAATGTAGCACGTTCGTCTGGAGTTGCAAATAATATGCTACCACGGATCTTTTCCGTTTGTGCCCCCCACCCCAGCTTAGTGGGCGCATTTTAGTTGCAACCCCCAGACCCCCCCCCCCCCTCAAATATGCCAATAATTGCAGTGCAAGAGCAGACGGAAAATAATGAGTCTTCTTGATGCTGTATTATTTTTTTCCAGCTGGTGAATTGACATCCCTCCAATTTTTTGGAAACAACTTGAAACGCGATGCTACTTTATTTAAGTTTTCAATGCATCTACACACTTTTCTGTCTTCTTAATGTTCCATATACTGCCATTATCAAACGCCACTCATCGGGGCAAGCTGATGGCGTCTGATACTGGGAGAAACTGAAACTGGAATATAGGGTCTTTCCCATTATAGCCCCCCCCCCCACCCACGAAAATGCATAGCCCGTCCATTATGGTATATTTACCATGATTGGGGGCTATCGGTTATCTGACCACTAAGCGGGGGGGGGGGCTACAATGGGAAAGACCCGAAATATAAACATAGCAAACGATTGTTGCATCATTCGGAAATCTATTATGTGAATTCTCAGCCAATCACAGACTTTGTTCTTTTCTAAATAAAGGATGACAATCTTCTATAACCAGTGTTCTGAATTTATACACCATGTGTATGTTGATGGCATCGGCACTCTATATATTTATCGTCGCAACAATTGAAGTTATCTCTCAGTGTGTCTTAAAGAGTCGGTTAGTCTATTGGAGCTAGGTGAATGAACTTCGCGCGCACAAATAAGTATAAGCCATATCTCTAAAAAGTTTAGTGCAGTAAACTAGGGCATGCTTTAAAATAAATGCTCAGTTTCCAGCATATCAGTGTAGTGCAGAAACGGAAATCTATTCCACGAACTAAACAGTCAGAAACACAGAAAACACCACCAACAAATAATTATATCATGTACGCTGTGTTGACCTTTCACTTTTAGTTTTCGTGGACGTCACAGACCTTATGGAACTTTATTGTGCAAAATGTGAAACTGATCTTCATATCTGCGTCCAGTTTTGGCTAAGTTTAATCGCACGAAAAATTTTGAACACACGAAAGTCTGGACATAGGCACTTTCGATCTGGGAGGGCCTGGACATAGACACTTTCCTTCTGGGACGGTCTCGACATACCGACTTTCCGTCTGGGACCTTAACCTGGGATTGAATTGATCAAGTTATTGTAGATCTGTGTTAATAAAACCCTGGATTGTCGGGTCGTCATAGTTCTGAGAGCTCTTCAATTGAATAGAATTAAGGGGTTTTTTAGTTTGATTAGCACCGTTGAACAGCGTGTGTACTGGTAAAAAAGAAAGTGGTGAACCTCGTCTGGTGTCCTTTTGTTAAAATCATCCCCAGTTGAGATGTCGAATTATGAAAAGACCGTGGTGGACCAATATCGGGTATAAAAAGACCGTGGTCGACCAATGTTGGGTAGGAAAGGATTTTAGGTCGACCCTAATAGTCTTGGTTGGCTTTAGGTTGACCCTAATGGTCATGCTCCACTTTAGGTCGACCGATATGGTCATGGTCGACTTTAGGTCGAACGATATGGTCATGAACTACTTTAAGTCGACCGATATGGCACTGGTCGACCTTGAGTTTTTAGAGTTTTTCAACCGCATCATCACATCTCTTTCACTTGATAAGAAACTTCAGAGTTAGCTAATAGAAGTTAGTAGTGAAGCGCCCCTAAGTTCGCAGTCTGAATTTCTCACGAGTAATTAGCATCGCGAATAGATTTGACAATTACCAGTAATTACTCAGTAATTGTAATACTCGCCTATGACATGGCGCAGTCTTCACTTTGAGAGCTGCGGAAGAATCTTCTCTTCCGAGCCTCCACTTCAATGTGAAAGTTGGCGAACTCAGGTGAAGCTGGGCAACCCCTGAACAAGAAAACTTCAAATTTTTTTTTTAAATTTGGCTGATCAATCACGTTCTCCTTTCTCAACAACCAAAGTAAGAAGAACTCTGTGGTATAGTAGAACATTGTGTAAAAAGGGGCTATTGATTTGGATTACCAAATCTATTTAATTTAGTTAATCTTAATTTAGTTCATTTTGTTTATCATTTAGTTTAAGTTCATTTCCAATTTCTTGTTTGAAGATCAAATCTTCATATTTCAGGTTTCTTAAATTTGTTTACATCCTGTGTCTGAAAACCCTGTCTGTTCATGAAGTCTTGTGATTTGAGTTGCCGCGTTTAGAGATATTTTGTTGTGATCAAATTGTTGTTCAGATTTAGTTAACTTTAATTCCTCATAATTTCATCTTTCTTAATTCAAATTCAGTTGTCTCTCTTTTAATCTGAAATCCACTCCAACAAAGCACTAATTCGTATCGAACAATTCTAAACTAGATTTCGTGACGCGGAAAACGAGTCTAGTTGACAAAGCTAATTTGGTGCCACCAATTTTACGTAATCTCTGCACTCAGAAAATTGGATTAACAAATTACAAAATTAATATTGAATTCGCTCCGCGAAACAGCCAACAAATCTAATCAATAAACTCTGTAATTAGGCACCGCAAATTTACTCAGAATACAGTAATCAAATCTGTATGACATGGCGCAGTCAGCTCGTGAATTTCGGAAAACGCCACTGTCGATAGAACCATTTTGGGAACGTCCTACTTTGGATCCTCCAAAAAGATGGGAAAAACGGTGCATTCAAGAAAAACTTGCTATTCTCGCTCAAGAAAACATTACGCTAGATAGGCCCCTACAACCAAAACCAACAATTGTCCGACTACCAGCTGAACTGAAGTATGAGATGGCTAATGAAGATGCAACGGAAGACACAAAAAGAGATCGTCAAATAAGGAATAGTCAATTGAAACTTCAATCGGACTTGAAATGCCAAAAACTGATGGAGGCAGGCGTTCTGTGTGGAGAACAGCCATGGAACATGTGTGACCAAAAATGGGTCTCACTCTTGTACCTTAGTCTCGGAACAGAGGGACGACGTCTTCTAACACAAAAACTCCCTCATGACAACATTTACAATCTCACCACCCTCAAGCTCTGGGAGATGACGGAGATAGCATTCATTCGTCCAAGAAATTTCACTTTCGATCGCTATGAGTTTTTCTCAAGAAAGCAGAAAAAGGGTGAAACGGTAGAACAATGCTACAGTATATTGAAAGTATTGGCTGAAAATTGCAACTTCGAAAACTGAGAACAGGTAATAGTTACAGACATCTTCATCACAAACATGTTGGACGATGACATTCAACGTGAACTTCTTCGTGACACAGTTGACCCAGAGAGAGCACTCAGTATAGCTGTAAATATGGAGATGGAAAATCAGAACCAACAACGGATTTCATCAAGCAACAATAACAGCGCAGCTAACAAAACAATAAATGCAAGACCATCCTACAATCGGTTTCGCGGCGCAAGTGCACGCGAAAATCCGACAGGCAGGGTAGCATTCAATCGAGTACCGATTGGTCAATGTAGCGGATGTGGTCAGGCTTGGACTACAACGCACCGCCAGGTTTGCCCTGCACTGGGTAAGAGATGCAATCATTGCGGTTTGTCTAACCACTTCGCAACGGTATGTCGAAAAAAGCTCAATAACACACGAAATTCTCGACAAGGTGATCGTATTAATAATGTAGAAACTGTTGAAACTACAGAACAAATTACGAATTCTGAAAATCAAAACGTTAATTATATAAACTTTAATGAACAATTCAACTTTGATTACGATTCTTCAGACGATAATAACGTTGCAATGGTAGAAAACGTTAGCACACCGCCTACTGCACTGCAAAATATGACGATAAAAATTGGAAATACAGACTGTCATTTGCTTCTCAATTCTGGTAGTGGTTGTAATATTATTAAAATGCCACTCGCAAGAGAAATAATGCTTAATTGTGCACAATCACAATGGTCGGAGAAAAAATCACTTGAATTAAAGTCTTTTTTGAATGATATAGTTGAAGCCCTAGGAACTTTAAAAACGCCGGTTCGTTGTAATAATTGTAAAATTCATAAAGCAAAAATCACGGTAGGAGCAGACGGATTTCGACCCATCCTTGGACGGGACCTGTTTGGTCAATTGGGAATAACATTTTCACAGAAAACTTTCCCAAATAAAGAAATCAATAACATAGAAACACCCTGTGCAATCAAAAAATCACTGGCCCAAGAATTTCCTGAACCCATTTCACGAATAGGAAAATCGAAGCACCACACGGTCAATTCATAATTTCATAAAAATTATCGAGTTAAACATCAAATAGGGAGGAAAGTGCCCATTCATCTCCAACCAAAAGTAAAAATTGAACTTGAAAAATTTTTGAACGAAGGACATATCGAAAAGTTAACAAATTGCTATGATCAATTTTTCATATCTCCTATAGACATTAGAGTGAAAAAGGATCAATCAATCAAAATAGCATTAGATTCCAAATCCTGAATAAAGCTATCCACAAAAACAAATATCAAATGCCGAATATAGACTCGCTAATCCAAACGATTTCACAAAAAATGTCAACCGCGCCGCAAGAGACGGCTTATTCTACGACTCTCGATCTGCAGTACGCTTACAGTGAATTAAATTTACATAGTGATACGGCCCGCCATTGTAACTTCAATCTTGTAAGCGGAGATATGACCGGAACATATCGTTTTAAAACAGTATTTTACGGTCTTACGGATATGCCAGCCGAATTTCAAAAAGCAATAGATTTTACCCTCGCTGGCTTAAACAATACGTTCTGTTTTTTGGGCCATATACTAATAGTGAGTAGAAGAGGAATAGAACAACATCTCGATCTTGTTCGGAAATGTTTCATAAAACTAGAACAAGAAAATCTTCGAATAAACCTTCCGAAATGTCATTTTGCGAAAGATAAAATTGAACGGCTTGGACATAGCATAACTCAAACAGGCGTAACACCATTGTCGAATAAAACTGATGCAATCGAAAAATTATCCTCACCCTCAAATCTCAAAAAACTCAGATCCTTTATGGGATCAGTTCATCATCTGGGCAAATTTATTCCAAACTTGTCGCAATTATGTTTTCCACTTAGACCTCTACTTAAGAAAAACACAAAGATTATTTGGACGGATGAACATGAGAGACAATTCAAATTGATAAAAGAGAAGATTGCCGAAACAACCGAAAATAAGCATTTTAATCCGGACTTAGAAACGAGTATAAAATGTGACGCCGCTTGAAAAGGCTTGGGTTTCGCATTAGAACAACGAACTCCAAATGGTTGGCACACCGTGGCATTTGCATCGCGATTTCTGAATTCAGTGGAAGATAGGTATAGTATCAATGAGCTCGAGCTATTGGTTGTTGTCTGGTCAATTGGACACTTCAAATATCATTTATACGGCAAGCCATTTACTGTAATAACTGATCATAGGGCCTTACTTTTGATCATTGGAGAAAATAGAGCAAATAAATCTTACAATAGTCGACTAACACGTTGGGTAGATCGACCAATACCTTTGATTTTACAATCGATCATCTTCCTGGTTCAAAAATGGGATTAGTTGACTACATCTCTCGCGACACACAACAAAAAGCCGTTAATATATCTACTTATGACGGGCAACCCATAGTTGCTAAATTGGATGTGATTAAGCGCAGCGCGATAAGCTTTTTATTAAATGCCAAGAATTACGTCAACTTTGCAGCGCGAAATCCGCTTATAAAACAAGTCTCAAATACTCCAAATTCCAATAGCAAATTATGTAGTGAATTCCCACAGCGAAATCCAGAATATTCGGCAATTACGGAGAATGATAATTCAATTAGCAAATTAGAACCAAATAACTCAAATTCTAATCTCCAAATGGAGACAGTAAACATTCCTCACTCGCTTTTTTCCTTGAACCGCTCTACTGATAAATTGCCTAATAAATTGAAAAATTTCCAACGAATTGCTAACAATTCAACAGTGTCCTCATGACGTCGAACTCTGTTGAAGAAACCCTGATGCAAGTAAAACAATCGACACCCTCCAAAGTTAGATTTGCCGATGAGGCATGACCATCAACGGCTCCTGCGGTGCAGGCAACACCCTCCACTCCGAATACTGACACTACAACAGTCACGTCACCTTCCACCGACGATCTGTATACAGATGCCTTGAATTTTGCAATATCCAAATTTTTCTCCAGTACACTGATGGCCAGCCTAACCACCAAGTACGCGATCCTCAAAGAAATAGGAGACTGCATCCTGCCGGAAAACGAGGATCGATGCAAACAGATTTCACCATATATCCATTCTTGTTGGAAGGATTTGCACGTCAAGAATGGATGCGTGTGCATCGATGGAAGAATAGCCATCCCGAACTCGATCAAGGATGCGTACGTGGAAGTCATTCATGCAACCCACCCAGGAAGCTGGGGGATGTTAGATATGGCGACACATGCATGGTGGCCCTACATGCATCAGGACATAGTTACAAAGACGACAAAGTGCAATCCCTGTGTTAAAATTGGTAAAAATTTAAAGTCTATTATTCCTGCTAGCAAATGAGCACCATTAAAGTTATGTAAAGAAACAAATGAAGAAATCCAAATTGATTTTGGTGGACCAATTTATATTGAAAAAAATTCAGAAATATAATTCCTTGCATGTATAGATCGATTTTCTAAATTTCCAACCGCAGAGGTATTCTATAGATCTAATGCAGATAATATTTTGAAATTCCTTCAAGAGTATGTTTTGCTACACGGAATACCCCGTTCAATTAGATTAGACCAAACTCGACGCCAAACGGGTCACCAAATTAAATCATTGGGTAGTCAAAATAATATAAAGCTAATTGAAGCTCCAATACACGATCACAGAGCCTCAAGTGGTGATATATTGATAGTCTTTTGACGGCATATACGTAGCTGGTAAATAATGGAGTTTATCGATGCTTTCAAATTAAATTGATTTCGCGCCGCCGTTTTAATAGAAGCTAAACGGTTCTTGATTGTTTGAATTAGCCTTTGATGAAAGGCTAATTCAAACAATCAAGAACCGTTTAGCTTTTATTAAAACGGCGGCGCGAAATCAATTTAATTTGAAAGCATCGATAAATTCTATAATTTATCAGCTACGTATATGCCGTCAAAAGACTATCAATATATCACCATTTGAGGCTGACTTTGGTAGAAAGGCTAATACTGCATTAAGTAACATATCAACAAAACCTGAGCCTAAAGTTCTCACTTATAAACACATTTTGAATAAATATTTAGATTTGGAGACAGTCCGTTAGGACGATCTCATCTCGTAAGAAAACTGGGACGTAGAGGCCAGAAGCGACACGGAATTAGTACATAACAGGGACAAACTGAGTAAAGATGCAGCTAGAAGAAGGAACGCGGATCCAGAAAAAAGGGTCCAGAATAATATCTCATCCTGAGGTCGGTTTGCCAGTACCGCGGACGGAGACTTCCCTAGCAGTAAAATTAGCCAAAAAGAAACCGAAGACCAAAAGGTCGAAGAAAAGTCCAGATGGACTGTACGAGAATTTGGCGCCAGGTTCTTCAGTGGTAAAAACAGACACCTATACTTCTGTCATAAAAAACCCGGAAAAAGAGACGTCAGAATCCGCAATTCAGATTTGGCAAAATTCGGAACGAAAGCGGAGCGACAAGCTGAACTCCAAATGTATGCCAATAGGAGGCCAAAAATACCGTCCGGAAAAACAACAGAAGACCTCATAAATCAACACGGGAAACAGGCAAGAAAAGAATTAGAGGGAAACAAAAGAATGAAACATAGGAAGATAGCCGACGACGCTAGTGCGGTATCCTCAATTCATTCGAACGTCACAAGAGCACTCAGAGTACGCATGCCAACAAAACCCAAAAGAACAGTCATAACAGCACCGCCACCACCATCTACTGCTGACACGGGTGATTTCGCGCTGCCAATGGAACTGCCATTGACATCGATTGTAATTGCGGAGCCTCCAACGAGGCCGAAAAGGAAAGCTGCTACCAAGGCAACAGCAGCACTACAGCCATTAAAGAGAAAATGATCTTCTCCGTCAACCACGGAATCGGACGAGTCCTTGGCATCCGTTCAAACCTGTCCACCAAGAACTTCGAGCTCCACTGCACCTTCGCGAATTAAACGAAGACAACTAATCAAACAGACACAAATACAGAACAAATCGATTGTTACATCAATTAAGAAAGCTGCCACTCAAAGCCAACATGTAGAAACAGATTTTACAGTGGGGCCAAGTTATCCTGTACAGACGTATCCAACCCAGTATTACATTTCACCCAATTACTAGGGGCCAGAGACGTCAATGACAGTCGGAGAGGCAGAGAGATTATATGAAAGTGATACAGATTAAAACTTGCGAAAACATTACAGTTTTATTTATAGTAATCAGAACATATGTATTAATTTTCTGTTAAACTACTTCGTCGTTTATTTTGTTGAGGGGGAAATGTGGTATAGTAGAAAATTGTGTAAAAAGGGGCTATTGATTTGGATATACCAAATCTATTTAATATAGTTAATCTTAATTTAGCTCATTTTGTTTATCATTTAGTTTAAGTTCATTTCCAATTTCTTGTTTAAAGATCAAATCTTCATATTTCACGTTTCTTAAATTTGTTTACATCCTGTGTCTGAAAACCCTGTCTGTTCATGAAGTCTTGTGATTTGAGTTGCCGCGTTTAGAGATATTTTGTTGTGATCAAATTGTTGTTCAGATTTAGTTAACTTTAATTCCTCATAATTTCGTCTTTCCTAATTCAAATTCAGTTCTCTCTCTTTTAATCTGAAATCGGCTCCGCCAAAGCACTAATTCGTATCGAACAATTCTAAACTACATTCCGTGACGCAAAACACGAGTCTAGTTGACAAAGCTAATTTCGTGCCACCAATTTTACGTATTCTCTGCACTCAGAAAATTTGATTAATAAATTACAAAATTAATATTAAATTCGCTCCGCGAAACAGCCAATAAATCTAATCAATAAACTCTGTAATTCGGCACAACAAATCTACTCAGAATACAGTAATCAAATCTGTATGACAAACTCAAACAGAATGCAACAGAATATCTAGAACTAGACTGACAGATCAGAAAGGCACAACTTAAACTCTAAACCAAATATCAAAATCCGAGCGAAAATGCTATCTTCTGTGGTTATCGACTCTGGGATCTCTAAAGTATCTCGGAACTGGTACTCAATAAAGTTGAAATTTTAATCACACAAGTTCCCATGGCACTATCAATGAGTTGACCATTAGATAATTCCAGAAATTGTCTGAAGGAGGTTGCATTCGACACCGAGAAGTAACTTTTCGTTTTCTTTCCACAAAAAATCACTGACTGTAAAAACCATTCATCAACAACCTGAAAGAACTCGCAGAAAAATAGAAGTTCTCGGTTGTGAGGAAGATGTAGTACGTGCCTTTTTCATCACCAATAATAAAATTAAAGACATTTAGAGAGAGAGAGAGAGAAAGAGTGGTTGAGGGATATAGTCGAACCGCAACCTGCTATGAACTCGGAAGGAAATGAGTAGGCGGAATGAACATAGGATTACAACAATTAATAAGCAAAGTTTGAATTTGATACAGTCACAAACAAGATTAAGCGGATAAATTCAAACTAAGCAACAGACAAGACAGCAGATCCTCGCGATTTACTTGTACAGATGTTCTGACCATAACTGGACATCCAATCATAAATCTGTGTTTCCGGTGAAAAACATGATAAGCAACTCTGTGATCATTTTAAATGTTTTCCCAAAGCATGCTGGAAAAAAATAATTTACCTGAACAGGCAGGTATTTAACACTCGCAAGTCAACCAGATGGAGATTCTTGGACTGTCCAATGATATGTGAGTGAATCACCTTATGATCAACAGTATGATTGCATTTAGAATTGGTCAGTTAACATCAAAGTAACTATGTTGAACAATCATCTGAACAAGACATCGCACGACAAGGTTTCGCCTTAAAATTTGGCAATGCTGACTCTACAATGTATTTGGATTTAAGCAGCAGCTTTTCCATTGTTGCACGGTCATTTGCTCCACAATTCTACAAAAAAGAACTGTCGGTCAGGTTAATTAGCACCAAAAATACATAAAGAACAAAAGACTACCGCCAACCAAACAGTTTAGACGATGGGTTGCATCAAATCACCAGATCAAAAAAACGAATGAAAGGCAGGAAACGCCAGATTTCTGGAAGTGGACATTGGCTACAGATCTTTGATTGGACGCGTCCTATTTGATAAACTTGCATCTGGATTATACAGCAGTCCTCGTAGAAAACAGTAACGAATTGCATTGCAAACAAATGCCCAGTGAAAGAACATAATCTCATGCACTCATATCTAGCCATGGTAAATATAAACATGATTCTGTTATATCAAGTTTTAAAAAAATCAAACGTTTTACCGAGAAGAACGAAAGGTACCCCTTACCTCTGAAAATAAAGTTATAATTAGTAATAGTAAAAATAAAAAAAATAATAATACTGACAATAGAAATAATTTTAATAATAATATTAATAATTAAAATAATAATAATAATATTAATAGTAATAAAAATAATAATAAAAATAATAATAATAAAAATAGTAAACTTATTAATAAATATAACAATAATAATAATAATATTAATAATAATAATAATAATAATAATAATAATAATAATAATAATAATAATAATAATAATAATAATAATAATAATAATAATAATAATAATTATAATAATAATAATAATAATAATAATAATAATAATAATAATAATAATAATAATAATAATAATTACAATAATAATAATATTGATAATAATACTAGAAATAATATTAAACATAATAATAAGAATAATAATAATAATAATAATAATAATAATAATAATAATAATAATAATAATAATAATAATGATAATAATAATAATAATAATAATAATAATAATAATATTAATAATAAAAATAATAATGATAATAATATAAATAATAATAATATTAATAATAATAATAATAATAATAATAATAATACTAATAATAATAATAATAATAATAACAATAATAATAATAATAATAATAATAATAATAATAATAATAATAATAATAATAATATTAATAAGAATAACAATAATGATAATAATAATAAGAATAATAATAGTAATAATAATACTAATTGTGGTTAAGCCAAAAGAGCAGTTTCAACTTTCTTAAATTCGACTGTACCCGATAACGGTTAAGGCAAAAAGCGGTGATTAATTCACAGCTTTAGAGAGATAGAGGTGCGACCAGACAATACCTGTCAGCGCTATGTACAACTAACCAAAGATAACAGAATTGCTATAACTTGATGATAGATAATTTACTGCACAAGAATGAAGTAACTAACTATGCTTGAGTCGAGTGGGTGAAACTGCTTTATGCGCAATTGTTCCGAATGGGCCATTAGTATGATAATATATAGTTTAACAGTGTTTATAATAGTAATTGAGTCTTGATTTCCTTCTAGGGGGTACTCTCGTACAACACTTCCCTCTGCCGGCATTTTCGACGACTAGTTGTCGAATATGTTATTCATTTGTTCAAAATCCTTGGTGCCGAGGGATGATATGGGGCTTTGTTCCTGGGTTATCCGTTGTGAGATCTCCGATGGGGCCGTACTATATGTAGACATTGGGCTGTCCTGGGATGTGTTTTGCTTTTGGCAGTTCCTTTCACCGTACAAAAGGGTATGTTCTATTGAGATGTTTGGTGCGTTTTCATCGATTCTAGTTGATTCCCTTTGCGTTTCAGCCTGCGGGATGGGTTGACCTTCTAGAAGGGGATCTTCCGGCATGTGGTGGTGGTCCTCGTCGGATTTGATAATGGTTGTCGCTATCGGTGGGCTATCAGGAATCGTAATGGCTGATGACTCAAATGTTGGTTGGATGCTCTGAATGGGATTTTGCGGGACTCTTGCTGGTGCGTTTTGGTAAACATGCAATTTTTGGACTATGGTGTCCACAGATTTTCAGCCCAGGCTTTTCTGAGTCATGAAATCCTTTGGGGAGCTGGATGTGACTACGGTCATTGGGCTCTGCTGAGGTGAACCGGACACAAAATTGATAACTTCCACTGTGTCGGATTTATTTCACTGTTCAAGGTCAGTGCTTATAAAGGAGGAGCTTCTGCGTTGTCGTCTCTTTGCCTGTTCAAGTTTGGACTGGGCCAATGCGGCTTCCTTCGACTTTTTTGTGTCTAATTGGGAGGTTGCTTTGAGTGTGCTTGTACGTTTTGTGGGTTGCTGTGGTTTCCGTTTGGGGCTGCCTGTAATTTCCTTTCGTGGCTTTTGACGTTGCTTTCCGGTTGAGGTGCTTGCTCGGCTTTTCGTTTGTTTGCCCCATTGGGACGGTCCTTGTTGATGCTTGCCCGAATGGGACGGTTCCTGTTGGCTTTTGGCATTTTCCTTTTGTGCTTTCTTCTTCTTTTGTTTTTGTTCATCCAAATAGAATTTCCGAATTTTTGCTCTGTTTCTATTATATTTGCCCACTGTTTTACATGCGAAAAATTCGATTAGTCTGGGTTTCTCCTCAATAATTTCAGTAGCGATTGCGATGTCGCTTTTTCGTATTACCGAATCTTTTCTTTTTGGGGTTCAACTGTTATGGTGTGGGGGGAATAGTTTGTTTTTGTCCCGTCTGGGATTTTGTTCCACATTGGTTTAATTGTGCCCCGGGGTTCTTTGGCTCTGCGCATTATTGTTTTGCGCGCTACTTGTTTTTTTGATTTTACTATAACTGCAGTTTTATCTCCGAATGTACGCTTAGTTTATCTGGGGTAATATTTATAGGTGAGATTGTCTTACTCTTTTGCGCTGTAGTTGTGCGTTTTGTGACGAGGGGCTGTTCGTCGGATTCTGTATCCGAGTTGCTTGGGGATTGGTTCTGGATATCCAGCTGTGGCTCAGAGTCTGATTTTTGATTCCAGATTGCAGCTTCATTCAGCATGGCCTGCTTCAGCTTCTTCTTCTCTAAATAGAATTCCTCTATTTTCTTTCACTTGAGATTTTTTGTGTTAGGATGTTTTAGTATGTTGGTGAGTTGAGTGTTTGCAGGTTTGCCGAACGTTGCTTCAAAAAGTGTTAAGCGCGTGGCGGTGTTTGTTATTAGTTAAATGTTTTCAATGATGTGTGATATTTTGTAAAATAACGAAGTTTCGAAGTTTTTTGATTAGGAAGTTTTTGATTTGAATGCCTGTGCTTGGTCGTACCTGAGTGTTCGTGGTATGCCGTGAAATTTCATATAGCTATTTAGACATTCTATAGTTGTTTCGGTGTCACAGTTGTGGGTTGCCTTAGCATGGGGGTATCTTGAAAATCTATCTAAGGAGGCCATTATGTATGAGTACTTGGCCTGTGAAATCGATTTGTACTTCCTCATTGGGCTCTTATTAGTTACTTAGGTTTGTATGTTTGTTCATAGGGGTTATTGGTTTTCAGTTGTTACCTATCTTTGTGCAGGGTTTGCACCGTTGTGCAATGAGGACAATTTCCCTGTGGATGCGAGGGAATCAAATGAGCTGTGATATGTACATCATCCCCGCTTGACCCGTGTGGGTCTTATGGATAGACTGTAAGGTAATGTCGCGTAAAATTGGAGGTATAAACAGTTTGCCAGAGTACAAGATGCATAGTCTATCCTTTTTAGGATGCGCCCATAGCGGGAAACGTGTTTTAAGGCTAACCAATCTTGGTTTTGGATCATCTTTCTTTTTCTATTACTTTGGTTATCAAGTCGGGTGGCTTCTGATATAAAGCTTTCGTTGAGGAATTTAAGTAAATTTGATAAAAAAATGGGTGTATCCGAATGGGAGTCGTCAAATGTGTTTTTCACCCGGTTGAGATCAAAGGGATCAGTGCCTTTCCCTATATTTGTGGGGGGTGTCAGTTCGGGTACCGATTGTGGTAACTGTAGGATTAGTTGATGTAAGAATTGATTGATTGCCTAAGTTAGAATTTTCTTGGAGGGGTTTGCTATTCATGTTTTTTGAACCGAATCATTTTTGGATAATTTTATCGAAATTGTTAGAATTTGGATTATTTCTTGTGCAAACAAAGTCTTTTGTGTTTACTTTGGAATTACCACCAGAAGAGAATTACACCAGAAGAGAACGACTGATTTGTACAACGATAATGGCTAAAACTGCGTGTGTTTGTTTTGCTTTACTTTCTATGTTTTTTGACGTCATTATTCGCGCGTGATTTTGTCAAATTCTTATTGGTTGAAATTCTTTGAGCGTTGTTTGGGAAGATGTTTAAACGAGTCTATTAAGTCCACGACGTTATTTCTATCAATTTCACGGGATTGCGGGGCCGGTGATATTGAGTATCTACTAAAATAGTCCGCGAATCCCATATTTCTTCCTGGTATGTGTTGTACTGTAAAATCAAATGGTAGATGTCTGTCTACTCATCTGGTCAGGCGACTTTGATAGGTTTTAATTCCTCTGTTGATTTTAGGGCCGATACATGTGCTTGGTGGTCCGTTTGGAGCTCGAATTTTGAGCCATACAGGTAGTATTTAACGTGTTCTAGGGACCAAACGACGCCTAAGAGTTCTTACTCGTTAGTGCTATATTTTTGTTCGTTACTGTTTAGGAATCTGGTTGAATAAGGGATTGGATAACAATTGTTATCTATTAGTTGTTCGAGGCATGCCCCTAGACCATTTTTGCTTGCGTTGCATCTTACGCTTGTGGGTTTAGTTGTGTCAAAATTTTTGATTTCGATTATGTTTGTTATTGCTTGCTTGATTTTATTGAATTCTGCATCGTGCTCGTTTGACCATTTTAGTTTTGAGCCCTCTATGGTGTTTTTTGTTGATAAGAGTGGTCTAAGGGGTGCTGTAATTTTTGATAACTTTGGTATAAATTTTATCATATGGTGTATGCTTCCCATGAACGATCGGAGTTGTTTTAATGTGTGTGGTTGTTCCATCTGGGCGATCGCATTTTTTCTTCTCTGTTGGGATTATCCCGTTCGGGCTTATTTTATAGCCTCGCAGTATTATTTCCGTTTGGGAGAACTCGCTTTTGTGTAAGCTAATGGTTAGTTTTTCAGTATCTAATCTTGCTAGTACCTTATCTATTTCTTTTTTTTTGTGGTCGCTCATTGATCCCTTGGTGATGATGATGATGATATCATCTAAAAATGCGTGTGCCGAATTTATGTTGTTTAACGTGTAGTCGATTGCTTTTCGGAAGGTTGGGGGCATGTCTGTAAGGCCATTGAAACAATTGATGAATCTATACGTCCCTGTGGCATTTCCTCCCAATATGTTAAAGTTAAAGTTACAAGGTTTTTGTGTGTCTCTGTGGAGTGGGATCTGGCTATAAGCGTATTTTAGGTCTATTTTTGAGAAGTATAGTGTTCATGGTTCGATTTTGAGTTCGCTTTTTTTAGAAATTGTGTCCATTAGGTGACCAATATCTTGCATCTGGTATTTGTTTTTATTTATTGCATTATTTAGTTTCTTTGTATCTAGGGCTGGCTTGAATGAGTTGTCGCTTTTGATTGTGATTACTACTGGACTTAAGAAGTATTCGTCGGATCATTTTCCATGTTTTACTATTTGTTTATCTTCTATGAGTTTCATTAGCTCTTTTTCTACCTTATCATTGAGGTGGAGTGGTACCATTCACCCTTTGTTTTATGTTGGTTTAAAGTATTGTTTGAATGTGGATTTTAGTATATGGTTTTTTGATCGGCCCAATCGGGTACATAAGTGAGGGAATTTTTTAAATATTTTTTGTATTATTTTTTGATTGTTTGTTGTTCTCAAATTCATTGCCTTCTCACCTTTTTTCGTTTGTGATAGAGATATGCCCAGTTCTTGGAGGATGTCCCTGCCCAGAGGGTTCACTGGGTTGTGAGGGACTACCAGAGTTTCACAGTTTGTTGCTGATGTATTCCCCGATCATAGATTGATATTTAGTGTACTGTTTATTTGGATTTTATTGTTGTTGAAGCATCTGAACTCCCCCACTTTGATTGCCTTGTTTTGTATTTTTTGTCCGATTTTTGCTGTTAGCCAGTTGGCTGTTGTTTCTGATACGAAGCTAAGTGGGTTTCCGGGGTGCACTGGCCAGTGGATTTTCCATTGTCCCGTTAGGGTATCGAGCCAGTATTCTCACATGTGGGTTTTGTTGATTGTGTTTATTTTTGTTTCTGATCATTTCCAATTAACTAGGCTTACAGCGCTTCAATCTTCCATCATTTCTCTTATGTAACATTTGCTCTCTGAATCAATGGATTCGTTTTCTTTCGATTGCATGCTTCCTGCATGTGATGCGTTCTCTATTGTAGAGGGTTTAATATTTCTTACTCTCCTGGTGTTTTGTTGATAGTTGTTCTTTTGACTTGTTTTTGGTGTGTTTCTGTTCTGTGTGTTTGTTCTTGTCTTTGGTCTCTGGATGGGTCTCGGGGGCATTTTTGTTTTGCACATTTTGGCAAAATTGCCTATCTTTTTGCATATTCTACATACTTCATTCTTTGGTGGGCAGTTTTTGAGGTGGCCTGGAATGAATTTGTATCCACATTTCCAGCAATCTGGTTTTGGTCCTGATTTGTGTGTTTGTAGGATTCCAGTTTTTTTGTTGGATACTTCGTTTTTGTTGAATATTGTTTCGTCTTAAGTATTGGACGTCTGTTGGCCCGATTGGGTTTGTTTCTGATGTTGTTCTCTTTGGGTTGGCCATTTTTTGTTCATTTTCTTGGCCTCTTGCTAGTGCGTATTGCAGTGTCCCCATTGGGTCGCGGTCTTCTGAGAGTAGCTCCATTTGTACTTGTGGGTTTCGCTTTCTTTGTATGAATATGTTTTTTACCAAACTGCCTTCCGGCTCCTCCCAGTTGCATAGGGCAGCTTTTTCTTTAATCCTCGAATGGAATTTTTCCAGTGGCTCATTGTGTTCTTGTTTGCGGTTGAAGAATTGTTATCTATCGAATGTTTCGCTTCTACCTCTTTGAATGTTTCCTTTAATTGTTCCACAAATGCGTCTGTAGTGCATTCTGACATTTCTGTTGGAGGGATCCTTTGGTTGAATATGTTTGTAGCCTCCTGTCCTAGGGACAGGTATATGAGGCTTTTATTTCTGTATCTGCCTCGTCCGCTGTCATGTTATCCACATATGGACTTCAATTATCTTTAATTGTTAGACACTGGTTTTGCCAGTCAACTTTTTGTTTTATTTTTCTCTGTTCTCGTTGCCTTTTCTCGACTGTTATCTTATCTGATGTGGTTGGTTCATACACGGGTTCGTGCGGATATTCTAGTTCGCCATTACCTGTTTTAGGTCTAAGCAGTTTATCTACATGTATGTTGTATTTTGCTGTGATTGCCAGCGTTGCTGTGCTGAACTAGTTTTCACACACCATGTTCGGTTGTGGTTCTTTGTCCCAGAAGAGTGTAAAACCGATTAGGGATTTCGTCTTTGCTGACTTCGCCATG
>NC_134474.1:10526315-10531315 GCF_964194025.1 Convolutriloba macropyga | reverse complement strand
TCACAGCGTAAGGAGCGTGGGGTTCCGTGGAATTTACAATACTCCTCTAAGTAAACTATTGCGGCAAATGCAGCTCAGTCCTTAAATAATTGTGGAGCAGGAAATCTGGAATATCTGTCTACTGAAACTAGAATGTAGTAGTTATTTGTGTGGTTACGCAACGGAATGGGTCCTGCGAAATCCATTTGGTGTTCTTCGATTGACTCTGAAAGTGTTGGTAGCTTGCCTAATTTTTGTTTTTGTGAAATTTGTTTAAAATTTTTACCTTGTTTAATGCTTTCATCGCATGTTTGTGCTTTTGCTGTGAGGCACCTGTGTATGCATCGAAAACACAACAGATTTCCGAGGCTTAGCAAAGCGGCTTGTCCAGGATGTGTTTGCTGAATTGCATCTATTACAAGCTGTTTTAGTTGGCGGGGTATTAATAAATTATTGTCATAAAAGATACAACCAGTGAAGGTTACTGCTAGCTCTTTGCGTAAGGAATACCAGTATTTTTTAGTTTTCTTGAGGCTTTCCAAAACTTTTTTCTTTTAAAAATTTATTAATTGGTGCAAGAGATTTGTCCATTTTTGTTGCTTCCGCAAGGAATTCTTCTCCGAATGCTTTTGATAAATGTTGCCGGTAATAGGCATCATTTGGTGGAATTGGCTTAAAGGAAAGATTGGGGGATGTAAATTTGGTTGTACTGGGCTACGGCTTTTTCCAAGATTATCAGTATGATCTGGCTGTAAGCCAATAGTAACTAAGGGGATCTTGATGACGATGGATTCATAATTGATTTGGAAGTAACTAGTTTTCTGTTGGGGGCTCTAAATCTTTTAGTAAAGGATCTGATGACTGTATCAATGTGGGGTATATTTCTAGTGATGCCCTTCATCTTCTGAATTGAATCTTCCGGAACGCTTGTGAATTTGGAATTAATAGGTTTATTTAATTTTTGTTTTGTAGGTAATGCTCTTTGTTCAATTTGGAAATGATTATTTGAAATTTTGTTCTCTTGATTTGCGTGATGAGAAATAGAGTGCGGCTTGTTTGAACAGCGAGAAAGGCAAAAAGCCTGTGCGTACGTTTAATTGTTTTCAGTGCTATACTATGTCATAGTTATTTAGCCAGTTGTTCCGCTTATTTGCGTTATGTAGCCTATTAGAGCGTAATGTGGTTTATAGTAAGATGATTTGGAGTCATTAATTTTATTGATCACGAAATGTGTATCTTCCTCTGACGGTGGGGTTGCTGTTCCATATGGATTTCTACTGAAGTAGTCCGCAAATCCCATTTGTTTAGCAGGGATACGTTCTTTGTTTAAATTGAATGGGAGTAGTCTATCTACCCAAGGTTTTATCACCTCTGTTTTCATTCAGTGCTGTGAGTATTGCTTGATAGTCCGTGAATTGTGCTCCGTGTAAATAATGTTTAAAATGCTCTAAGCAACAAACAACTGCTAGTAGTTCTATTTGGTTTGTGCTAAAGCGCTGTTATACTGGTTTTAAAAATCGGCTTGCTACTGCTATGGTGTGCCATATGTTACCTATTTTTGTTCCAGGCATGCACCTAATCCATTTCTACTCGCGTTGTATTTAACTTAGTGCACAGCAAATTGTTTGTTTTCTGTAATTTTATGTTGTTGATTGTGTTGATGAGCGTTTGTTCCCATTCCACTTTGTCTGAAGTAGTTGTGTTGCGTTTCTTTATTAGTGGCTCTCAAATTTCCGCTAGATTGGGAATAATTTTGATTGAGTGGTGAATGCTGCCCATGAATGATCTGAGTTGTTTTAGTGTTTTTAGTGAATCTAGTTTTTGGTTTTGCTTCTGTTTTGGAGATTAGTGGTGTGACTCCCGTTGGAGTTTTTTTGAAAACCAGAAAATCTTTTTTTGTCTGCTGGGCAAATTCTATTGTCTGCTTGACTTCTCGCTAGCAGACAATAGAATTTAGCCTGTTCTTTATCTAGTCTGTTTAAAATTTCATTTAGCGTTTCTTCATGCTCGTTGATTTTTCCCTTTGTGATTATTAGAATGTCATCCAGAAACGCGAAATAATTTTCACATCCTTTTAGGGTTTCATCTATTGTTTTTTTGAAAAGTGGCTGGGATATCGGTTAATCCATAAAATCCATTTATGATTCTGTAAGTTCCGGTTTTTTTTCCCGCGTAATATGTTGAAACAACGTTGTTTAGCAATGCTCTCATGTAACGGGATTTGGCTATATGCGTACTTCAGTTCTACTTCTCTGAACCACCTTATGCCTTCTTTGTTTTTGTAGGCTGAAATGTTCCTTGCTACTGAATCTATTAACCGATCGATGCTTTGCATTTGATATTTGTTTTTTTTTTGCATTGCTCTATTTATTTCTTTTGAGTCGAGTGATATTTTGACCGACTTATCTTTCTTTACAGTTATTACTACTGGGCTGATGAGCAGGTCGTCAGGACATTTCCCCAAACGGATATTTTGGTGATCGTTTATTAGTTTTTGCAGTTCTTGCCCAACTTTTTCTACTAAATTTAGTGGTATCCCATCCTTTATGTTGTGCCTTTATGTTGTGTGTAATTTTGCTCTGTTCTGAATAGAGATTTGACAGTGTGATTTTCGCTTTTGCCTAACCTTGTTCAAACATGTGCGTATTTTTTGAATACAAATTTTGTTATGCTCTGTTCCTATTTATTTTCATTGATTTTATAAATTTCCTTACGTTGGCTGGTTCGTTGTTGCATGATTTTTAGTCTCAGTTTTGCTAAGACATCTCTGCCCATTAGGTTTTGTGAGTTCTGCTGTACCACTAGAATGTTGCAGTTGACTGCCTTCCACGAACCTGAGTTTAAATCCAATCAGAGTTGTCCTAAAATTCGAATGCCATTGTTATTGAATCATTTGATTTTTGTTTGTCCATTGTATTTTTCTAATTGTATGCTTTTCACTTTTTGCATAATGTCTTCTGCCGTGTTGGTGTCTACGAAACTCCGTGGGACCCGGTGTCAGCTACCCAGTTGAGTTTGCTATTGTTTTTTTAATGTTGTTTGTATAATGATTTCTCCATTTGGATTTGTTTTGTTTATATCTGAGATATTTACATCGTGGGTTCTGGGTTGATTGTTTCTATTTCAACGTCCTCTTCTGGTTGGGTTCGATTTGTCGATTTTCTATTTCGTTTATGATCTTTACGTTTCTTGTTTGCGTCGGTTGTCTTTGTGTGTATTTTCCTCTGTTTCATGATAATGCTTGGATTTGTGATCTACACGTTTTTTCGAAGTGCCCTTGTTTTTTGCATATGTTGCATTGTAAAGTTTTTGCTGGGCAATTGTTATTGTGATTTGATGTAAACGATACTCCCCACCTCCAACCTTGTGGATGTTGTTTTGTGTTGGTTGCGGATAGTAGTGCTTGTTTTGCTTATTGTATTGACAGGTGTGCTAATGTTACAATACTTTTGGAGTTGTTTCCTCGAAGGGTTTCCTTCTGGTTTGTCGGCCGCGCTCTATTGTTAAAGCGAAGTTAAGTGCCTGCGCTGGTTTTCTCACCTCCGATAGGATTTCCATTTGGATTGAAGTGTTATTCATCTTTCCGATGAAAAAATCTATTACCAGGTCGTCTTCTACTGGTCCTAACTTTGCCCTTGATCCCAACTCTCCTAATCCACTGAAGAATGTTTCGAGTGTATCGTGTGGTTCCTGTTGTGCGTTTATTAGTTGAAATTGATCATTTGTAGTTTTCCTTGGTTTTGTACATGTTAGTGTGACCGCGTGAGCGAATTAGTATGTAGTGCAGGTGTCGATTTTTGAGTGTAAAATATTCTGGTGATAGATTCTTGATGCTTTTGTTCCGATTGATAAAAATAAACGACTCTTTATTTTAGTGTCCGCTTCATCCCAGGGGTAACGATCGAAGAATGGCCGACGAAACTTTATCGTTTTGCATTCGTTTTCCCAGTCTATCTTGCGTCTTTGATTTCGCAGCTCTCTACTTCTTGTTTTTTCTTCCGCCTCATTGAGTTATTGATCTGCGAGAGATGACATAGCTGGATAGAATAGATCTGCTTCTGTTGCCGATGGCTTTGTTCGTAAAAATTTATCAACTTTTAGATTTTCTTTAGCCATCACAGCTAGTTTGAAAGTACTAAATCATTGGGACCAATCATGACAGGGGTTTGCTCCTGTCTGTCAAAATAAGGGAACTACTATTGGACATTTTTGGTTTGACTGCGCCATGTGGTGAGTGTAATAATAAGCTAACGAGAAAAACTAAATTTCTTTTGGATAAAACACAACTAAAGCTTATAACACATAAGACAGGTCGGCAATTTTTGAATTTGGTGCTTTCACACTTTTAGTTTAGGCAGACTAACACCCGTCAACTCTAACGATAACACTTCACTAACAACTCGCATCTATGATCAGCTCCTCGGGTTCTGATGACTTACAACATTATGAACAACTAATATAATACTAGATTAACATACAGTTTGGTAAGTGTTTATAATTTATACTTGTAGGTAGCTTTGTTTAAGTTTATGTTCTCCTTATGGAATCGTGCTCACCAACAACAACAATAAAAATCATAATAATAATAATAATAATAATAATAATAATAATAATAACAATATTATTAAAAATAATATTAATATTAATAATACAAATAAAAATATCAATAAAAATAATAATAATAATAATAATAATAATAATAATAATAATAATATTGATATTATTATTAATAATAATAATAACAATAATAATAATAATAATAATAATAATAATAATAATAATAATAATAATAATAATAATAATAATAATAATAATAATAATAATAATAATAATAATAATAATAATAATAATAATAACAATAATACTAATAATAATAATAATAATAATAATAATAATAATAATAATAATAATAATAATAATAATAATAATAATAATAATAATAATAATAATAATAATAAAAATAATAATAATAATAATAATAATAGTAATAATAATAATAATAATAATAATAATAATAATAA
>NC_134474.1:10436315-10521315 GCF_964194025.1 Convolutriloba macropyga | reverse complement strand
TAAGATAAGCGGTGAATGCGGTGAAATTACATAAATCAGGCGGTGAATGCGGTGAAAAATACCTTAATCGCCTGGTAGCGGTGAAATTACATAATTATACCGCTGAATTTAGCGGTGAAATTACATAAATTCACCGCCTGGAAACAAAATGTCCAAATTATGTCCAAAGATAAGCGATGAATGCGGTGAAATTACATATATTCAACGCTTAATTTAGTGGTGAACTTACATAAATTTACCGCTTGGAAAAAAGTGTTAAAATTTTGCGAGAAGAACAGTGAATGCGGTGAAATTACATAAATTCACCGCTTAACTTAATGGTGAACTTACATAAATTCAACGCTTAGAAAAAAGTGGTAAAATTGTGTGAGAACAGCAGTGAGAGCGGTGAAATTACATAAATTCACCGCTTGTTTTAATGGTGAAACTAGCTACACAAACTCAGCGCTTGGAAAAAAAGTGTTAAAATTTGGTGAAAACAGCACTGAATGCGGTTTAATTACAAAAATTCAACGATTGTTTTAGTGGTGAAATTACACAACCTCACCGCTTGGAAAAAAAGTGCTATAATTGCACGAAAACAGCAGTGAATGCATTGAAACTCTTGTTTGATTTTTTTTTGTCAAAACTCACAAATACCCTGGCCTTAGGATGAGGTGGGAATTTTTTCCCACTTCGCAGTAGAGGTTTTGCGTGTTCAGTAATTAATGAGTGTTCTTTACTTGCGTCCTGATAAGTCTACGCTGCAATGTTTTTGGTCGCTTTGCGTGATTTTCCTAGGAATTGGGGTCCTATAATAGCACGAAAATTGGGCTAGGCCTAATGTTCTTGACGATTTCTCCCAATCTACTTTACCAAGTGAGACGCTCATTGCTGCAATTTGTCGGCACTAACCTCCGTTTTTTTCAGTGTTTAATTGGTCTCTCAAATTGGCCTAATTGAAAAGTTTTTAATGTTTATAATTGAAAAAAATTCGAAGTAAAATTTTGTTGTATTTTAGGGGCACGCTTCACGTTTCAGATTTTTTTCCCTAAACTACTTTGCCCATTTGGCCGGGCATAATAGCGTTTTGTTTAATTTAATTTTTCATGGTATGCATTTTTTTAATTATTGTCTAAACTGACATGATCAGAAGGTTATTAAGCTGTAAATTTTAAAGTTCAAGAAATAAAAATTGTTATAAATGTTTTTCAGTATTGATTTTATTTTTCTTCTAAATTGGGTTAGTGTTAATTGCGTTATTCAGACTTTTTTGGTCTATAGAACTTTTTGACTACTTAGTTTTTGGGAATTCACTTTTTGTTGGCAAAATCTTGATTTTGCCGGAAGTTGGCGTTTCCCATTAGCTCAAAAATCCGGGTACGCTTCATGTGTTTGACAATTTTTCTAAAACTACTGTACAAAATTGCATGGTTCTGATTTTGTTTGTTGACACTAAACACTTCTTGAATGTAGCGTTTAGTTGTTTCCTGAAATCGGCCTACTCAAAGTTATTAATATTTAAATTTGAAGAAAGTTCAAAAACTTTTTTTTGTGGGGCACGCTTTATTTTTCTGATGATTTTTCTTTAACTATTCCGCCAATTTGGTCGTGCACAGTCCTGTTTTACTGATTCAAAGTTTTTACAGGCGTGCAGTTTTTTAATTGGTGTCTAAATTGGCCTGCTCAGAAGGTGATTAGACTTAAATCTAAAAAAAATTAAAAATAATGATGTGTCAATTTTTTTCAGTACTGATGTAGTTTTTCTTCTAAATATGGTTATTGTTACTTGCAATTTGTATTATTTAGGCTTTGTTTGGGTCCTTGAAGGTTTTCGAATCCTTTTTTTTCGGAAATTCATTAATTTTTCTTTTTTTGCGAAAACATTTAATTCTCGTTCGAGTTACTTTTTTGTCAAAAGACACAAAACACCCTGGCCTTTATGGCGAGGTGGGATTTTTCCCACTTCGAAGAAGAACTTTTGGGTATTCAGTAACTAGAGAGTGGACCTGAATTGCGCTCAGAATGGTCTACGTGGCGCTGTTATTTGTCGAAACTGGGCTCTCGCAATAGCCGAAAAATCGGGGTTCGGTTCATGTCATCAAAGATTTCTCTATAACTACTGTACCAAATTGCACGGGAATCGTCGCATTTTAACGAAACTAAACTCTTATTGCTTGCAATGTTTAGTTGGGTTCCCAAATCAGCCTAATCGAAAAGTTAATAATGTTTAAATTTGAAAAAATTGAAGTAAAAATTATTTTTTCGGGGGCACGCTTATGGTTTTTGACAAATTTTGCAGAGTTACTTAGCCAATTTGGCCGGTCATAGTCGCGTTTTAGTGAATGGGAGACTTGTAAAGCCTGCAGTCTTTAATTGTTGTCTAAATTGGCCTGCTCCGAACGTTTTTAAACTGTAATTTTTTAAAGTTTAAAAAACAATGATGTTTTAAATGTTTTCCAGTACTGATTTAATTATTCTTCTAATTTGGGTTATTGTAGCTTGCAAATTGTGTTGTTTAGGCTTGGTTTGCGTCCCTGAAGCTTTAGGATACTTTGTTTTTGTCAATTCAACAACTTTTTTATTATTTGCGAAATCATGAAATTCTTGTTAGATTTCTTTTTTTATCAAAACACACAAAACACCCTGGCCTCTAAGGCGAGCTGGGAAATTTTTCCCGCTTCGCAGTAGAGGTTTTGGGCGTTCCGTATCTTATGAGTGGACTTGAATTGCCTTCAGATTTGTCTACGTGGCACCGTTTTCGGCCGTTTTGCTAGTGTTTGCGAGAAATTGGGCTCTCCCAATAGCCCAAAAATCGGAGTCTGCTTCATGTCATCGATGATTTCTCAAAAACTACAGTACCAAATTAAACGGGAATGGGCGCGTTTTGTTGCTTATGAAACCCTTGTGATTGCTGTATTCGATTGTTGTTCTGAATCAATAACCGAAAAAAGTTATTCATGAGAAAATTTGTAATTTTTGGTAATATTGGGTCTTTTTTGGTCATTTTCGATATTCTCATTGAATTTTTGACCAAAATGAGTTGTTACTGGCTTAATCTGTTGCTGTTAAGACGTTCTTGTCTGGAATGGCTAGTCACAGTCCTGAAAATATCCTTTAGAACACTTATTTACTGATGAATGCAGAAAATTAAAATTTTTTCTCAAATTTTATGGCAGAGGGGTGTTTTGCGCAATTGAACAAGTTTTTCGGCGTGCGTTTTGTGTTTTCTAGAGACTATTTAGGTTGTTGAAACTAATTGTGTCCAATATTGGGGTTAATTCAACAATTTATCTTTTTTCGCGATTTCATCAAAATTCTGTGGATGTTGTTTTATGTCAAAACACACAAAACATAATAGCCTTCATGGTGAGGTGGGAAATTTTTTCCCACCTCACCATGAAGGTTTGCCGTGACCTAGAACGTGGAAGTGGACCAGAATTCCCCCACAAATTCGCCGGGAACGCTGTTTCACGTTGTTTTACGTCGGTTCCGCAGATCTCGGGCTTCGATTTTAGCCCAAAAAATGGGGTACAGAACAGTATTTTGTTAATATCTGCTAAAGTACTGGACCAAATTAAACAGGAGTAGTCGCATTTTGTTAGCACTGAACCCCTCCTGCTTGCAGTGTTTAGTTGGTTTCTCAAACCGTCCTAGTCAAAAAGTTATTAATGATTAAAGCTGAAAAAAGTCGAATTTTCGGGCCATTCTGTATGACCCAAAGTTCGGTACAACAAAACACGCAATTTACCCAACAAGTATTGGTGATTTACAATCCCCAGTTAGTGGGGAGTCTCCCCATATAAATTTTGTATGTAGTTTTACGTAGTCCAGGTGGTCCATTTTAGCGAAACCTGCGCCGCACTTGTCCTATTTAGTCTTTTGGTACATTACAATTATGTTGGAATATCTCCTCGTAGAGTGAACCGATTTTTGATCTGTTTGTTGATTTGAACTCAACGTGAGCCGTACTTGAATCCCTCTATATGGCGTTTTGTTTCTTTCAGCCGTTTTCGAGAAATTGGCCAGGACACATACCTCCATTTTGACCTATTCATGTCCGGGTACATTTCGGCTATGTACATGTTAGACCAACAAAAAAGACGAATTTAGCCCCGCGAATTGGTTCTTTAGGCTCCCCGGATAGTGAGGATTCTCCTCATATATGTTTTATAGTGCGTTTTCCGTAGTTCAGAAGGTTAATTTTAGCTCTGAAAGTGGCGTATCTCTCTTCTGGGGTCAGTTGGTATGGTACCTTATTTTTGCTATAACTACTCGAAGAATTCACCGATTGGGCTCTTTTTTTAATATGATGCGTATCTCAAGAAGTGCTACAAACTGTACTAAGGGGGTTTATTTTTGTTCAGCCGTTTTAGAGAAATTGGCCAGTAAACTTGCCCTCGTTTTAGCCCCTGTAGCGGTTGACACCATCCGTTGACACCATTGACACACCTTGAAGCTTTGAACTGTATTGAAAAAAATAGTGTTTTGAATAGCTCGTCTAAGGTAGATTCTGAATATGTATACTTTATATATCATTTTCTGTGGTTCAGATGTTCAATTTTGGCTCTGCAGCCCGAGTACTCTGCTTCTTTGGGCATTTGGTACGGTACCTTTACTTTGCAATAACTCGTTGAAAAGTGAACCGATTTTGATGAAACTTTTTCGTTAAACCCAGCTTGAGTTATGCTTTGTCTTGATATAGGCGTCGTTTCGTTTCGATCAGCCGTTTTCGAGAAATTGGCCAGGGCAGGTTCCCAATTTTTACCCTGCTGAAGCAGTGTACCGGTACATACAGAGCTCTGTCACATCACCAATTCTCTTTCAGATTGTTGTTTATGCTCCAAAATTGTTTGCTCTGACCATCTGGAGTGTGCTTCAATTACCTATTGTAAGTTTCTTGTTGAAGTATAATAATAATTGCAGATCAAACACATGAGTCTTAGGAAAAGATAGTCAAATTGACTGAATGCTCATCGGCTTTGATTTTATAAGTACTTATCAGAAACAATTGATGGTATATGTGGTTTTAAAGCCTGTTTCACGGGCAATTCAATGAGCTACGTTTCATTTAGATTGGTTTAGTATTTCAGAAGTTATTAACGATTTTCGACCTCAAACCTCCGAAAATGACCACATGCTCACTGCTCGATCTTTAATTTTTCTTTTATCAGAGTGTTTCTGTTGATAACCGGTTAATATGAGTTGTGATATGATTGCGGCAAATTTTTAAGACTATGGCGAATGCTATTGATGCACCCTTCGGGAAACTATAACCGAACGAGCGTTTGGTACCAATCAAAAAAAGAGCATACTGGCTGAATGCTCATCGGCTTTGATTTTCTAAGTACTTACCAGAAACAAGTGATGGTATAAATAGTTTCAAATCTTGTTTTACGGGCAATTCAATGAGCTATGTCTCGTTTCAATTGGTTCAGTATTTCAGAAGTCATTAACAATTTTCGACATCGAAACTCCGAAAATGACCACATTCTCACTCCTCGATCTTTAATTTTTCTTTAATCAGAGTGTTTATGTTAACAACCGGTTAATATGAGTTACAATATCATCGTATCAAACTTTTAAGACTATGTTGAACGTTTTTGGTTTGCTCTTCGGGAAACAATAACCGAACGAGCGCTTGGTACCAATTGAATAAAAGGGCATGGTGACTGAATGGTCCGGAATAGGTCTTTTTCATCGGGTCAAGGAGTTGTTCATATCGAACCAAACTCGGTATGTATTATCCCCTGTGTATATAGTGTCTAAAACAAAAATAATTTTTGCTATAGCTGGCCTGGGAATAAAGTTGGTTTTTCATACGGCAATTTGCGAATTTCGCTATTAGCGAATTTTAAAAATAGGTCTTTTTATTGAATCAAGGAGTTGTTCAAAGTGAACCAAATTGATATCCCAAACTACCAGTACTATTTAGGTTGTAATGCAAAACGAATGGCTGTGCTAACTTTCCTAGAAAGAAAGTTCGTATTTCATACAGAAATTTCCTATTATCTCTACTATCGAATAATTTTGAATAAGTTTATTTAAAAATAGGTCCTTTTCATTGGGTCAAGGAGTTGTTCAAAGCGAACCCAACTTGGTATGGTGAATCTCCTGTGTAATAATATTATAAAAAACCGGCAATTTGTGCTTAGGGGTCAATACTTCAAAAAGTGGTAGAGTAGAAAAGTTAAGTTCGGAAAGCTATAGCAATTTTTTTGTTTTACTCTCTAGATACACGTGGGATACTCCATACCGTGTTTGGCTCGATTTGAACAACTCCTTGACCCGATGAAAAAGACTTATTCCGGACCATTCAGTCACCATGCCCTTTTTTCAATTGGTACCAAACGCTCGTTTGGTTATTGTTTCCCGAATAGCAAACCAAAAACGTTCAATATAGTCTTAAAAGTTTGATAGGATGATATTGTAACTCATATTAACCGGTTGTTAACATAAACACTCTGATTAAAGAAAAACTAAAGATCGAGGAGTGAGCATGTGGTCATTTCTGGAGGTTCGAGGTCGAAAATCCATTTTTGAAAATTAAATATTCCAAATAATCGCAAATTTCCGTATGAAAAGCTAACTTTTTTCCTAGGCAAACTATAGCAAAAATTCTTTTTTAGACTCTATATATACAGGGGATGCTCCATGCCGATTTTGATTTGATTTGAGCAACTCCTCGACCAGATGATAAAGGCCTATTTTTAAATTTCTATGATCGCAATATAGTAGTCTATATGTTGTCAAATTCGGAGCTCTAAAAACTCTCTATTTAGTGTTTCAACTTAAATCGTTTTTCAACCTATTCAAGGACTTATTCAATTAGTTTGAGAATCTAAGGAGGAGTGTCAACATATAGAAAGAGTCTGAAACCGAATGACTTTTTGGCCTAGCTGCCCTTTGAAAAACGTAGTCAATACGCTGTCAAATTTGAGCTCTATCTAAACCGAGCCAGCGGTAAAACTGGGTGCACCCACTCCCGGCTATCAGGGGACGCCACCAAGTGTGAACTGGGACCACCCACCACGGGTCGAAGTGGGACCACTCAGCCCCGGGTATCACGTGTACAGGATTAGGGTTGAACGATTCGCGTTTGGGGTTTTTCTCTTTAATTTCTCTGACATTTTTTCAGACCTGAGCGTTTAGAACTGATTCCATTGACAATATTGTTTTGGATTCTTTGCCTTCTGCGCCTACAACTTTGATGATGGACCCAAAACGTGTCGGTGTTCCGTATGCAAACTTAGTAGATGAACCCCCAAAAAAGAAGTTTAAGCCGAGCTTCTCGAAACAGCAAATCCAGGGACGATTGTGGAAAGAGATAAATGGACAAAAACTCGAGTTTCTGTAAAACAACTTTGATAATGAGAAGAAGATCAAAACTGCAATCGTGGGAGATTCCATTGTGGACTCCCTTTGTGTAGATGGATGCGTATCTTTTTCTCTGTCTGGTGGCAGAGTGGAACAGTTCTATGCCCTTTTGGACACCTTAGAGAGTTACAAAAGTGTTGTTTTCATAATTGGGGGAAACAATTTCTCTTACTTTTATGAGGCGGGGGAGGAACCAGAAATTGTTAGGGGAAAGATACGAAAGTTCTATAATGCGATTCGAGACTTGCCACAGAAACCCAAAGTAGTCGCCTGCACAGTGCTAAAGAGATGCCAGGCTAAGCATTTTAACATCGACCGGTTTAATGCAATGCTGACCATTTCTTCAATCAATTTTTTTCGTATGCACCAGCTTGTGAATAAGGCAAAATGCATTAAAGACAGTGATGGGATTCACCTAACAGAAGAAGGTTTCCTTGCGCTCGCTTGTGTTATCAACAAATGTATCATAGAGAAAAAACTTGATTGATTGATTGAACTCCTTACATGCAGTCCTTTTGGTTTATTTATAGTTTGCCACTTCATGTGACATAATTTGAGCAGTTTCAGTTTGACCAGTGTCAATTTGACCGGTTGCAATTTGACTTTATTTGTTTTATACATTTTCGTTCGCTGGTGGTTTTATATTTTGATAACATTGAATTCTTAGTTTCTTGTATTTTTTTGGAACATTTTGCTACTGTAGTTGCATATAATCTGAAACAAAGCTGTACTGACCACCAGAACATAAAATTGTTTTGCGAGAGAAAATTCTTTCATAATTTGTATAGGAAAAACGTTGTATGCGTGCTCTCCTTAACTGATTAGTTAATTGCGTAATTCAGTGGGCGTTTTGTCTGCTGCGGCCTATGAGAACAAATGATTAGATTTTTATGCGTAATTCAGTGGGCATTTTGTCTGCTGCGAAATAGGTTTAATAGGGTACTTTTTCAGCAGGCCAATTGCTCGCTGCGGCTTAAATAAAATAGAAGTATCTACGGACTTGTACAGCGGGCGTTTTGTCTGCTGCGGCCTATGAGAATAATTGATTAGATTTACTTGGGTAATTCAGTGGACATTTTGTCTGCTGCGAAAAAGGTCTAATAGCGTAATTTTTCGGCGGGCGAATTGCTCGCTGCGGCTTAAATAAAAAAAAAAGTATCTGCGGACTTGTACAGTGGGCGTATTGTCTGCTGCGGCCTATGTGAACAAATGATTAGAGTTACTTGCGTAAATCAGTGGGCATTTTGTCTGCTGCGAAATAGATCTAATAGCGTACTTTTTCAGCGGGCGAATTGCTGGCTGCGGCTTAAATAAAATAGAAGTATCTGCGGACTTGTACAGCGTTGTATTGTTGTATTGTCTGCTGCGGCCTATGTGAACAAATGATTAGAGTTACTTGCGTAAATCAGTGGGCATTTTGTCTGCTGCGGCCTAGGTAAACAAATGATTAGTTACTTGCGTAAACCAGTGGGCATTTTGTCCGCTGCGAAATAGGTCTAATAGCGTACTTTTTCAGCGGGCGAATTGCTCGCTGCGGCTTAAATAAAATAGAAGTATCTGCGGACTTGTACAGCGGGCGTTCTGTCTGCTGCGGCCTATGAGAATAATTGATTAGATTTACTTGCGTAATTCAGTGGACATTTTGTCTGCTGCGAAAAAGGTCTAATAGCGTAATTTTTCGGCGGGCGAATTGCTCGCTGCGGCTTAAATAAAAAAAAAGTATCTGCGGACTTGTACAGTGGGCGTATTGTCTGCTGCGGCCTATGTGAACAAATGATTAGAGTTACTTGCGTAAATCAGTGGGCATTTTGTCTGCTGCGAAATAGATCTAATAGCGTACTTTTTCAGCGGGCGAATTGCTGGCTGCGGCTTAAATAAAATAGAAGTATCTGCGGACTTGTACAGCGTTGTATTGTCTGCTGCGGCCTATGTGAACAAATGATTAGAGTTACTTGCGTAAATCAGTGGGCATTTTGTCTGCTGCGGCCTAGGTAAACAAATGATTAGATACTTGCGTAAACCAGTGGGCATTTTGTCCGCTGCGAAATAGGTCTAATAGCGTACTTTTTCAGCGGGCGAATTGCTCGCTGCGGCTTAAATAAAATAGAAGTATCTGCGGACTTGTACAGCGGGCGTTCTGTCTGCTGCGGCCTATGAGAATAATTGATTAGATTTACTTGCGTAATTCAGTGGACATTTTGTCTGCTGCGAAATAGGTCTAATAGCGTACTTTTTCAGCGGGCGAATTGCTCGCTGCGGCTTAAATAAAATAGAAGTATCTGCGGACTTGTACAGTGGGCGTATTGTCTGCTGCGGCCTATGTGAACAAATGATTAGAGTTACTTGCGTAAATCAGTGGGCATTTTGTCTGCTGCGAAATAGGACCAATAGAGTACTTTTTCAGCAGGCCAATTGCTTGCTGCGGCTTAAGTAAAAGTAGATGTAACCGGTTTGTACAGTGGGCGTCTTGTCTGCTGTGGCCTAGGTAAACAAACGATTAGTTACTTGCGTAAATCAGTGGGCATTTTGTCTGCTGCGAAATAGGTCTAATGGCGTACTTTTTTAGCGGGCGAATTGCTTGCTGCGGCTTAAGTAGAAGTAGAAGTAACCGGTTTGTACAGTGGGCGTCATGTCTGCTGCGGCCTAGGTAAACAAATGATTAGTTACTTGCGTAATTCAGTGGGCATTTTGTATGCTGCAAAATAGGTTTAATAGGGTACTTTTTCAGCAGGCCAATTGCTCGCTGCGGCCCAAATAAAATAGAAGTATCTACGGACTTGTACAGCGGGCGTTTTGTCTGCTGCGGCCTATGAGAATAATTGATTAGATTTACTTGGGCAATTCAGTGGACACTTTGTCTGCTACGAAATAGGTCTAATAGCGTAATTTTTCGGCGGGCGAATTGCTCGCTGCGGCTTAAACAAAAAAGAAGTATCTGCGGACTTGTACAGTGGGCGTATTGTCTGCTGCGGCCTATGTGAACAAATGATTAGAGTTACTTGCGTAAATCAGTGGGCATTTTGTCTGCTGCGCAATAGATCTAATAGCGTACTTTTTCAGCGGGCGAATTGCTGGCTGCGGCTTAAATAAAATAGAAGTATCTGCGGACTTGTACAGCGGGCGTATTGTCTGCTGCGGCCTATGTGAACAAATGATTAGAGTTACTTGCGTAAATCAGTGGGCATTTTGTCTGCTGCGGCCTAGGTAAACAAATGATTAGTTACTTGCGTAAACCAGTGGGCATTTTGTCCGCTGCGAAATAGGTCTAATAGCGTACTTTTTCAGCGGGCGAATTGCTCGCTGCGGCTTAAATAAAATAGAAGTATCTGCGGACTTGTACAGCGGGCGTTCTGTCTGCTGCGGCCTATGAGAATAATTGATTAGATTTACTTGCGTAATTCGGTGGACATTTTGTCTGCTGCGAAATAGGTCTAATAGCGTACTTTTTCAGCGGGCGAATTGCTCGCTGCGGCTTAAATAAAATAGAAGTATCTGCGGACTTGTACAGTGGGCGTATTGTCTGCTGCGGCCCATGTGAACAAATGATTAGAGTTACTTGCGTAAATCAGTGGGCATTTTGTCTGCTGCGAAATAGGACCAATAGAGTACTTTTTCAGCAGGCCAATTGCTTGCTGCGGCTTAAGTAAAAGTAGATGTAACCGGTTTGTACAGTGGGCGTCTTGTCTGCTGCGGCCTAGGTGAACAAACGATTAGTTACTTGCGTAAATCAGTGGGCATTTTGTCTGCTGCGAAATAGATCTAATGGCGTACTTTTTTAGCGGGCGAATTGCTTGCTGCGGCTTATATAAAATAGAAGTATCTGCGGACTGGTACAGCGGGCGTTTTGTCTGCTGCGGCCTATGAGAATAATTGATTAGATTTGCTTGCGTAATTCAGTGGACTTTTTGTCTGCTGCGAAATAGGTCTAATAGCGTACTTTTGCAGCGGGCGAATTGCTCGCTGAGGCTTAAATAAAATAGAAGTATCTGCAGACTTGTACAGTGGGCATATTGTCTGCTGCGGCCTATGTGAACAAATGATTAGAGTTACTTGCGTAAATCAGTGGGCATTTTGTCTGCTGCGAAATAGGTCTAATAGCGTACTTTTTCAGCGGGCGAATGGCTCGCTGCGGCTTAAATAAAATAGAAGTATCTGCGGACTTGTACAGCGGGCGTTTTGTCTGCTGCGGCCTATGAGAATAATTGATTAGATTTACTTGCGTAATTCAGTGGACAATTTGTCTGCTGCGAAATAGGTCTAATAGCGTACTTTTTCAGCGGGCGAATTGCTCGCTGCGGCTTAAATAAATTAGAAGTATCTGCGGACTTGTACAGTGGGCGTATTGTCTGCTGCGGCCTATGTGAACAAATGATTAGAGTTACTTGCGTAAATCAGTGGGCATTTTGTCTGCTGCGAAATAGGACCAATAGAGTACTTTTTCAGCAGGCCAATTGCTTGCTGCGGCTTAAGTAAAAGTAGAAGTAACCGGTTTGTACAGTGGGCGTCTTGTCTGCTGCGGCCTATGTAAACAAATGATTAGTTACTTGCGTAAATCAGTGGGCATTTTGTCTGCTGCGAAATAGGTCTAATAGCGTACTTTTTCAGCGGGCGAATGGCTCGCTGCGGCTTAAATAAAATAGAAGTATCTGCGGACTTGTACAGCGGGCGTTTTGTCTGCTGCGGCCTATGAGAATAATTGATTAGATTTACTTGCGTAATTCAGTGGACAATTTGTCTGCTGCGAAATAGGTCTAATAGCGTACTTTTTCAGCGGGCGAATTGCTCGCTGCGGCTTAAATAAATTAGAAGTATCTGCGGACTTGTACAGTGGGCGTATTGTCTGCTGCGGCCTATGTGAACAAATGATTAGAGTTACTTGCGTAAATCAGTGGGCATTTTGTCTGCTGCGAAATAGGACCAATAGAGTACTTTTTCAGCAGGCCAATTGCTTGCTGCGGCTTAAGTAGAAGTAGAAGTAACCGGTTTGTACAGTGGGCGTCATGTCTGCTGCGGCCTAGGTAAACAAATGATTAGTTACTTGCGTAAATCAGTGGGCATTTTGTCTGCTGCGAAATAGATCTAATAGCGTACTTTTTCAGCGGGCGAATTGCTGGCTGCGGCTTAAATAAAATAGAAGTATCTGCGGACTTGTACAGCGTTGTATTGTCTGCTGCGGCCTATGTGAACAAATGATTAGATTTACTTGCGTAATTTTTAACTGGCTCCAAATTGCTCCACTGCTTCTCACTTATAGCATCTCATCCCAAAAGTTACTTCGCCTTTTTTAGTTTTCACAAGTGATGCCACTCAATAAGTTGTTCTGTTATTTTTACAGAAATGAAGCGGGAGACCTACAGTTCTTAAATTTGATTGATGACCGATGGCCAAAAGTGGTCATAACGCAGAAAATAAATCTACAGCTATTGAGTGAAGTTATCTTAAACCTAGAAACAGGTAAGCAAAGCTACTACTTAATCTGTAAATGCGCCGAAGCTGATGTGAAACGGAGGTATGATGCGGATATCCTGGAGGAAAAGAAGTTGAAATCTCTGCAGTCGAAGACCATCCCAGTGGGCAGCCATCGAAAGCTTGAAAAACAATTGACAGAAAAGGGATCAGATAATTTAACGAATGTAGTCGTGAGACAGGAAAGCAGAAAAAATGGAGATGAAATTTCAGCCTCTGGAAGTGACAACTATATGGCTTTTATTGAGAGTTCTCACCAAAGGACTTGATGACTAAGAGTGTTTATAAAGAGCCAGTTAAAAGAAAAGCGGACAATGAAATGAGGCTCTCTGAATTGATAAGAGAAACGAAGAAAAAAGCAACTTGGATTCTATGGTTTGCCATTTTTAAAAAAAAAAAGTCTTCTGAAAAAAAGTAAAATTCTTGCCAGTAAGGTTCCTGACTTAAAATATTTTTGTTCAGTGCTGCAACCACCACAAGGATGTATGTGCTCTCCTCAAGTTTGACGAAGCGAAGTTTGCTAGTTTTATAAATGATCATGCCCAGGCTATGGCAGACTACAACAAAAAACTTGAGCAAGAAGTGCAAAGTTTTAAGTCATTGGTTAGTTTTCGAGCAATTATTTGCTGCTTGTACTCGATGACCATTTTTGGGTTCTTGTAGGGCGATAAAGGGACGAAAATTAACGAAGAGGAAGAAAGTGCAGTACCAGAAATTGAAGCTGATAGCGTCGCGTGTGTTCGATTTCTTGAAGGAATTGACTTGTATGACCTTGGTTACGTGAAAAATCCAGAGGACGCAGGCATGAAACTAAGAACCAAAATTTGGAACTGTGACGGTTTGACCGAGAAAATGATTTCGCCTTGTAAAAGTAACCACGAACAACGCGTTGCCGCAACTCCGGAAAAAGTAGCTCAATTTAAGGGTGTGTTTAGTTTTGGTTTCATCACTACAATAGATTGGGCACTGTTAGATTGATAAGTTGGTTTTGGCCCACATCAAAAGACTTTATGGTAAAGCCAAGTTCACAGAAGTCTACCCTAGAGCTCGTAAAGCTGCAAATCAAGCGGGAAGAAATAGAAAGAACTTCCTCAGAAGAAAACAGAGTAAAGATTTGAAAAACGGTGATTCAAAGAGAGAAGAGTCAGAAGTCGGAGATGAGGCTCGAGGTTTTTAGTTTGATTACAGTTTGTTAATCAATCTGAGCGAAATGGTTTAGTTTTACATTAAGAAGTTTGATGTTAGATTTGATGTACTTAAACATTATTTACCCTGTTGGCATAGCAGATGAGCTAGTATTGTTATAGTTTGAATACGAGTTTAGCATATTTTGTGATGAGAATTTCATAAGCAGGATTTTATTCCTTAATCATTTTGATTTTGTCCTCTATAAGCAAGCAAATTAGTTGAGCCTCTTGTGTTATCCCCCACTGTTTTGAAATCTTTTTGATTGAAAAAAGGGTGGATTTTTCAAATCAACAAGCCGTAGCTCTAATTAAACAAGCATGGGAGTGCAAGTTCACCATTATAGGTGAGTTCTAAAATAGAGACGTTTTGGCCAAGTTTTGCTAGAAATAAGGTATTGACTTCGTTCGCAATGAGTTTTTTAGTTTGCGTGGAAAAGTTCGTTTTCAAGATGTTCTAGAAAGAAATAACTGAATAATTTTTTATATAGGTTTAAGTCGACCAAGAAGCTGTTCAAATTATTTCGAAAGCGTACCCAAAATTTACTTACATAAGAGGATTCTGGCACACGAAGTTTTTCCAGCTTGGAAAGTTTTGCTGCGTTATTCCATAAATAACTTCCTTTTGGCGTAATTTTTAGATACAATGAAAAAAGCTGGCAAAAACAAGAAAAAGAGGGTGTTTTCTCTCTCTATTGACAAGGAACCTGTGCAGCAGCCAACTCGTCAAAGGGAATTGACATTCGAGGGATGTTCAATTAGTCAACCAATGTTAGCACCTAGCTCCAATGAAACAATTGATAACCAAATTGAAACGGCAGGACCATCCTCGAGAACACGAGTAAACTCCACAAAAAGACTAAATGAATCTGATTCTGAAGTCGAGATAGACAACTCAGTCAAACTATCTCTGATGAAAGCAGAACAGAAATGGATTTTCGTTGGCTCTAAGGAAGTGCATCTATTGGGTGTTATCAGTGAGCTATAGCCAGAAAGTTTCAGCTATATCCAACGATCGACGTTGGAAGAAAATAAAACTACGAATTTGAAAATTGATGGCATGGATGTTTCGTGCCGATTGCTCTTCAAGGGTTCCAAAAAAACTGCAAAAGAAGTCTACGAAAAATATGAGGCGCAATTGAAAAGTGGTGTGAGACCTGAAAGCTTGAAAGTCACGTTTGTTAAGGTCGATCGTAAACGACAAGTCTTTGATGACGTGAACTTCCTATCAAAGACTGGAAAGAATACCAAGCAAAGCTCACTGTCGGCTTTAGGCGGGTCTCCAAATCAATCAAAGAAACCTCGAATTACCTCCAAGGAGACGACATTGAAGACTCCAACACAAGTGGGGCCAATTGAATTGCGTGATTTACCACCTTGTCCAAAGCTTACACCCGCCAATCGTGGTCAAGACTCAGATCCAGATTCTGATTGCGACATGTTTGAAGAGTTTGCCAACGCTCATGAAATGCGAATGGCTTCTTTGATGAAAGCTTTTAATGAAGAGTGTGTGAGGCAGACCAAGAGAAGGAATTTTCTTCTAGAAACACTAAAGGATCAGGTAATCTTTTTTATAAACATATGACGGTCTGTTTATCGTGAATGAGTTTGGAAAATCAGCTTCTAGATATTCTTCTACAGATACATAAAAACCAGGCAGTCTTTGTTATTAAGGTAGGAAAGGTCTTTTTACGGCTAATGAGCTTCAATAAAGAGCTGTTGAAAATTTTGATCTAGAAATACCTAATGATCGGTTAATCTTTGAGATAAAGGTATAATTTTTTGTCTTTTAATGTTATTGAGAGTTTTTAAAAGGCTGCTTTTATAGCGACTGCTGTTAAAAGAGGAGATCTCCTACTTGAAACACAACTTCCAAAGCGTGGATGAGTATCCCGAATGGGAGGTACAACAAACGCCAGTCCTCCATGATGGATTTGATTTAATGACTATCTCCGCAGGAAGCGATGTGGGATCATTTGGACGTTCCATTGGCACTCATCTCTTTTCTTTTGGAGAAATTAACAAGCTGATTTCCCCGAAGCGAAAGGCGGACAAAATTCGTGCTCCGATATCTGACGAGCTTTCGGAAAAATTCAAAAATGTAGTGCGTCAGAAGTATCCGGCAACTCCAAATCTTGCCTACAAAGTGGCAAGGAAATCGTACAATCAGTTGGTTCGAGACAGCTGCAGGTTTGCTGAAAACGAAAGTCATGTTACTGCTACTACATGACCTTCGTCTGCTAGGGCAACTAGCAGTTCGTTCCAACTAGCAGCAACTAGCAGTTGGAACGAACTGCTAGGGCAACTAGCAGTTCGTTCCAACCAAGTGACTATTCTGTCGAAAGATCCAATACTCAAGAGCAATTAGATGACGAAGCTTAAATAGAACTAGAATTATTTAGAATTAGTGTTAATTAGAATTATTGTTTAAAGTTATCATTGTTTGCCAGAAGTCAAATCGCAGTTTTAATCTGTTCGGTCACGTGCGTTTGTGCTGAGAATTTACGAGGAGTCAATTTATTGGTTTTTAAATCAAGTTACAAATGTTTTCGGTGCCAAACTTTAAATTATGTTGTTTAATAGTTTGTTAAAACAGCTTGAAGATAGCTTTTCTGGGAGCATTTTGGTCAGATTGAAAAATTTGAATGAGTTCAAGTTTTGTTTTCCCAGTTCTAATTGCTCGCAGTTATTTTAGTTATGTCTTTCTAATGCATTTTCCGCTAACACTTTTTTGTCGCGCGTTCTGTTGTTACAGAGCAACTGAACCAACAATACTCGGTTATGTTCATTTAGTATTGATTGCATATATGGCTGTTGTGGAAAAATTACTTTTTGTTTTTCTTCAGGGGCGAAATGTCAGTTTGTGAAAAGCTAGTGATAGCTGATGCTTTTGTTGTGTCCAATATTTTGAAGCCGCAAGAGCGTAGGCCAATGATGATGTACAAAATTGATGACTTCTCAGATTTTCTTAATGAGGTGAGCTCGAATTCAACTCTTGGCAAGACTTTAGAAGGCTTTTCGAAACTGTACCGGGAGTCAGATAATAGAGGTTACAGAATTTTGCCGGACAAGTTTGGAGGTTTTGGCCTTTTCAATGTAACTGGGAAATCGCTGAAGCCAAAATTTGAGCCACTGGATGACATTGTTGGAATAATTGAAGAGATTCCCGATAGTTTGAAAGAAAAACTGAGCCCCCTTTCAATTATGAAAAGCAGTTTTACGGAGAAGGAAGTGGTATTGCTTGGAATGACAAGACTTGTCAATCACAGTTGTTATCCTAACACACGTTATTTCCAAGGATACAGCTGCAATTACTTGCCGTATAAAGCATTAAGACTTCAAGTCATACGGTCAATAAAACCAGGCGAGGAAATAACAGTCAATTACGGAGATTCTTTTTTTGGCAGCTTTGGAGAGTGCAAATGTGAATATTGTGCTGAAAAACACTCTTCTCGAATTGAACCAGATGCGAGCAATCACGAGGGCAAATTTTTTGCTTCTTGTGAAAATCGTTAAGAGTTTGAAGGCCCGAGTTCAGATAATTTTTCAGAAGACACGCATGTTTCAAGCCCAACAGAAAAGCAGTCAAAAATTGGCTCCCCTCTTTTGCTTAGTCATTTAACTGAAAACGAGACATCGTCGGATGATTCAGATGTAGGAAATGCTCTTGCAGAATCTGTTGGCTCTTTCTCTGAAAAAGATACCGTTGGGGAGTTTTCTCTTAATAGTAAGGCAATATACAGGAAAAGAAGGTTGGGAAGACAGCACAAGGGTAGCGTCAAGGTGCACCGATCTTCTAAAACTGATCCTGTTGAAGTACTTGACGGCTTTATTGAACAGACAGCAAATTTTTCCGGTCAAGTTGATGACGAGCAACCATTTCTATCAGACAATGATCCAGTTCCGATTTCTGATCAAGTGATATCGTCTTCCGTTGCAGCACGCGGCTAGTCCTTTTTTACAACTGATGATCAGTCGGAAACAAGTAGCGAACGAAGCCCAGACAGAACGCCATTAGTTAGCTCTTCAAGTTTTCCTCAACTGAATTTTCCCGAGAACATTCTATGTGGGAACTCCAACGTTACAGTCCACAATGCCCTAATTTCGCTTCTAACCCTTGTGGCAAAACATGGGGGCTCGGACGAACTTCTATATGATCTGATTAAACGAGAGCAATTTATTCATCCTAATTCTGGGTTCCCGACGCCTTTCAGCGTGAAAACGCTGATTCCTGAACTCTCAAATATCTATACTAAAAGTCACACGTGTTACGATAATGGCGAGTTGATTTGTCTGCATTTTTTTGAACATCTTAGATCTGTTGTAGAGAAAAATCACGAACAGATTCTGAGGTACAGTTCAACCCGAGAACAATATAAAGACTTGAATTTGGAACCCGACTTAGAAGGTGACTGCATGCGCCTCCGACTGATTGTGAATACAGATGGAGCCATTGTTCGTGATAGTGCGAACGAGTCGGCCTGTGTGGGTTGCTTTAGCAGATCTGCCACCAATTCTTCGATCGAAATATGAGAATATTTTCCTCTGTAGTGTTTGGTATGGAAGTGGGGATTTGCCTTGGGACGATATCTTCAAAAGTTATCAACAGGAAATATCAAGAAATTTCACTGTAAACGTTGAGGACTATGTTTTTGATGCAAAATTTAAGACAATTGCCTTAATTGTAGATCTTCCTTGCAAGAGTAGTATCCTTAAAATGAAAAAATTTAACGGGTATCATGGTTGCACTTTATGTGAAATGAGAGGCAAGCATAGGCTTTGGGTCCACTTTTACCCTCATAGCGAAGATTTGAAAATGAGAGAACCGGAAAATCATTATCGCCAATCTATCCTGTTTGAAAGCGGCGATGTTGATTACAGGAAATCAAACAAGGAAGACGATCCCGAAATTGATAGCAAAGGTGTTCAAGGTTACCCTTATGTGTTTAAAGTTATTCCAAATCTTCCTCTCACTGCCCCTATAGATACGAGGCAACTTTCTAAAGGTGTTGCTAAAGACTTGTTGGAGTTTTTTTTGAGATCAGTGGATCTCCAGTCACAATTGAGTATGCAACAGTCAATCTAAAATTACCGTCAGAGTTTAAGCGAAGTGTTCGTTCTCTTGATAACTTGAAGCATTTCAAAGCAAATGAATTAGAAATGTATCTCTTGTATCTAGCGCTGATTGTTTTCCGACCTCTTCTTAACGACTATTCAGATTTCCGTGATTTAAACTACCTTGTTTTTGCACTTCGTTTGCTCTATGAGAGTGGGGAAAATGCTTCTTTATGCAGATTGCTTTTGGAAGCTTTTCGTAGAAATATGCATTTCAAATACCCAGGAAGACAACTTGAGTCGATTAATTTTCATCTGTTGCGACACCTCGCTTGGCAATGTGAATTTTTTAGACCCCTGTGGACAACTTCTGCGTCACTTTTTGAATCTACTAATCATTATCTAATCCGGCCTATAACTGGAACAGTTAACACGTGCAAGTTATTAGTTCAAAGATATGTCCGAAATCGCGAACTGATGCTGTCAGATCTAGAACACGATTCCTTGAAACCTTTGGTTTCAGATTTACTCGGGAAAAAACTTCCAATTAAAGAAGATTACGGGTTAGTTGAAACTCAGGAAGTTAAAATGTTGGTTGATCAGTTCCCCTCCGCTAAAATTTTCTGCCGATATGACGGAAAGTTTCTTCCTGATTGCGCCTGCTACTCCCGAAGCACTAGTAATAGCTATGTTGAGATCGGAAAAGATTCAAAAGTGGGACAATTGATTGCATTTTATGACAATGGAACAGTGCGATGCTTGATTCGCGTCTTTAAAATTTTAGAAAGACTTGCCATTAACTTAGAAGGAACTGACTTTGCCGAGTGCTGCGAAAAGTTTGAACCTCTAGGTTTTGCTGTTTAACAAACGGAAGAGACTCTTCATTATGACGTCGATGATATATTCTGCAAATTAATCCGGATTTCATACGATCAATTGTATTTTGTGAAACTGCTAAAACACTTTGAGCATGATTAATACTTTGTGTCAAACTAGATATCAACGTAAAGTTTTTCAACCTAGCGAAGGACTAATTCGATTAGTTTGAGGGTCTAGGGAGCAGTGTCAAAGTCCGAATAGAACCAGAAAGTGAATGAATTTTTGACCTAGCTGGTCTACGAAAAAAGTTGTCGATACGTTGTCAAATTTCCAGCTCTGAAAACTCTCTATCTAGTGTTTCAACATAAATTGTTTTTCAATCTAATCAAGAACTTATTCAATTAATTTGAGGGTCTAAGAGGGAGTGTCAACATTAGATTAGAGTCTGAAAGCGAATGAAATTTTGACCTAGCTGGTCTACAAAAGAAGTTGTCGATACGTTGTTAAATTTCGAGCTTTAAAAACACCTATTTAGTGTTTCAACATAAATCGCTTTTCAGTCTAGTCAAGGACTTATTCAATTAACTTGAGGGTCTAAGGAGGAGTGTCAACATTGGAAAAGAGTCTGAAAGCGAATGGATTTTTGACCTTGCTGGTCTACAAAAAAAGTTGTCGATACGTTGTTAAATTTCGAGCTCTGAAAACACCTATTAAGTGTTTCAACATAAATCGCTTTTCAGTCTAGTCAAGGACTTATTCAATTAATTTGAGGGTCTAAGGAGGAGTGTCAACATAAGAATAGAGTCTGAAAACGAATGAACTTTTGACCTAGCTGGTCTACAAAAAAAAATTGTCGATTCGTTGTTAAATTTCGAGCTCTGAAAACACCTATTTATTTTTCCAATATAAATCGCTTTTCAGTCCAGTCAAGGACCTATTCAATTAATTTGAGGGTCTAAGGAGGAGTGTCAACATAAGAATAGAGTCTGAAAACGAATGAACTTTTGACCTAGCTGGTCTACAAAAAAATTGTTGATACGTTGTTAAATTTCGAGCTCTGAAAACACCTATTTAATGTTTCAATATAAATCGCTTTTCAGTCTAGTCAAGGACTTATTCAATTAATTTGAGGAGGGTCTAAGGAGGAGTGTGAACATTGGAATAGAGTCTGAAAGCGAAAGAATTTTTGACCTAGCTGGTCTACAAAAAAAATTGTCGATACGTTGTTAAATTTCGAGCTCTGAAAACACCTATTTAGTTTTTCAACATAAATCGTTTTTCAGTCTAGTCCAGGACTTATTCAATTAATTTGAGGGTCTAAGGAGGAGTATCAAATTTGGAATAGAGTATCAAAGCGAATGATTTTTTGGCCTAGCTGTTCTACAAAAAAAGTTGTCGATACGTTGTTAAATTTCGAGCTCTGAAAACACCTATTAAGTGTTTCAACATAAATCGTTTTTCAGTCTAGTCAAGGATTTATTCATTTAGTTTGAGGGTATGAGGAGGAGTGTCAACATTGGAATAGAGTCTGAAAGCGAATGGATTTTTGACCCAGCTGGTCTACAAAAAAAGTTGTCGATATGTTGTTAACTTTCGAGCTTTAAAAACACCTATTTAGTTTTTCAACATAAATCGTTTTTCAGTCTAGTCAAGGACTTATTCAATTAATTTGAGGGTCTAAGGAGGAGTGTCAACATTGGAATAGAGTATGTAAGCGAATGGTTTTTTGGCCTAGCTGTTCTACAAAAAAAGTTGTCGATACGTTGTTAAATTTCGATCTCTGAAAACACCTATTAAGTGTTTCAACATAGATCGTTTTTCAGTCTAGTCAAGGATTTATTCATTTAATTTGAGGGTATAAGGAGGAGTGTCAACATTGGAATAGAGTCTGAAAGCGAATGGATTTTTGACCCAGCTGGTCTACAAAAAAGTTGTCGATATGTTGTTAAATTTCGAGCTTTAAAAACACCTATTTAGTGTTTCAACATAAATCGTTTTTCAGTGTAGTCAAGGACTTATTCAAATAATTTGAGGGTCTAAGGAGGAGTGTCAACATTGCAATAAAGTATGAAAGCGAAAGAAATTTTGACCTAGCTGTTCTACAAGAAAAGTTGTCGATACGTTGTTATATTTCGAGCTCTGAAAACACCTATTAAGTGTTTCAACATAAATCGTTTTTCAGTCTAGTCAAGGATTTATTCATTTAATTTGAGGGTATAAGGAGGAGTATCAACATTGGAATAGAGTCTGAAAGCGAATGGATTTTTGACCCAGCTGATCTACAAAAAAGTTGTCGATATGTTGTTAAATTTCGAGCTTTAAAAACACCTATTTAGTTTTTCAACATAAATCGTTTTTCAGTCTAGTCAAGGACTTATTCAATTAATTTGAGGGTCTAAGGAGGAGTGTCAACATTGGAATAGAGTATGAAAGCGAATGATTTTTTGGCCTAGCTGATCTACAAAAAAGTTGTCGATAGGTTGTTAAATTTCGAGCTTTAAAAACACCTATTTAGTGTTTCAACATAAATCGTTTCTCAATCTAATCAAGAAATTATTCAAATATTTTGAGGGTCTAAGAGGGAGTGTCAACAATGGAATAGAGTCTGAAATCGAATAAAATTTTGACCTAGCTGGTCTACAAAAAAGTTGTCGATACGTTGTTAAATTTCGATCTCTGAAAACACCTATTAAGTGTTTCAACATAGATCGTTTTTCAGTCTAGTCAAGGATTTATTCATTTAATTTGAGGGTATAAGGAGGAGTGTCAACATTGGAATAGAGTCTGAAAGCGAATGGATTTTTGATCCAGCTGGTCTACAAAAAAGTTGTCGATATGTTGTTAAATTTCGAGCTTTAAAAACACCTATTTAGTGTTTCAACATAAATCGTTTTTCAGTGTAGTCAAGGACTTATTCAATTAATTTGAGGGTCTAAGGAGGAGTGTCAACATTGCAATAGAGTATGAAAGCGAATGAAATTTTGACCTAGCTGTTTTACAAGAAAAGTTGTCGATACGTTGTTATATTTCGAGCTCTGAAAACACCTATTAAGTGTTTCAACATAAATCGTTTTTCAGTCTAGTCAAGGATTTATTCATTTAATTTGAGGGTATAAGGAGGAGTATCAACATTGGAATAGAGTCTGAAAGCGAATGGATTTTTGACCCAGCTGATCTACAAAAAAAGTTGTCGATATGTTGTTAAATTTCGAGCTCTAAAAACACGTATTTAGTTTTTCAACATAAATCGTTTTTCATTCTAGTCAAGGACTTATTCAATTAATTTGAGGGTCTAAGGAGGAGTGTCAACATTGGAATAGAGTATGAAAGCGAATGATTTTTTGGCCTAGCTGATCTACAAAAAAAAGTTGTCGATATGTTGTTAAATTTCGAGCTTTAAAAACACCTATTTAGTTTTTCAACATAAATCGTTTTTCAGTCTAGTCAAGGACTTATTCAATTAATTTGAGGGTCTAAGGAGGAGTGTCAACATTGGAATAGAGTATGAAAGCGAATGATTTTTTGGCCTAGCTGTTCTACAAAAAAAGTTGTCGATACGTTGTTAAATTTCGAGCTCTGAAAACACCTATTAAGTGTTTCAACATAAATCGTTTTTCAGTCTAGTCAAGGATTTATTCATTTAATTTGAGGGTATAAGGAGGAGCGTCAACATTGGAATAGAGTCTGAAAGCGAATGAATTTTTGACCCAGCTGGTCTACAAAAAAGTTGTCGATACGATGTTAAATTTCGAGCTCTGAAAACACCTATTTAGTGTTTCAACATAAATCGTTTTTCAGTCTAGTCAAGGATTTATTCATTTAATTTGAGGGTATAAGGAGGAGTGTCAACATTGGAATAGAGTCTGAAAGCGAATGGATTTTTGACCCAGCTGGTCTACAAAAAAGTTGTCGATATGTTGTTAAATTTCGAGCTTTAAAAACACCTATTTAGTTTTTCAACATAAATCGTTTTTCATTCTAGTCAAGGACTTATTCAATTAATTTGAGGGTCTAAGGAGGAGTGTCAACATTGGAATAGAGTATGAAAGCGAATGTTTTTTTTGCCTAGCTGATCTACAAAAAAAAGTTGTCGATATGTTGTTAAATTTCGAGCTTTAAAAACACCTATTTAGTTTTTCAACATAAATCGTTTTTCAGTCTAGTCAAGGACTTATTCAATTAATTTGAGGGTCTAAGGAGGAGTGTCAACATTGCAATAGAGTATGAAAGCGAATGAAATTTTGACGTAGCTGTTTTACAAGAAAAGTTGTCGATACGTTGTTATGTTTCGAGCTCTGAAAACACCTATTAAGTGTTTCAACATAAATCGTTTTTCAGTCTAGTCAAGGATTTATTCATTTAATTTGAGGGTATAAGGAGGAGTATCAACATTGGAATAGAGTCTGAAAGCGAATGGATTTTTGACCCAGCTGATCTACAAAAAAAAGTTGTCGATATGTTGTTAAATTTCGAGCTTTAAAAACACCTATTTAGTTTTTCAACATAAATCGTTTTTCATTCTAGTCAAGGACTTATTCAATTAATTTGAGGGTCTAAGGAGGAGTGTCAACATTGGAATAGAGTATGAAAGCGAATGTTTTTTTTGCCTAGCTGATCTACAAAAAAAAGTTGTCGATATGTTGTTAAATTTCGAGCTTTAAAAACACCTATTTAGTTTTTCAACATAAATCGTTTTTCAGTCTAGTCAAGGACTTATTCAATTAATTTGAGGGTCTAAGGAGGAGTGTCAACATTGGAATAGAGTATGAAAGCGAATGATTTTTTGGCCTAGCTGTTCTACGAAAAAAGTTGTCGATACGTTGTTAAATTTCGAGCTCTGAAAACACCTATTAAGTGTTTCAACATAAATCGTTTTTCAGTCTGGTCAAGGATTTATTCATTTAATTTGAGGGTATGAGGAGGAGCGTCAACATTGGAATAGAGTCTGAAAGCGAATGGATTTTTGACCCAGCTGGTCTACAAAAAAGTTGTCGATATGTTGTTAAATTTCGAGCTTTAAAAACACCTATTTAGTGTTTCAACATAAATCGTTTTTCAGTGTAGTCAAGGACTTATTCAATTAATTTGAGGGTCTAAGGAGGAGTGTCAACATTGCAATAGAGTATGAAAGCAAATGAATTTTTGACTTAGCAGTTCTACAAAAAATGTTGTCGATACGTTGTTAAATTTCGAGCTCTGAAAACACCTATTTAGTGTTTCAACATAAATCCTTTTTCAGTCTAGTCAAGGACTTATCCAATTTATTTGAGGGTCTAAGGAGGAGTGTCAACATTGGAATAGAGACTGAAAGCGAATGAATTTTTGACCTAACTGGTCTACAAAAAAGTTGTCGATACGTTGTTAAATTTCGAGCTCTGAAAACACCTATTTAGTGTTTCAACATAAATCGTTTTTCAGTCTAGTCAAGGACTTATTCAATTAATTTGAGGGTCTAAGGAGGAGTGTCAACATTGGAATAGAGTATGATAGCGAATGATTTTTTGGCCTAGCTGTTCTACAAAAAAGTTGTCGATACGTTGTTAAATTTCGAGCTCTGAAAACACCTATTAAGTGTTTCAACATAAATCGTTTTTCAGTCTAGTCAAGGACTTATTCAATTAATTTGAGGGTCTAAGGAGGAGTGTAAACATTAGAATAGAATCTGAAAGCGAATGAATTTTTGACCTAGCTGGTCTACAAAAAAAGTTGTCGATACGTTGTTAAATTTCGAGCTCTGAAAACTCTCTATTTAGTGTTTCAACATAAATTGTTTCTCAATCTAATCAAGAATTTATTCAATTATTTTGAGGGTCTAACAGTGAGTGTCAACATTGGAATAGAGTCTTAAAGCGAATGAAATTTTGACCTAGCTGGTCTACAAAAAAAGTTGTCGATACGTTGTTAAATTTCGAGCTCTGAAAACACCTATTTAGTGTTTCAACATAAATCGTTTTTGAGTCTAGTCAAGGACTCATTCAATTAATTTGAGGGTCTAAGGAGGAGTGTCAACATTGGAATAGAGTATGAGAGTGATTGTTTTTTTGGCCTAGCTGTTCTACAAAAAAAGTTGTCGATACGTTGTTAAATTTCGAGCTCTGAAAACACCTATTAAATGTTTCAACATAAATCGTTTTTCAGTCTAGTCAAGGACTTATTCAATTAATTTGAGGGTCTAAGGAGGAGTGTCAACATTAGAATGGAGTCTGAAAGCTAATGAATTTTTGACCTAGCTGGTCTACAAAAAAAGTTGTCGATACGTTGTTAAATTTCGAGCTCTGAAAACTCTCTATTTAGTGTTTCAACATAAATTGTTTCTCAATCTAATCAAGAACTTATTCAATTATTTTGAGGGTCTAACAGGGAGTGTCAACATTGGAATAGAGTCTGAAAGCGAATGAAATTTTGACCTAGCTGGTCTACAAAAAAAAGTAGTCGATACGTTGTTATATTTCGAGCTCTGAAAACACCTATTTAGTGTTTCAATATAAATCGCTTTTCAGTCTAGTCAAGGACTTATTCAATTAATTTGAGGAGGGTCTAAGGAGGAGTGTGAACATTGGAATAGAGTCTGAAAGCGAAAGAATTTTTGACCTAGCTGGTCTACAAAAAAAATTGTCGATACGTTGTTAAATTTCGAGCTCTGAAAACACCTATTTAGTTTTTCAACATAAATCGTTTTTCAGTCTAGTCCAGGACTTATTCAATTAATTTGAGGGTCTAAGGAGGAGTATCAAATTTGGAATAGAGTATCAAAGCGAATGATTTTTTGGCCTAGCTGTTCTACAAAAAAAGTTGTCGATACGTTGTTAAATTTCGAGCTCTGAAAACACCTATTAAGTGTTTCAACATAAATCGTTTTTCAGTCTAGTCAAGGATTTATTCATTTAGTTTGAGGGTATGAGGAGGAGTGTCAACATTGGAATAGAGTCTGAAAGCGAATGGATTTTTGACCCAGCTGGTCTACAAAAAAAGTTGTCGATATGTTGTTAACTTTCGAGCTTTAAAAACACCTATTTAGTTTTTCAACATAAATCGTTTTTCAGTCTAGTCAAGGACTTATTCAATTAATTTGAGGGTCTAAGGAGGAGTGTCAACATTAGAATGGAGTCTGAAAGCTAATGAATTTTTGACCTAGCTGGTCTACAAAAAAAGTTGTCGATACGTTGTTAAATTTCGAGCTCTGAAAACTCTCTATTTAGTGTTTCAACATAAATTGTTTCTCAATCTAATCAAGAACTTATTCAATTATTTTGAGGGTCTAACAGGGAGTGTCAACATTGGAATAGAGTCTGAAAACGAATGAACTTTTGACCTAGCTGGTCTACAAAAAAATTGTTGATACGTTGTTAAATTTCGAGCTCTGAAAACACCTATTTAATGTTTCAATATAAATCGCTTTTCAGTCTAGTCAAGGACTTATTCAATTAATTTGAGGAGGGTCTAAGGAGGAGTGTGAACATTGGAATAGAGTCTGAAAGCGAAAGAATTTTTGACCTAGCTGGTCTACAAAAAAAATTGTCGATACGTTGTTAAATTTCGAGCTCTGAAAACACCTATTTAGTTTTTCAACATAAATCGTTTTTCAGTCTAGTCCAGGACTTATTCAATTAATTTGAGGGTCTAAGGAGGAGTATCAAATTTGGAATAGAGTATCAAAGCGAATGATTTTTTGGCCTAGCTGTTCTACAAAAAAAGTTGTCGATACGTTGTTAAATTTCGAGCTCTGAAAACACCTATTAAGTGTTTCAACATAAATCGTTTTTCAGTCTAGTCAAGGATTTATTCATTTAGTTTGAGGGTATGAGGAGGAGTGTCAACATTGGAATAGAGTCTGAAAGCGAATGGATTTTTGACCCAGCTGGTCTACAAAAAAAGTTGTCGATATGTTGTTAACTTTCGAGCTTTAAAAACACCTATTTAGTTTTTCAACATAAATCGTTTTTCAGTCTAGTCAAGGACTTATTCAATTAATTTGAGGGTCTAAGGAGGAGTGTCAACATTGGAATAGAGTATGTAAGCGAATGGTTTTTTGGCCTAGCTGTTCTACAAAAAAAGTTGTCGATACGTTGTTAAATTTCGATCTCTGAAAACACCTATTAAGTGTTTCAACATAGATCGTTTTTCAGTCTAGTCAAGGATTTATTCATTTAATTTGAGGGTATAAGGAGGAGTGTCAACATTGGAATAGAGTCTGAAAGCGAATGGATTTTTGACCCAGCTGGTCTACAAAAAAGTTGTCGATATGTTGTTAAATTTCGAGCTTTAAAAACACCTATTTAGTGTTTCAACATAAATCGTTTTTCAGTGTAGTCAAGGACTTATTCAATTAATTTGAGGGTCTAAGGAGGAGTGTCAACATTGCAATAAAGTATGAAAGCGAAAGAAATTTTGACCTAGCTGTTCTACAAGAAAAGTTGTCGATACGTTGTTATATTTCGAGCTCTGAAAACACCTATTAAGTGTTTCAACATAAATCGTTTTTCAGTCTAGTCAAGGATTTATTCATTTAATTTGAGGGTATAAGGAGGAGTATCAACATTGGAATAGAGTCTGAAAGCGAATGGATTTTTGACCCAGCTGATCTACAAAAAAAAGTTGTCGATATGTTGTTAAATTTCGAGCTTTAAAAACACCTATTTAGTTTTTCAACATAAATCGTTTTTCAGTCTAGTCAAGGACTTATTCAATTAATTTGAGGGTCTAAGGAGGAGTGTCAACATTGGAATAGAGTATGAAAGCGAATGATTTTTTGGCCTAGCTGATCTACAAAAAAGTTGTCGATAGGTTGTTAAATTTCGAGCTTTAAAAACACCTATTTAGTGTTTCAACATAAATCGTTTCTCAATCTAATCAAGAAATTATTCAAATATTTTGAGGGTCTAAGAGGGAGTGTCAACAATGGAATAGAGTCTGAAATCGAATAAAATTTTGACCTAGCTGGTCTACAAAAAAGTTGTCGATACGTTGTTAAATTTCGATCTCTGAAAACACCTATTAAGTGTTTCAACATAGATCGTTTTTCAGTCTAGTCAAGGATTTATTCATTTAATTTGAGGGTATAAGGAGGAGTGTCAACATTGGAATAGAGTCTGAAAGCGAATGGATTTTTGATCCAGCTGGTCTACAAAAAAGTTGTCGATATGTTGTTAAATTTCGAGCTTTAAAAACACCTATTTAGTGTTTCAACATAAATCGTTTTTCAGTGTAGTCAAGGACTTATTCAATTAATTTGAGGGTCTAAGGAGGAGTGTCAACATTGCAATAGAGTATGAAAGCGAATGAAATTTTGACCTAGCTGTTTTACAAGAAAAGTTGTCGATACGTTGTTATATTTCGAGCTCTGAAAACACCTATTAAGTGTTTCAACATAAATCGTTTTTCAGTCTAGTCAAGGATTTATTCATTTAATTTGAGGGTATAAGGAGGAGTATCAACATTGGAATAGAGTCTGAAAGCGAATGGATTTTAGACCCAGCTGATCTACAAAAAAAGTTGTCGATATGTTGTTAAATTTCGAGCTCTAAAAACACGTATTTAGTTTTTCAACATAAATCGTTTTTCATTCTAGTCAAGGACTTATTCAATTAATTTGAGGGTCTAAGGAGGAGTGTCAACATTGGAATAGAGTATGAAAGCGAATGATTTTTTGGCCTAGCTGATCTACAAAAAAAAGTTGTCGATATGTTGTTAAATTTCGAGCTTTAAAAACACCTATTTAGTTTTTCAACATAAATCGTTTTTCAGTCTAGTCAAGGACTTATTCAATTAATTTGAGGGTCTAAGGAGGAGTGTCAACATTGGAATAGAGTATGAAAGCGAATGATTTTTTGGCCTAGCTGTTCTACAAAAAAAGTTGTCGATACGTTGTTAAATTTCGAGCTCTGAAAACACCTATTAAGTGTTTCAACATAAATCGTTTTTCAGTCTAGTCAAGGATTTATTCATTTAATTTGAGGGTATAAGGAGGAGCGTCAACATTGGAATAGAGTCTGAAAGCGAATGAATTTTTGACCCAGCTGGTCTACAAAAAAGTTGTCGATACGATGTTAAATTTCGAGCTCTGAAAACACCTATTTAGTGTTTCAACATAAATAGTTTTTCAGTCTAGTCAAGGATTTATTCATTTAATTTGAGGGTATAAGGAGGAGTGTCAACATTGGAATAGAGTCTGAAAGCGAATGGATTTTTGACCCAGCTGGTCTACAAAAAAGTTGTCGATATGTTGTTAAATTTCGAGCTTTAAAAACACCTATTTAGTGTTTCAACATAAATCGTTTTTCAGTGTAGTCAAGGACTTATTCAATTAATTTGAGGGTCTAAGGAGGAGTGTCAACATTGCAATAGAGTATGAAAGCGAATGAAATTTTGACGTAGCTGTTTTACAAGAAAAGTTGTCGATACGTTGTTATGTTTCGAGCTCTGAAAACACCTATTAAGTGTTTCAACATAAATCGTTTTTCAGTCTAGTCAAGGATTTATTCATTTAATTTGAGGGTATAAGGAGGAGTATCAACATTGGAATAGAGTCTGAAAGCGAATGGATTTTTGACCCAGCTGATCTACAAAAAAAAGTTGTCGATATGTTGTTAAATTTCGAGCTTTAAAAACACCTATTTAGTTTTTCAACATAAATCGTTTTTCATTCTAGTCAAGGACTTATTCAATTAATTTGAGGGTCTAAGGAGGAGTGTCAACATTGGAATAGAGTATGAAAGCGAATGTTTTTTTTGCCTAGCTGATCTACAAAAAAAAGTTGTCGATATGTTGTTAAATTTCGAGCTTTAAAAACACCTATTTAGTTTTTCAACATAAATCGTTTTTCAGTCTAGTCAAGGACTTATTCAATTAATTTGAGGGTCTAAGGAGGAGTGTCAACATTGGAATAGAGTATGAAAGCGAATGATTTTTTGGCCTAGCTGTTCTACGAAAAAAGTTGTCGATACGTTGTTAAATTTCGAGCTCTGAAAACACCTATTAAGTGTTTCAACATAAATCGTTTTTCAGTCTGGTCAAGGATTTATTCATTTAATTTGAGGGTATGAGGAGGAGCGTCAACATTGGAATAGAGTCTGAAAGCGAATGGATTTTTGACCCAGCTGGTCTACAAAAAAGTTGTCGATATGTTGTTAAATTTCGAGCTTTAAAAACACCTATTTAGTGTTTCAACATAAATCGTTTTTCAGTGTAGTCAAGGACTTATTCAATTAATTTGAGGGTCTAAGGAGGAGTGTCAACATTGCAATAGAGTATGAAAGCAAATGAATTTTTGACTTAGCAGTTCTACAAAAAATGTTGTCGATACGTTGTTAAATTTCGAGCTCTGAAAACACCTATTTAGTGTTTCAACATAAATCCTTTTTCAGTCTAGTCAAGGACTTATCCAATTTATTTGAGGGTCTAAGGAGGAGTGTCAACATTGGAATAGAGACTGAAAGCGAATGAATTTTTGACCTAACTGGTCTACAAAAAAGTTGTCGATACGTTGTTAAATTTCGAGCTCTGAAAACACCTATTTAGTGTTTCAACATAAATCGTTTTTCAGTCTAGTCAAGGACTTATTCAATTAATTTGAGGGTCTAAGGAGGAGTGTCAACATTGGAATAGAGTATGATAGCGAATGATTTTTTGGCCTAGCTGTTCTACAAAAAAGTTGTCGATACGTTGTTAAATTTCGAGCTCTGAAAACACCTATTAAGTGTTTCAACATAAATCGTTTTTCAGTCTAGTCAAGGACTTATTCAATTAATTTGAGGGTCTAAGGAGGAGTGTAAACATTAGAATAGAATCTGAAAGCGAATGAATTTTTGACCTAGCTGGTCTACAAAAAAAGTTGTCGATACGTTGTTAAATTTCGAGCTCTGAAAACTCTCTATTTAGTGTTTCAACATAAATTGTTTCTCAATCTAATCAAGAATTTATTCAATTATTTTGAGGGTCTAACAGTGAGTGTCAACATTGGAATAGAGTCTGAAAGCGAATGAAATTTTGACCTAGCTGGTCTACAAAAAAAGTTGTCGATACGTTGTTAAATTTCGAGCTCTGAAAACACCTATTTAGTGTTTCAACATAAATCGTTTTTGAGTCTAGTCAAGGACTCATTCAATTAATTTGAGGGTCTAAGGAGGAGTGTCAACATTGGAATAGAGTATGAGAGTGATTGTTTTTTTGGCCTAGCTGTTCTACAAAAAAAGTTGTCGATACGTTGTTAAATTTCGAGCTCTGAAAACACCTATTAAATGTTTCAACATAAATCGTTTTTCAGTCTAGTCAAGGACTTATTCAATTAATTTGAGGGTCTAAGGAGGAGTGTCAACATTAGAATGGAGTCTGAAAGCTAATGAATTTTTGACCTAGCTAGTCTACAAAAAAAGTTGTCGATACGTTGTTAAATTTCGAGCTCTGAAAACTCTCTATTTAGTGTTTCAACATAAATTGTTTCTCAATCTAATCAAGAACTTATTCAATTATTTTGAGGGTCTAACAGGGAGTGTCAACATTGGAATAGAGTCTGAAAGCGAATGAAATTTTGACCTAGCTGGTCTACAAAAAAAAGTAGTCGATACGTTGTTATATTTCGAGCTCTGAAAACACCTATTTAGTGTTTCAACATAAATTGTTTCTCAATCTAATCAAGAACTTATTCAATTATTTTGAGGGTCTAAGAGGGAGTGTCAGCATTGGAATAAAGTCTGAAAGCGAATGAAATTTTGATCTAGCTGGTCTACAAAAAAAATTGTCGATAGGTTGTTAAATTTCGAGCTTTAAAACACCTATTTAGTGTTTCAAAATAAATCGTTTTTCAGTCTAGTCAAGGACTTATTCAATTAATTTGAGTTTCTAAGGAGGAGTGTCAACATTGGAATAGAGCATGAAAGCGAATGAAATTTTGACCTAACTGGTCTACAAAAAAAGTTGTCGATACGTTGTTAAATTTCGAGCTCTGAAAACACCTATTTAGTGTTTCAACATAAATCGTTTTTCAGTCCAGACAAGGACTTATTCAATTAATTTGAGGGTCTAAGGAGGAGTGTCAACATTGGAATAGAGTATGATAGCGAATGATTTTTTGGCCTAGCTGTTCTACAAAAAAGTTGTCGATACGTTGTTAAATTTCGAGCTCTGAAAACACCTATTAAGTGTTTCAACATAAATCGTTTTTCAGTCTGGTCAAGGACTTATTCAATTAATTTGAGGATCTAAGGAGGAGTGTAAACATTAGAATAGAATCTGAAAGCGAATGAATTTTTGACCTAGCTGGTCTACAAAAAAAGTTGTCGATAAGTTGTTAAATTTCGAGCTCTGAAAACTCTCTATTTAGTGTTTCAACATAAATGGTTTCTCAATCTAATCAAGAATTTATTCAATTATTTTGAGGGTCTAACAGTGAGTGTCAACATTGGAATAGAGTCTGAAAGCGAATGAAATTTTGACCTAGCTGGTCTACAAAAAAAATTGTCGATACGTTGTTAAATTTCGAGCTCTGAAAACACCTATTTAGTGTTTCAACATAAATCGTTTTTGAGTCTAGTCAAGGACTTATTCAATTAATTTGAGGGTCTAAGGAGGAGTGTCAACATTGGAATAGAGTATGAGAGTGATTGTTTTTTTGGCCTAGCTGTTCTACAAAAAAAGTTGTCGATACGTTGTTAAATTTCGAGCTCCGAAAACACCTATTAAATGTTTCAACATAAATAGTTTTTCAGTCTAGTCAAGGACTTATTCAATTAATTTGAGGGTCTAAGGAGGAGTGTCAACATTAGAATGGAGTCTGAAAGCTAATGAAATTTTGACCTAGCTGGTCTACAAAAAAAGTTGTCGATACGTTGTTAAATTTCGAGCTCTGAAAACACCTATTTAGTGTTTCAACATAAATTGTTTCTCAATCTAATCAAGAATTTATTCAATTATTTTGAGGGTCTAACAGGGAGTGTCAACATTGGAATAGAGTCTGAAAGCGAATGAAATTTTGACCTAGCTGGTCTACAAAAAAAAGTTGTCGATACGTTGTTAAATTTCGAGCTCTGAAAACACCTATTTAGTGTTTCAACATAAATTGTTTCTCAATCTAATCAAGAACTTATTCAATTATTTTGAGGGTCTAACAGGGAGTGTCAACATTGGAATAGAGTCTGAAAGCGAATGAAATTTTGACCTAGCTGGTCTACAAAAAAAGTTGTCGATACCTTGTTAAATTTCGAGCTCTGAAAACTCTCTATTTAGTGTTTCAACATAAATTGTTTCTCAATATAATCAAGAACTTATTCAATTATTTTGAGGGTCTAAGAGGGAGTGTCAACATTGGAATAGAGTCTGAAAGCAAATGAAATTTTGACCTAGCTGGTCTACAAAAAAGTTGTCGATACGTTGTTAAATTTCGAGCTCTGAAAACACCTATTTAGTGTTTCAACATAAATTGTTTCTCAATCTAATCAAGAATTTATTCAATTATTTTGAGGGTCTAACAGGGAGTGTCAACATTGGAATAGAGTCTGAAAGCGAATGAAATTTTGACCTAGCTGGTCTACAAAAAAAAGTTGTCGATACGTTGTTAAATTTCGAGCTCTGAAAACACCTATTTAGTGTTTCAACATAAATTGTTTCTCAATCTAATCAAGAACTTATTCAATTATTTTGAGGGTCTAACAGGGAGTGTCAACAATGGAATAGTGTATGAGAGCGATTGATTTTTTGGCCTAGCTGTTCTACAAAAAAGTTGTCGATACGTTGTTAAATTTCGAGCTCTGAAAACACCTATTAAGTGTTTCAACATAAATCGTTTTTCAGTCTAGTCAAGGACTTATTCAATTAATATGAGGGTCTAAGGAGGAGTGTCAACAATGGAATAGAGTCTGAAAGCGAATGAATTTTTGACCTAGCTGGTCTACAAAAAAAGTTGTCGATACGTTGTTAAATTTCGAGCTCTGAAAACACCTATTTAGTGTTTCAACACAAATTGTTTCTCAATCTAATCAAGAACTTATTCAATTATTTTGAGGGTCTAAGAGGGAGTGTCAACATTGGAATAGAGTCTGAAAGCGAATGAAACTTTGACCTTGCTGGTCTACAAAAAAAGTTGTCGATACGTTGTTATATTTCGAGCACAGAAAACACCTTTTTAGTGTTTCAACATAATTTGTTTCTCAATCTAATCAAGAACTTATTCAATTATTTTGAGGGTCTAACAGGGAGTGTCAACATTGGAATAGAGTATGAGAGCGATTGATTTTTTGACCTAGCTGTTCTACAAAAAAAATTGTCGATACGTTGTTAAGTTTCGAGCTCTGAAAACACCTATTAAGTGTTTCAACATAAATTATTTTTCAGTCTAGTCAAGGACTTATTCAATTAATTTGAGGGTCTAAGGAGGAGTGTCAACATTAGAATGGATTCTGAAAGCGAATGAATTTTTGAACTAGCTGGTCTACAAAAAAAAGTTTCGATACGTTGTTAAATTTCGAGCTCTGAAAACACCTATTTAGTGTTTCAACATAAATTGTTTCTCAATCTAATCAAGAACTTATTCAATTATTTTGAGGGTCTAACAGGGAGTGTCAACAATGGAATAGAGTATGAGAGCGATAGATTTTTTGGCCTAGCTTTTCTACAAAAAAGTTGTCGATACGTTGTTAAATTTCGAGCTCTGAAAACACCTATTAAGTGTTTCAACATAAATCGTTTTTCAGTCTAGTCAAGGACTTATTCAATTAATATGAGGGTCTAAGGAGGAGTGTCAACAATGGAATAGAGTCTGAAAGCGAATGAATTTTTGGCCTAGCTGGTCTACAAAAAAAGTTGTCGATACGTTGTTAAATTTCGAGCTCTGAAAACACCTATTTAGTGTTTCAACACAAATTGTTTCTCAATCTAATCAAGAACTTATTCAATTATTTTGAGGGTCTAAGAGGGAGTGTCAACATTGGAATAGAGTCTGAAAGCGAATGAAACTTTGACCTTGCTGGTCTACAAAAAAAAGTTGTCGATACGTTGTTATATTTCGAGCACAGAAAACACCTTTTTATTGTTTCAACATAATTTGTTTCTCAATCTAATCAAGAACTTATTCAATTATTTTGAGGGTCCAACAGGGAGTGTCAACATTGGAATAGAGTATGAGAGCGATTGATTTTTTGACCTAGCTGTTCTACAAAAAAAATTGTCGATACGTTGTTAAGTTTCGAGCTCTGAAAACACCTATTAAGTGTTTCAACATAAATTATTTTTCAGTCTAGTCAAGGACTTATTCAATTAATTTGAGGGTCTAAGGAGGAGTGTCAACATTAGAATGGATTCTGAAAGCGAATGAATTTTTGAACTAGCTGGTCTACAAAAAAAAGTTTCGATACGTTGTTAAATTTCGAGCTCTGAAAACACCTATTTAGTGTTTCAACATAAATTGTTTCTCAATCTAATCAAGAACTTATTCAATTATTTTGAGGGTCTAACAGGGAGTGTCAACAATGGAATAGAGTATGAGAGCGATAGATTTTTTGGCCTAGCTTTTCTACAAAAAAGTTGTCGATACGTTGTTAAATTTCGAGCTCTGAAAACACCTATTAAGTGTTTCAACATAAATCGTTTTTCAGTCTAGTCAAGGACTTATTCAATTAATATGAGGGTCTAAGGAGGAGTGTCAACAATGGAATAGAGTCTGAAAGCGAATGAATTTTTGGCCTAGCTGGTCTACAAAAAAAGTTGTCGATACGTTGTTAAATTTCGAGCTCTGAAAACACCTATTTAGTGTTTCAACACAAATTGTTTCTCAATCTAATCAAGAACTTATTCAATTATTTTGAGGGTCTAAGAGGGAGTGTCAACATTGGAATAGAGTCTGAAAGCGAATGAAACTTTGACCTTGCTGGTCTACAAAAAAAAGTTGTCGATACGTTGTTATATTTCGAGCACAGAAAACACCTTTTTATTGTTTCAACATAATTTGTTTCTCAATCTAATCAAGAACTTATTCAATTATTTTGAGGGTCCAACAGGGAGTGTCAACATTGGAATAGAGTATGAGAGCGATTGATTTTTTGACCTAGCTGTTCTACAAAAAAAATTGTCGATACGTTGTTAAGTTTCGAGCTCTGAAAACACCTATTAAGTGTTTCAACATAAATTATTTTTCAGTCTAGTCAAGGACTTATTCAATTAATTTGAGGGTCTAAGGAGGAGTGTCAACATTAGAATGGAGTCTGAAAGCGAATGAATTTTTGAACTAGCTGGTCTACAAAAAAAGTTGTGGATACGTTGTTAAATTTCGAGCTCTGAAAACTCTCTATTTAGTGTTTCAACATAAATCGTTTTTCAGTCTAGTCAAGGACTTATTCAATTAATTTGAGGGTCTAAGGAGGAGTGTCAAAAAGGAAATAGAGTCTGAAAGCGAATGAATTTTTGATCTAGCTAGTCTACAAAAAAAGTTGTCGATACGATGTTAAATTTCGAGCTCTGAAAACACCTATTTAGTGTTTAAACATAAATCGTTTTTCAGTCTAGTCAAGGACTTATTCAATTAATTTGAGGGTCTAAGGAGGAGTGTCAACATTAGAATAGAGTCTGAAAGCGAATGAATTTTTGACCTCGCTGGTCTACAAAAAAAGTTGTCGATACGTTGTTAAATTTCGAGCTTTAAAAACACCTATTTAGTGTTTCAACATAAATCGTTTCTCAATCTAATCAAGAAAATATTCAATTATTTTGAGGGTCTAAGAGGGAGTGTCAACATTGGAATAGAGTCTGAAAGCGAATAAAATTTTGACCTAGCTGGTCTACAAAAGAAGTTGTCGATACGATGTTAAATTTCGAGCTCTGAAAACACCTATTTAGTGTTTAAACATAAATCGTTTTTCAGTCTAGTCAAGGACTTATTCAATTAATTTGAGGGTCTAAGGAGGAGTGTCAACATTAGAATAGAGTCTGAAAGCGAATGAATTTTTGACCTAGCTGGTCTACAAAAAAAGTTGTCGATACGTTGTTAAATTTCGAGCTTTAAAAACACCTATTTAGTGTTTCAACATAAATCGTTTCTCAATCTAATCAAGAAATTATTCAATTATTTTGAGGGTCTAAGGGGGAGTGTCAACATTGGAATAGAGTCTGAAAGCGAATAAAATTTTGACCTAGCTGGTCTACAAAAGAAGTTGTCGATACGTTGTTAAATTTCGAGCTTTAAAAACACCGATTCAGTGTTTCAACATAAATCGCTTTTCAGTCTAGTCAAGGACTTATTCAATTAATTTGAGTGTCTAAGGAGGAATGTCAACATTGGAATAGAGTCTGAAAGCAAATGAATTTTTGACCTAGCTGGTCTACAAAAAAGTTGTCGATAGGTTGTTAAATTTCGAGCTTTAAAAACACCTATTTAGTGTTTCAACATAAATCGTTTCTCAATCTAATCAAGAAATTATTCAAATATTTTGAGGGTCTAAGAGGGAGTGTCAACATTGGAATAGAGTCTGAAAGCGAATAAAATTTTGACCTAGCTGGTCTGCAAAAGAAGTTGTCGATACGTTGTTAAATTTCAGGCTTTAAAAACACCGATTTAGTGTTTCAACATAAATCGCTTTTCAGTCTAGTCAAGGACTTATTCAATTAATTTGAGTGTCTAAGGAGGAGTGTCAACATTGGAATAGAGTCTGAAAGCGAATAAACTTTTGACCTAGCTGGTCTACAAAAAAAGTTGTCGATACGTTGTTAGATTTCGAGCTTTAAAAACACCTATTTAGTGTTTCAACATAAATCGTTTCTCAATCTAATCAAGAAATTATTCAATTATTTTGAGGGTCTAAGAGGGAGTGTCAACATTGGAATAGAGTCTGAAAGCGAATAAAATTTTGACCTAGCTGGTCTACAAAAGAAGTTGTCGATACGTTGTTAAATTTCGAACTTTAAAAACACCGATTTAGTGTTTCAACATAAATCGCTTTTCAGTCTAGTCAAGGACTTATTCAATTAATTTGAGTGTCTAAGGAGGAGTGTCAACATTGAAATAGAGTCTGAAAGCGATTGAATTTTTGACCTAGCTGGTCTACAAAAAAGTTGTCGATAGGTTGTTAAATTTCGAGCTTTAAAAACACCTATTTAGTGTTTCAACATAAATCGTTTCTCAATCTAATCAAGAAATTATTCAAATATTTTGAGGGTCTAAGAGGGAGTGTCAACAATGGAATAGAGTCTGCAAGCGAATAAAATTTTGACTTAGCTGGTCTACAAAAGAAGTTGTCGATACGTTGTTAAATTTCGAGCTTTAAAAACACCGATTTAGTGTTTCAACATAAATCGCTTTTCAGTCTAGTCAAGGACTTATTCAATTAATTTGAGTGTCTAAGGAGGAGTGTCAACATTGGAATAGAGTCTGAAAGCGATTGAATTTTTGACCTAGCCGGTATACAAAAAAGTTGTCGATAGGTTGTTAAATTTCGAGCTTTAAAAACACCTATTTAGTGTTTCAACATAAATCGTTTCTCAATCTAATCAAGAAATTATTCAAATATTTTGAGGGTCTAAGAGGGAGTGTCAACATTGGAATAGAGTCTGAAAGCGAATAAAATTTTGACCTAGCTGGTCTACAAAAGAAGTTGTCGATACGTTGTTAAATTTCGAGCTTTAAAAACACCGATTTAGTGTTTCAACATAAATCGCTTTTCAGTCTAGTCAAGGACTTATTCAATTAATTTGAGTGTCTAAGGAGGAGTGTCAACATTGGAATAGAGTATGAAAGCGAATGAATTTTTGACCTAGCTTGTCTACAAAAAAAGTTGTCGATACGTTGTTAAATTTCGAGCTTTAAAAACACCTATTTAGTGTTTCAACATAAATCGTTTCTCAATCTAATCAAGAAATTATTCAATAATTTTGAGGGTCTAAGAGGGAGTGTCAACATTGGAATAGAGTCTGAAAGCGAATAAAATTTTGACCTAGCTGGTCTACAAAAAAAGTTGTCGATACGTTGTTAAATTTCGAGCATTAAAAACACCGGTTTAGTGTTTCAACATAAATCGCTTTTCAGTCTAGTCAAGGACTTATTCAATTAATTTGAGTGTCTAAGGAGGAGTGTCAACATTGGAATAGAGTCTGAAAGCGAATGAAATTTTGACCTAGCTGTTCTACAAAAAAACTTGTCGATACGTTGTTAAATTTCGAGCTCTGAAAACACCTATTTAGTGTTTCAACATAAATCATTTTTCAGTCTAGTCAAGGACTTATTCAATTAATTTGAGGGTCTAAGGAGGAGTGTCAACAATGGAATAGAGTCTGAAAGCGAATGAATTTTTGACCTAGCTGGTCTACAAAAAAAATTGTCGATAGGTTGTTAAATTTCGAGCTTTAAAACACCTATTTAGTGTTTCAACATAAATCGTTTTTCAGTCTAGTCAAGGACTTATTCAATTAATTTGAGTTTCTAAGGAGGAGTGTCAACATTGGAATAGAGCATGAAAGCGAATGAAATTTTGACCTAGCTGTTCTACAAAAAAACTTGTCGATACGTTGTTAAATTTCGAGCTCTGAAAACACCTATTTAGTGTTTCAACATAAATCATTTTTCAGTCTAGTCAAGGACTTATTCAATTAATTTGAGGGTCTAAGGAGGAGTGTCAACAATGGAATAGAGTTTGAAAGCGAATGAATTTTTGACCTAGCTGGTCTACAAAAAAAGTTGTCGATACGTTGTTAAATTTCGAGCATTAAAAACACCGGTTTAGTGTTTCAACATAAATCGCTTTTCAGTCTAGTCAAGGACTTATTCAATTAATTTGAGTGTCTAAGGAGGCGTGTCAACATTGGAATAGAGTCTGAAAGCGAATGAAATTTTGACCTGGCTGTTCTACAAAAAAACTTGTCGATACGTTGTTAAATTTCGAGCTCTGAAAACACCTATTTAGTGTTTCAACATAAATCATTTTTCAGTCTAGTCAAGGACTTATTCAATTAATTTGAGGGTCTAAGGAGGAGTGTCAACAATGGAATAGAGTCTGAAAGCGAATGAATTTTTGACCTAGCTGGTCTACAAAAAAAATTGTCGATAGGTTGTTAAATTTCGAGCTTTAAAACACCTATTTAGTGTTTCAACATAAATCGTTTTTCAGTCTAGTCAAGGACTTATTCAATTAATTTGAGTTTCTAAGGAGGAGTGTCAACATTGGAATAGAGCATGAAAGCGAATGAAATTTTGACCTAGCTGTTCTACAAAAAAACTTGTCGATACGTTGTTAAATTTCGAGCTCTGAAAACACCTATTTAGTGTTTCAACATAAATCATTTTTCAGTCTAGTCAAGGACTTATTCAATTAATTTGAGGGTCTAAGGAGGAGTGTCAACAATGGAATAGAGTCTGAAAGCGAATGAATTTTTGACCTAGCTGGTCTACAAAAAATTGTCGATAGGTTGTTAAATTTCGAGCTTTAAAACACCTATTTAGTGTTTCAACATAAATCGTTTTTCAGCCTAGTCAAGGACTTATTCAATTAATTTGAGTTCCTAAGGAGGAGTGTCAACATTGGAATAGAGCATGAAAGCGAATGAAATTTTGACCTAGCTGTTCTACAAAAAAACTTGTCGATACGTTGTTAAATTTCGAGCTCTGAAAACACCTATTTAGTGTTTCAACATAAATCATTTTTCAGTCTAGTCAAGGACTTATTCAATTAATTTGAGGGTCTAAGGAGGAGTGTCAACAATGGAATAGAGTCTGAAAGCGAAAGAATTTTTGACCTAGCTGGTCTACAAAAAAAGTTGTCGATACGATGTTAAATTTCGAGCTCTGAAAACACCTATTTAGTGTTTCAACATAAATCGTTTTTCAGTCTAGTCAAGGACTTATTCAATTAATTTGAGGGTCTAAGGAGGAGTGTCAACATTAGAATAGAGTCTGAAAGCGAATGAATATTTGACCTAGCTGGTCTACAAAAAAAGTTGTCGATACGTTGTTAAATTTCGAGCTTTAAAAACACCTATTTAGTGTTTCAACATAAATCGTTTCTCAATCTAATCAAGAAATTATTCAATTATTTTGAGGGTCTAAGAGGGAGTGTCAACATTGGAATAGAGTCTGAAAGCGAATAAAATTTTGACCTAGCTGGTCTACAAAAGAAGTTGTCGATACGTTGTTAAATTTCGAGCCTTAAAAACACCGATTTAGTGTTTCAACATAAATCGCTTTTCAGTCTAGTCAAGGACTTATTCAATTAATTTGAGTGTCTAAGGAGGAGTGTCAACATTGGAATAGAGTCTGAAAGCGAATGAATTTTTGACCTAGCTGGTCTACAAAAAAGTTGTCGATAGGTTGTTAAATTTCGAGCTTTAAAACACCTATTTAGTGTTTCAACATAAATCATTTTTCAGTCTAGTCAAGGACTTATTCAATTAATTTGAGGGTCTAAGGAGGAGTGTCAACAGTGGAATAGAGTCTGAAAGCGAATGAATTTTTGACCTAGCTGGTCTACAAAAAAATTGTCGATAGGTTGTTAAATTTCGAGCTTTAAAACACCTATTTAGTGTTTCAACATAAATCGTTTTTCAGTCTAGTCAAGGACTTATTCAATTAATTTGAGTTTCTGAGGAGGAGTGTCAACATTGGAATAGAGCATGAAAGCGAATGAAATTTTGACCTAGCTGTTCTACAAAAAAAACTTGTCGATACGTTGTTAAATTTCGAGCTCTGAAAACACCTATTTAGTGTTTCAACATAAATCATTTTTCAGTCTAGTCAAGGACTTATTCAATTAATTTGAGGGTCTAAGGAGGAGTGTCAACAATGGAATAGAGTCTGAAAGCCAATGAATTTTTGACCTAGCTGGTCTACAAAAAAAATTGTCGATAGGTTGTTAAATTTCGAGCTTTAAAACACCTATTTAGTGTTTCAACATTAAATCGTTTTTCAGTCTAGTCAAGGACTTATTCAATTAATTTGAGTTTCTAAGGAGGAGTGTCAACATTGGAATAGAGCATGAAAGCGAATGAAATTTTGACCTAGCTGTTCTACAAAAAAACTTGTCGATACGTTGTTAAATTTCGAGCTCTGAAAACACCTATTTAGTGTTTCAACATAAATCATTTTTCAGTCTAGTCAAGGACTTATTCAATTAATTTGAGGGTCTAAGGAGGAGTGTCAACAATGGAATAGAGTCTGAAAGCGAAAGAATTTTTGACCTAGCTGGTCTACAAAAAAAGTTGTCGATACGATGTTAAATTTCGAGCTCTGAAAACACCTATTTAGTGTTTCAACATAAATCGTTTTTCAGTCTAGTCAAGGACTTATTCAATTAATTTGAGGGTCTAAGGAGGAGTGTCAACATTAGAATAGAGTCTGAAAGCGAATGAATATTTGACCTAGCTGGTCTACAAAAAAAGTTGTCGATACGTTGTTAAATTTCGAGCTTTAAAAACACCTATTTAGTGTTTCAACATAAATCGTTTCTCAATCTAATCAAGAAATTATTCAATTATTTTGAGGGTCTAAGAGGGAGTGTCAACATTGGAATAGAGTCTGAAAGCGAATAAAATTTTGACCTAGCTGGTCTACAAAAGAAGTTGTCGATACGTTGTTAAATTTCGAGCTTTAAAAACACCGATTTAGTGTTTCAACATAAATCGCTTTTCAGTCTAGTCAAGGACTTATTCAATTAATTTGAGTGTCTAAGGAGGAGTGTCAACATTGGAATAGAGTCTGAAAGCGAATGAATTTTTGACCTAGCTGGTCTACAAAAAAGTTGTCGATAGGTTGTTAAATTTCGAGCTTTAAAACACCTATTTAGTGTTTCAACATAAATCGTTATTCAGTCTAGTCAAGGACTTATTCAATTAATTTGAGTTTCTAAGGAGGAGTGTCAACATTGGAATAGAGTATGAAAGCGAATGAATTTTTGACCTAGCTGTTCTACAAAAAAAGTTGTCGATACGTTGTTAAATTTCGAGCTCTGAAAACACCTATTTAGTGTTTCAACATAAATCATTTTTCAGTCTAGTCAAGGACTTATTCAATTAATTTGAGGGTCTAAGGAGGAGTGTCAACAATGGAATAGAGTCTGAAAGCGAATGAATTTTTGACCTAGCTGGTCTACAAAAAAAGTTGTTGATACGATGTTAAATTTCGAGCTTTAAAAACACCGATTTAGTGTTTCAACATAAATCGCTTTTCAGTCTAGTCAAGGACTTATTCAATTAATTTGAGTGTCTAAGGAGGAGTGTCAATATTGGAATAGAGTCTGAAAGCGAATGAATTTTTGACCTAGCTGGTCTACAAAAAAGTTGTCGATAGGTTGTTAAATTTCGAGCTTTAAAACACCTATTTAATGTTTCAACATAAATCGTTTCTCAATCAAATCAAGAAATTATTCAATTATTTTGAGGGTCTAAGAGGGAGTGTCAACATTGGAATAGAGTCTGAAAGCGAATAAAATTTTGACCTAGCTGGTCTACAAAAGAAGTTGTCGATACGTTGTTAAATTTCGAGCTTTACAAACACCGATTTAGTGTTTCAACATAAATCGCTTTTCAGTCTAGTCAAGGACTTATTCAATTAATTTGAGTGTCTAAGGAGGAGTGTCAACATTGGAATAGAGTCTGAAAGCGGATGAATTTTTGACCTAGCTGGTCTACAAAAAAGTTGTCGATAGGTTGTTAAATTTCGAGCTTTAAAACACCTATTTAGTGTTTCAACATAAATCGTTTTTCAGTCTAGTCAAGGACTTATTCAATTAATTTGAGTTTCTAAGGAGGAGTGTCAACATTGGAATAGAGTATGAAAGCGAATGAATTTTTGACCTAGCTGTTCTACAAAAAAAGTTGTCGATACGTTGTTAAATTTTGAGCTCTGAAAACTCTCTAGTTAGTGTTTCAACATAAAGAATTTCTCAATCTAATCAAGAACTTATTCAATTATTTTGAGGGTCTAAGAGGGAGTGTCAACATTGGAATAAAGTCTGAAAGCGAATGAAATTTTGATCTAGCTGGTCTACAAAAAAAGTTGTCGATAGGTTGTTAAATTTCGAGCTTTAAAACACCTATTTAGTGTTTCAACATAAATCGTTTTTCAGTCTAGTCAAGGACTTATTCAATTAATTTGAGGTTCTAAGGAGGAGTGTCAACATTGGAATAGAGTATGAAAGCGATTGAATTATTGACCTAGCTGTTCTACAAAAAAAAAGTCGTCGATACGTTGTTAAATTTCGAGCTCTGAAAACACCTATTTTGTGTTTCAACATAAATCGTTTTTCAGTCTAGTCAAGGACTTGTTCAATTGATTTGAGGGTCTAAGGAGGAGTGTCAACATTGGAATAGAGTTTGAAAGCGAATGATATTTTGGCCTAGCTGTTCTACAAAAAAAGTTGTCGATACGTTGTTAAATTTCAAGCCAGTCTAGTCAAGGACTTTTTCAATTAATTTGAGGGTCTAAGAGGGAGTGTCACCATTGGAATAGATTCTAAAAGCGAAAAAAATTTTGACCTAGCTGGTCTACAAAAAAATATGTCGATACGTTGTTAAATTTCGAGCTTTAAAAACACCTATTTAGTGTTTCAACATAATTTTTTTTTCAATCTAATCAAGAACTTATTAAATTAATCTGAGGGTCTAAGAGGGAGTGTCACCATTGGAATAGATTCTAAAAGCGAAAAAAATTTTGACGTAGCTGGTCTACAAAAAAAGTTGTCGATACGTGGTTAAATTTCGAGCTTTAAAAACACCTATTTAGTGTTTCAACGTAAATCGTTTTTCAGTCTAGTCAAGGACTCTTTCAATTAATTTGAGGTTCTAAGGAGGAGTGTCAACATTGGAGTAGCGTATGAAAGCGAATGAATTTTTGACCTAGCTGTTCTACAAAAAAAGTCGTCGATACGTTGTTAAATTTCGAGCTCTGAAAACACCTATTTTGTGTTTCAACATAAATTGTTTTTCAGTCTAGTCAAGGACTTGTTTAATTGATTTGAGGGTCTTAGGAGGAGTGTCAACATTGGAATAGAGTATGAAAGCGAATGATTTTTTGGCCTAGCTGTTCTACAAAAAAGTTGTCGATACGTTGTTTAATTTCGAGCTCTGAAAACACCTATTTAGTGTTTCAACATAAATCATTTTTCAGTCTAGTCAAGGACTTATTCAATTAATTTGATGGTCTAAGAAGGAGTGTCAACATTAGAATAGAGTCTGAAAGCGAATGAATTTTTGACCTAGCTGGTCTACAAAAAAAGTCGTCGATACGTTGTTAAATTTCGAGCTCTGAAAACTCTCTGTTTAGTGTTTCAACATAAATTGTTTTTCAATCTAATCAAGAACTTATTCAATTAATTTGAGGGTCTAAGAGGGAGTGTCAACATTGGAATAGATTCTAAAAGCGAAAAAAATTTTGACCTAACTGGTCTACAATAAAAGTTGTCGATACGTTGTAAAATTTCGAGCTTTAAAAACACCTATTTAGTGTTTCAACATAAATCGTTTTTCAGTCTAGTCAAGGGACTTATTCAATTAACTTGAGGTTCTAAGGAGGAGTGTCAACATTGTAATAGCGAATGAAAGCGAATGATTTTTTGGCCTAGCTGTTCCACAAAAAAGTTGTCGATACGATAATAAATTTCGAGCTCTGAAAACACCTATTTAGTGTTTCAACATAAATCATTTTTCAGTCTAGTCAAGGACTTATTCAATTAATTTGAGGGTCTAACAGGGAGTGTCAACAATGGAATAGAGTATGAGAGCGATAGATTTTTTGGCCTAGCTTTTCTACAAAAAAGTTGTCGATACGTTGTTAAATTTCGAGCTCTGAAAACACCTATTTTGTATTTCAACATAAATCGTTTTTCAGTCTAGTCAAGGACTTGTTCAATTGATTTGAGGGTCTAAGGAGGAGTGTCACCATTGGAATAGAGTATGAAAGCGAATGATTTTTTGGCCTAGCTGTTCCACAAAAAAGTTGTCGATACGATAATAAATTTCGAGCTCTGAAAACACCTATTTAGTGTTTCAACATAAATCATTTTTCAGTCTAGTCAAGGACTTATTCAATTAATTTGAGGGTCTAAGAAGGAGTGTCAACATTAGAATAGAGTCTGAAAGCGAGTGAATTTTTGACCTAGCTGGTCTACAAAAAAAGTTGTCGATACGTTGTTAAATTTCGAGCTCTGAAAACTCTCTATTTAGTGTTTCAACATAAATTGTTTTTCAATCTAATCAAGAAATTATTCAATTATTTTGAGGGTCCAAGAGGGAGTGTCAACATTGGAATAGATTCTAAAAGCGAAAAAAAATTTGACCTAACTGGTCTACAATAAAAGTTGTCGATACGTTGTTAAATTTCGAGCTTTAAAAACACCTATTTAGTGTTTCAACATAGATCGTTCTTCAGTCTAGTCAAGGACTTATTCAATTGATTTGAGGTTCCAAGGAGGAGTGTCAACATTAGAATAGAGTATGAAAGCGAATGAAATTTTGACCTAGCTGTTCTACAAAAAAAGTTGTTGATACGTTGTTAAATTTCGAGCTCTGAAAGCACCTATTTATTGTTTCAACATAAATCGTTTTTCAGTGTAGTCAAGGACTTATTCAATTAATTTGAGGTTCTAAGGAGGAGTGTCAACATTGGAATAGAGTATGAAAGCGAATGAATTTTTGACCTAGCTGTTCTACAAAAAAAGTTGTCGATACGTTGTTAAATTTCGAGCTCTGAAAACACCTATTTAGTGCTTCAACATAAATCGTTTTTCAGTCTAGTCAAGGACTTATTCAATTGATTTGAGGGTCTAAGGAGGAGTGTCAACATTGGAATAGAGTATGAAAGCGAATGAATTTTTGACCTAGCTGTTCTACAAAAAAAGTTGTCGATACGTTGTTAAATTTCGAGCTCTGAAAGCACCTATTTATTGTTTCAACATAAATCGTTTTTCAGTGTAGTCAAGGACTTATTCAATTAATTTGAGGTTCTAAGGAGGAGTGTCAACATTGGAATAGAGTATGAAAGCGAATGAATTTTTGACCTAGCTGTTCTACAAAAAAAGTTGTCGATACGTTGTTAAATTTCGAGCTCTGAAAACACCTATTTAGTGCTTCAACATAAATCGTTTTTCAGTCTAGTCAAGGACTTATTCAATTGATTTGAGGGTCTAAGGAGGAGTGTCAACATTGGAATAGAGTATGAAAGCGAATGATTTTTTGGCCTAGCTGGTCTACAAAAAAAGTTGTCGATACGTTGTTAAATTTCGAGTTTTAAAAACACCTATTTAGTGTTTCAACATAGATCGTTCTTCAGTCTAGTCAAGGACTTATTCAATTAATTTGAGGGTCTAAGAAGGAGTGTCAACATTAGAATAGAGTCTGAAAGCGAGTGAATTTTTGACCTAGATGGTCTACAAAAAAAGTTGTCGATACGTTTAAATTTCGAGCTCTGAAAACTCTCTATTTAGTGTTTCAACATAAATTGTTTTTCAATCTAATCAAGAACTTATTCAATTATTTTGAGGGTCTAAGAGGGAGTGTCAACATTGGAATAGATTCTAAAAGCGAAAAAAAATTGACCTAATTGGTCTACAATAAAAGTTGTCGATACGTTGTTAAATTTCGAGCTTTAAAAACACCTATTTAGTGTTTCAACATAGATCGTTCTTCAGTCTAGTCAAGGACTTATTCAATTGATTCGAGGTTCCAAGGAGGAGTTTCAACATTAGAATAGAGTATGAAAGCGAATGAATTTTTGACCTAGCTGTTCTACAAAAAAAGTTGTCGACACGTTGTTAAATTTCGAGCTCTGAAAGCACCTATTTATTGTTTCAACATAAATCGTTTTTCAGTGTAGTCAAGGACTTATTCAATTAATTTGAGGTTCTAAGGAGGAGTGTCAACATTGGAATAGAGTATGAAAGCGAATGAATTTTTGACCTAGCTGTTCTACAAAAAAAGTTGTCGATACGTTGTTAAATTTCGAGCTCTGAAAACACCTATTTAGTGCTTCAACAAAAATCGTTTTTCAGTCTAGTCAAGGACTTATTCAATTGATTTGAGGGTCTAAGGAGGAGTGTCAACATTGGAATAGAGTATGAAAGCGAATGATTTTTTGGCCTAGCTGGTCTACAAAAAAAGTTGTCGATACGTTGTTAAATTTCGAGTTTTAAAAACACCTATTTATTGTTTCAACATGAATCGTTTTTCAGTCTAGTCAAGGACTTATTCAATTAATTTGAGGTTCTAAGGAGGAGTGTCAACATTGGAATAGAGTATGAAAGCGAATGAATTTTTGACTTAGCTGTTCTACAAAAAAAGTCGTCGATACGTTGTTAAATTTCGAGCTCTGAAAACACCTATTTTGTGTTTCAACCTAAATCGTTTTTCAGTCTAGTCAAGGACTTGTTCAATTGATTTGAGGGTCTAAGGAGGAGTGTCAACATTGGAATAGAGTATGAAAGCGAATGATTTTTTGGCCTAGCTGTTCTACAAAAAAAGTTGTCGATACGTTGTTAAATTTCGAGCTCTGAAAACAACTATTTAGTGTTTCAACATAAATCATTTTTCAGTCTAGTCAAGGACTTACTCAATTAATTTGAGGGTCTAAGAAGGAGTGTCAACATTAGAATAGATTCTAAAAGCGAAAAAAAATTTTATCCAGCTGGTCTACAAAAAAGTTGTCGATACGTTGTTAAATTTCGTGCTTTAAAAACACCTATTTAGTGTTTCAACCTAAATCGTTTTTCAGTTTAGTCAAGGACTTATTTAATTAATTTGAGGTTCTAAGGAGGAGTGTCAACATTGGGATAGAGTATGAAAGCGAATGAATTTTTGACCTAGCTGTTCTACAAAAAAAGTTGTCGATACGTTGTTGAATTTCGAGCTCTGAAAACACCTATTCAGTGCTTCAATATAAATCGTTTTTCAGTCTAGTCGAGGACTTATTCAATTGATTTGAGGGTCTAAGGAGGAGTGTCAACATTGGAATAGAGTCTGAAAACGAATGAATTTTTGACCTAGCTGGTCTTCGAAAACAGAAGTGGATTTGTCGTCAGATTTTGAGCTCAAAAACTATAGCGTTTCTACAGAAATTGTTTCTTCTCTCTTTCTTTTCCTCTTTTTCTATCTTTCTCTCTCTCAGTCTGTCTCTCTGTCTGATCTCTCTCCCTCTCTCTCTCTCTCTCTCTCTCTTCAGTCTCTCTTTTTTCTCTCGCTCTTTCTTTCTTCCTCTCTCGCGCGCGCTCCTCGCCTCTTTTTGTTGCCTTCTGGGCATCTGCTCGATTCTCTAGCTCTCTCTCTCTCTTTCTCTCTCTCTCTCTCTCTCTCTTTCTCTCTTTCTCTCTCTCTCCAGTTTTCTTTGCTTATGGCAAAGTCCTTTTCTGCTTTTTAGGATTGCCTTCTGCTCGCTCGCTTTACGCTCGTTCGCTTTCACGCTCGTTGTTTTCGTTTTGCTCTCACTCGTTTTTCGTGTGTTCGCTTGCACGCTCGTTCGTTTTTGTCACGCTCATTTTGCGGTCGCTCGCTTTTCGCTCGTTCGTTTTCACGCTCGTTCGTTTTTGTTTCGCTCGTTTTGCGCTCGCTCGCTGTTCGCGTGCTTGTTCGTTTTTCGTCGCTGCTCTCGCTTTCCGCTTGAACCCCACCCCTTTTCTGAGTCCCCTTTCTTGTGCTTTTAGATGTTCATTTATATGTTTGTTTGTTTGTTTCTTCAGCGCGATAACCCCCCGCCCTTGTTTGTGACCCCTTCACGCAGCACAATACCCCCGCCCTCTCTGTGCCCCCTTTCTTGTGCTTTTAGGTGTTCATTTATATGTTTGTTTGTTCAGCGCGATAACCCCCCGCCCTTGCTTGTGACCCCTTCGCGCAGCGCGATAACCCCCCGCCCTTGTTTGTGAACCCTTCGCGCATTAGTCTTAGCTGTTTAGGGTCTTTGTTTTTTTCTTTGGCGGCTAGGTCAAGTGTGCTCCTTAAGGAGCACACTTGCGCCGGCTCTAGTCCTCAAAGACGCTAAAAAGGCCCATGCAAAAGCTAAGACAAAATTACTGCAGCAAAAACCTGAACGCAAAAAATTGTAAAAGTATGTAAGATAAGCGGTGAAAAGTTTTTTTTCACCGCAATTCTCGTACATAATTTTCCGTTGAAACGCCATGAATTTATGTGAGTTCACCGCTTGAGTAAGCTGTGACCATATAAAAATTCTCCGCAAAAATTGGAAAAATATATAAGATAAGCGGTGAAAAGTTAGTTTTTTCACCGCAAATTTCGTTCAAAATTTTGCGGCGAAATGCGGTGAATGCGGTGAAATTATGTAAGATCACCCCTAGAGCAAGCGGTGATCTTACAAAAATTCACCACAATTCACCGCTAAAATATGTAATTTCACCGCTAATATTAAGCTGTGAAATTACATGTTTTAACGGTGAATTGTGGTGAATTTTTGTAAGATCACCGCTTGCTCTAGCGGTGATCTTACATAATTTCACCGCATTCACCGCATTTCACCGCAAAATTATGTACGAAATTTGCGGTGAAAAAACTAACTTTTCACCGCTTATCTTAAATATTTTTCCAATTTTTTATCGACCCGGGAAGCAACCGAATTCCACACTGAACAACAAACAAAAATTTTCCTTGTGTGAAAACTAATTTCACACTGCAAACATCGGCACCAAATAACAGTGACAAATAACAAACAATTCCGAAACAAACAATTCCGACAAATGAACAGCTAGAAAGCAATTGGCTCGCACAGCACGCTATCGCTATTGATTTAAACTGAATTTCGCTTGACAAAAAAATGAACTACGAAACGCTTCTAAATTTTCTTGGCGATGATTCTTCCCCTGTTACAACACTACTTCAGCAAATTTGCAAAGATCTTAATGACAAAAATCCCCAAATAGAATACCTACAAAACGAAGTACAATACTTAAAACAAAAAGTTAATGAGATTGAACGTTACCAATCCAAAGACTGTATTTTTTTCGGAATTTACCCCTTATATCCAACACAAATGTTACTGATGACGTGATCTACTTTATCAACAATGCACTGGGGGTATCAATGGGCCATCGGGATCTGGTTGCATGTCACGAGCTGGGAGCTGTCAGGAACCCTCGACGACCACCGTCCATTATTGCTAAGTTCAATAATTTTGATTTAAAAAATCGAATTTGGGGCCGAAAAAAATTATTAAGAAAATTCCGAAACCCTCATGACCATGAATCTGTATATATGGATGAACGCTTAACCAAAGTTGACAAAGAACTCCTTATGTATGCGAGTGATCTAGGATTTTAGAGTTTCTACGAACAACTCAAAACCACAGGTTATAATTAAAACAGGTGAATATAACATCATTTCTCACACTATTGTGAGTAAAAGAGATATTGATGAATTATCAGCAAAAGGTATCCTGCTTCAGAAGTCCAGAAGTGATCAACCAAGTGGAAAATCGGGGACTGAAAGCGCCATATCAAATATAACAGTGGGGACAACATCAAATGTTAATGATGTTCAGTGCTTAACTTTCAGTAACAATCAGGGTACACCCTTCAGGCCGTCCAAACGTGGCTTACCTAAACCCAGTCCCGTGACAGATTCCTCTCTCATAGATCAACTTAAAGGAATAGTTGACATCATTAAAGGCCTTCTGAGAAACTCTCCACACGGGAAAATTCCATGCGAAACTTTAAATTTAACAGCGGATCAGTTTGATTGGGCGGTGTTGCTGGGCTAGCTTTCAATGAAACTGTGCTAACTTAACGCTTCCTGTTATGACTAAAGAACATCAATCGGGAGACATCGAAAAGCAATCAAAACTTTTTTTAAATATACGATCTCTACGTAACCATCATGACCAACTCTGCTGTCTAATCGAAAAATTCAAAACCAAACCAATTGCAATAGGATTATGCGAAACTTGGTTAACAGACAATGATCCTATTGATTCTTATAAAATTGACGGATATTTACCACTTATCACAGAAAATAGAGAAACTAAAAAAGGAGGTGGTCTGGCTTTTTTTATACGCGATGATTTTACAGGCGAACAGTTCGCCGTTAAAAAAGAGCAAAAACTTAAAAACCTTTCGATTAAACTTACGAATACCCAAAATAACTTTGAATTAATTTTTCACATCATGTATAGACCACCATCAACGAAAAACTCCGATTTCTTGGTTTTATTTGATGAACTACTTGAACAACTGGAAGTTGGACTAAAAATATGATTCTATGCGGCGACAAATATTAGCGGAAACAATAATCAAGTGGAAAACTATAAACAACTTGTTGGAAAATTTTGGTCTTCAAGTTAACAATTTAGAACCAACTCGTGTGACAGCCACTACAAGTACCTGCATTGATCATATGATCAGCAATTTTCAATATGAAAATAAAACAATTGAAAGCAACATAAGTGATCATTTTCCAATATTAACTCACTTAGATGAAAAAGTTTGTCCATCTGTCATGGATGCACAAAAAAAAATTACAACATGGGTTCAAAATTATACCTTTTTAAAAAATGATTCGTTTTAATAAGATATCTATTTTTTCTCAATCACATGTTACAAAAAATTGAATTTCACTGGTCAATTGATAAGAAATTACAAACAATAACAGAGAGTTTCCAGGTAGCTTTTGATAGATTTGCGCCATGCAAAAAGATCAATTTTTCGAAAAATTCTTGGATGAATAAAGAATGTCAAAAAAAAGACAGAAAAAAACCTACTCTTCAAACAATGGATCAAACGCCCATCTACGGAGAATTGGGATAAATATAAAACACAGAGAAACGTCTGTGATAAGACAATCAGAAACCCAAAAATTGCTTTCTATGATCAAAAAACAACCAGTATAGGAAATTCGAAAAAACTTTTAAATTTCGAGCTCTGAAAACACCTATTTAGTGTTTCAACATAAATTGTTTCTCAATCTAATCAAGAACTTATTCAATTATTTTGAGGGTCTAAGAGGGAGTGTCAACATTGGAATAGAGTCTGAAAGCGAATGAAATTTTGACCTAGCTGGTCTACAAAAAAAGTTGTCGATACGTTGTTAAATTTCGAGCACTGAAAACACCTTTTTAGTGTTCCAACATAAATTGTTTCTCAATCTAATCAAGAACTTATTCAATTATTTTGAGGGTCTAACAGGGAGTGTCAACATTGGAATAGAGTATGAGAGCGATTGATTTTTTGGCCTAGCTGTTCTACAAAAAAGTTGTTGATACGTTGTTAAATTTCGAGCTCTGAAAACACCTATTAAGTGTTTCAACATAAATCGTTTTTCAGTCTAGTCAAGGACTTATTCAATTAATTTGAGGGTCTAAGGAGGAGTGACAACATTATAATGGAGTCTGAAAGCGAATGAATTTTTGACCTAGCTGGTCTACAAAAAAAGTTGTCGATACGTTGTTAAATTTCGAGCTCTGAAAACACCTATTTAGTGTTTCAACATAAATTGTTTCTCAATCTAATCAAGAACTTATTCAATTATTTTGAGGGTCTAAGAGGGAGTGTCAACATTGGAATAGAGTCTGAAAGCGAATGAAATTCTGACCTAGCTGGTCTACAAAAAAAGTTGTCGATACGTTGTTAAATTTCGAGCACTGAAAACACCTTTTTAGTGTTTCAACATAAATTGTTTCTCAATCTAATCAAGAACTTATTCAATTATTTTGAGGGTCTAACAGGGAGTGTCAACATTGGAATAGAGTATGAGAGCGATTGATTTTTTGGCCTAGCTGTTCTACAAAAAAAATTGTCGATACGTTGTTAAATTTCGAGCTCTGAAAACACCTATTAATTGTTTCAACATAAATCGTTTTTCAGTCTAGTCAAGGACTTATTCAATTAATTTGAGGGTCTAAGGAGGAGTGTCAACATTAGAATGGAGTCTGAAAGCGAATGAATTTTTGACCTAGCTGGTCTACAAAAAAAGTTGTCGATACGTTGTTAAATTTCGAGCTCTGAAAACTCTCTATTTAGTGTTTCAACATAAATCGTTTTTCAGTCTAGTCAAGGACTTATTCAATTAATTTGAGGGTCTAAGGAGGAGTGTCAACAATGGAATAGAGTCTGAAAGCGAATGAATTTTTGACCTAGCTAGTCTACAAAAAAAGTTGTCGCTACGATGTTAAATTTCGAGCTCTGAAAACACCTATTTAGTGTTTCAACATAAATCGTTTTTCAGTCTAGTCAAGGACTTATTCAATTAATTTGAGGGTCTAAGGAGGAGTGTCAACATTAGAATAGAGTCTGAAAGCGAATGAGTTTTTGACCTAGCTGGTCTACAAAAAAAGTTGTCGATACGTTGTTAAATTTCGAGCTTTAAAAACACCTATTTAGTGTTTCAACATAAATCGTTTCTCAATCTAATCAAGAAATTATTCAATTATTTTGAGGGTCTAAGAGGAAGTGTCAACATTGGAATAGAGTCTGAAAGCGAATAAAATTTTGACCTAGCTGGTTTACAAAAGAAGTTGTCGATACGTTGTTAAATTTCGAGCTTTAAAAACACCGATTTAGTCTTTCAACATAAATCGCTTTTCAGTCTAGTCAAGGACTTATTCAATTAATTTGAGTGTATAAGGAGGAGTGTCAACATTGGAATAGAGTCTCAAAGCGAATGAATTTTTGACCTAGCTGGTCTACAAAAAAGTTGTCGATAGGTTGTTAAATTTCGAGCTTTAAAAACACCTATTTAGTGTTTCAACATAAATCGTTTCACAATCTAATCAAGAAATTATTCTAATATTTTGAGGGTCTAAGAGGGAGTGTCAACAATGGAATAGAGTCTGAAAGCGAATAAAATTTTGAACTAGCTGGTCTACAAAAGAACTTGTCGATACGTTGTTAAATTTCGAGCTTTAAAAACACCGATTTAGTGTTTCAACATAAATCGCTTTTCAGTCTAGTCAAGGACTTATTCAATTAATTTGAGTGTCTAAGGAGGAGTGTCAACATTGGAATAGAGTCTGAAAGCGAATGAATTTTTGACCTAGCTGGTCTACAAAAAAGTTGTCGATACGTTGTTAAATTTCGAGCTTTAAAAACACCTATTTAGTGTTTCAACATAAATCGTTTCTCAATCTAATCAAGAAATTATTCAATTATTTTGAGGGTCTAAGAGGGAGTGTCAACATTGGAATAGAGTATGAAAGCGAATAAAATTTTGACCTAGCTGGTCTACAAAAGAAGTTGTCGATACGTTGTTGAATTTCGAGCTTTAAAAACACCGATTTAGTGTTTCAACATAAATCGCTTTTCAGTCTAGTCAAGGACTTATTCAATTAATTTGAGTGTCCAAGGAGGAGTGTCAACATTGGAATAGAGTCTGAAAGCGAATGAATTTTTGACCTAGCTGGTCTACAAAAAAAAGTTGTCGATAGGTTGTTAAATTTCGAGCTTTAAAACACCTATTTAGTGTTTCAACATAAATCGTTTTTCAGTCTAGTCAAGGACTTATTCAATTAATTTGAGTTTCTGAGGAGGAGTGTCAACATTGGAATAGAGTATGAAAGCGAATGAATTTTTGACCCAGCTGTTCTACAAAAAAAGTTGTCGATACGTTGTTAAATTTCGAGCTCTGAAAACACCTATTTAGTGTTTCAACATAAATCATTTTTCAGTCTAGTCAAGGACTTATTCAATTAATTTGAGGGTCTAAGGAGGAGTGTCAACAATGGAATAGAGTCTGAAAGCGAATGAATTTTTGACCTAGCTGGTCTACAAAAAAAGTTGTCGATACGTTGTTAAATTTCGAGCTTTAAAAACACCGATTTAGTGTTTGAACATAAATCGCTTTTCAGTCTAGTCAAGGACTTATTCAATTAATTTGAGTGTCTAAGGAGGAGTGTCAACGTTAGAATAGAGTCTGAAAGCGAATGAATTTTTGACCTAGCTGGTCTACAAAAAAAGTTGTCGATAGGTTGTTAAATTTCGAGCTTTAAAAACACCTATCTAGTGTTTCAACATAAATCGTTTCTCAATCTAATCAAGAAATTATTCAAATATTTTGAGGGTCTAAGAGGGAGTGTCAACAATGGAATAGAGTCTGAAAGCGAATAAAATTTTGACCTAGCTGGTCTACAAAAAAAGTTGTCGATACGTTGTTAAATTTCGAGCTTTAAAAACACCGATTTAGTGTTTCAACATAAATCGCTTTTCAGTCTAGTCAAGGACTTATTCAATTAAATTGAGTGTCCAAGGAGGAGTGTCAACATTGGAATAGAGTCTGAAAGCGAATGAATTTTTGACCTAGCTGGTCTACAAAAAAAGTTGTCGATAGGTTGTTAAATTTCGAGCTTTAAAACACCTACATAGTGTTTCAACATAAATTGTTTTTCAGTCTAGTCAAGGACTTATTCAATTAATTTGAGTTTCTGAGGAGGAGTGTCAACATTGGAATAGAGTATGAAAGCGAATGAATTTTTGACCTAGCTGTTTTACAAAAAAAGTTGTCGATACGTTGTTAAATTTCGAGCTCTGAAAACACCTATTTAGTGTTTCAACATAAATCGTTTCTCAATCTAATCAAGAAATTATTCAATTATTTTGAGGGTCTAAGAGGGAGTGTCAACATTGGAATAGAGTCTGAAAGCGAATAAAATTTTGACCTAGCTGGTCTACAAAAGAAGTTGTCGATACGTTGTTAATTTTCGAGCTTTAAAAACACCGATTTAGTGTTTCAACATAAATCGCTTTTCAGTCTAGTCAAGGAATATTCAATTAATTTGAGTGTCAAAGGAGGAGTGTCAAAATTGGAATAGAGTCTGAAAGCGAATGAATTTTTGACCTAGCTGGTCTACAAAAAAATTTGTCGATAGGTTGTTAAATTTCGAGCTTTAAAACACCTATTTAGTGTTTCAACATAAATCGTTTTTCAGTCTAGTCAAGGACTTATTCAATTAATTTGAGTTTCTGAGGAGGGGTGTCAACATTGGAATAGAGTATGAAAGCGAATGAATTTTTGACCTAGCTGTTCTACAAAAAAAGTTGTCGATACGTTGTTAAATTTCGAGCTCTGAAAACACCTATTTAGTGTTTCAACATAAATCATTTTTCAGTCTAGTCAAGGACTTATTCAATTAATTTGAGGGTCTAAGGAGGAGTGTCAACAATGGAATAGAGTCTGAAAACGAATGAATTTTTGACCTAGCTGGTCTACAAAAAAAGTTGTCGATACGATGTTAAATTTCGAGCTCTGAAAACACCTATTTAGTGTTTCAACATAAATCGTTTTTCAGTCTAGTCAAGGACTTATTCAATTAATTTGAGGGTCTAAGGAGGAGTGTCAACATTAGAATAGAGTCTGAAAGCGAATGAATTTTTGACCTAGCTGGTCTACAAAAAAAGTTGTCGATACGTTGTTAAATTTCGAGCTTTAAAAACACCGATTTAGTTTTTCAACAAAAATCGCTTTTCAGTCTAGTCAAGGACTTATTCAATTAATTTGAGCGTCTAAGGAGGAGTGTCAACATTGGAATAGAGTCTGAAAGCGAATAATTTTTTGACCTAGCTGGGCTACAAAAAAGTTGTCGATAGGTTGTTAAATTTCGAGCTTTAAAACACCTATTTAGTGTTTCAACATAAATCGTTTTTCAGTCTAGTCAAGGACTTATTCAATTAATTTGGTTTCTAAGGAGGAGTGTCAACATTGGAATAGAGTATGAAAGCGAATGAATTTTTGACCTAGCTGTTCTACAAAAAAGTTGTCGATACGTTGTTAAATTTCGAGCTCTGAAGACACCTATTTAGTGTTTCAACATAAATCATTTTTCAGTCTAGTCAAGGACTTATTCAATTAATTTGAGGGTTTAAGGAGGAGTGTCAACATTAGAATAGAGTCTGAAAACGAATGAATTTTTGACCTAGCTGGTCTACAAAAAAATTTGTCGATACGTTGTTAAATTTCGAGCTCTGAAAACTCTCTATTTAGTGTTTCAACATAAAGAATTTCTCAATCTAATCAAGAACTTATTCAATTATTTTGAGGGTCTAAGAGGGAGTGTCAACATTGGAATAAAGTCTGAAAGCGAATGAAATTTTGATCTAGCTGGTCTACAAAAAAAGTTGTCGATAGGTTGTTAAATTTCGAGCTTTAAAACACCTATTTAGTGTTTCAACATAAATCGTTTTTCAGTCTAGTCAAGGACTTATTCAATTAATTTGAGGTTCTAAGGAGGAGTGTCAACATTGGAATAGAGTATGAAAGCGATTGAATTATTGACCTAGCTGTTCTACAAAAAAAAGTCGTCGATACGTTGTTAAATTTCGAGCTCTGAAAACACCTATTTTGTGTTTCAACATAAATCGTTTTTCAGTCTAGTCAAGGACTTATTCAATTGATTTTAGGGTCTAAGGAGGAGTGTCAACATTGGAATAGAGTATGAAAGCGAATGATATTTTGGCCTAGCTGTTCTAAAAAAAAAGTTGTCGATACGTTGTTAAATTTCAAGCCAGTCTAGTCAAGGACTTTTTCAATTAATTTGAGGGTCTAAGAGGGAGTGTCACCATTGGAATAGATTCTAAAAGCGAAAAAAATTTTGACCTAGCTGGTCTACAAAAAAATTTGTCGATACGTTGTTAAATTTCGAGCTTTAAAAACACCTATTTAGTGTTTCAACATAAATTGTTTTTCAATCTAATCAAGAACTTGTTCAATTAATTTGAGGGTCTAAGAGGGAGTGTCAACATTGGAATAGATTCTAAAAGCGAAAAAAATTTTGACCTAACTGGTCTACAATAAAAGTTGTCGATACGTCGTAAAATTTCGAGCTTTAAAAACACCTATTCAGTGTTTCAACATAAATCGTTTTTCAGTCAAGTCAAGGACTTATTCAATTAATTTGAGGTTCTAAGGAGGAGTGTCAACATTGTATTAGCGTATGAAAGCGAATGAATTTTTGACCTAGCTGTTCTACAAAAAAAGTCGTCGATACGTTGTTAAATTTCGAGCTCTGAAAACACCTAGTTTGTATTTCAACATAAATCGTTTTTCAGTCTAGTCAAGGACTTGTTCAATTGATTTGAGGGTCTAAGGAGGAGTGTCAATATTGGAATAGAGTATGAAAGCGAATGATTTTTTGGCCTAGCTGTTCTACAAAAAAGTTGTCGATACGATGTTAAATTTCGAGCTCTGAAAACACCTATTTAGTGTTTCAACATAAATCATTTTTCAGTCTAGTCAAGGACTTATTCAATTAATTTGAGGGTCTAAGGAGGAGTGTCAACAATGGATTAGAGTCTGAAAGCGAATGAATTTTTGACCTAGCTGGTCTACAAAAAAAAGTTGTCGATACATTGTTAAATTTCGAGCTTTAAAAACACCGATTTAGTGTTTCAACATAAATCGCTTTTCAGTCTAGTCAAGGACTTATTCAATTACTTTGAGTGTCTAAGGAGGAGTGTCAACATTGGAAAAGAGTATGAAAGCGAATGATATTTTGGCCTAGCTGTTCCAAAAAAGAAGTTGTCGATACATTGTTAAATTTCAAGCCAGTCTAGTAAAGGACTTTTTCAATTAATTTGAGGGTCTAAGAGGGAGTGTCACCATTGGAATAGATTCTAAAAGCGAAAAAAATTTTGACCTAGCTGGTCTACAAAAAAAATTGTCGATACGTTGTTAAATTTCGAGCTTTAAAAACACCTATTTAGTGTTTCAACATAAATCGTTTTTCAGTCTAGTCAAGGACTTATTCAATTAATTTGAGGTTCTAAGGAGGAGTGTCAACATTGGAATAGAGTATGAAAGCGATTGAATTATTGACCTAGCTGTTCTGCAAAAAAAAGTCGTCGATACGTTGTTAAATTTCGGCTCTGAAAACACCTATTTTGTGTTTCAACATAAATCGTTTTTCAGTCTAGTCAAGGATTTATTCAATTGATTTGAGGGTCTAAGGAGGAGTGTCAACATTGGAATAGAGTATGAAAGCGAATGATATTTTGGCCTAGCTGTTCTAAAAAAAAAAGTTGTCGATACGTTGTTAAATTTCAAGCCAGTCTAGTCAAGGACTTTTTCAATTAATTTGAGGGTCTAAGAGGGAGTGTCACCATTGGAATAGATTCTAAAAGCGAAAAAAATTTTGACCTAGCTGGTCTACAAAAAAATTTGTCGATACGTTGTTAAATTTCGAGCTTTAAAAACACCTATTTAGTGTTTCAACATAAATCGTTTTTCAGTCTAGTCAAGGACTTATTCAATTAATTTGAGGTTCTAAGGAGGAGTGTCAACATTGTATTAGCGTATGAAAGCGAATGAATTTTTGACCTAGCTGTTCTACAAAAAAAGTCGTCGATACGTTGTTAAATTTCGAGCTCTGAAAACACCTAGTTTGTATTTCAACATAAATCGTTTTTCAGTCTAGTCAAGGACTTGTTCAATTGATTTGAGGGTCTAATGAGGAGTGTCAATATTGGAATAGAGTATGAAAGCGAATGATTTTTTGGCCTAGCTGTTCTACAAAAAAGTTGTCGATACGATGTTAAATTTCGAGCTCTGAAAACACCTATTTAGTGTTTCAACATAAATCGTTTTTCAGTCTAGTCAAGGACTTATTCAATTAATTTGAGGTTCTAAGGAGGAGTGTCAACATTGTATTAGCGTATGAAAGCGAATGAATTTTTGACCTAGCTGTTCTACAAAAAAAGTCGTCGATACGTTGTTAAATTTCGAGCTCTGAAAACACCTAGTTTGTATTTCAACATAAATCGTTTTTCAGTCTAGTCAAGGACTTGTTCAATTGATTTGAGGGTCTAAGAAGGAGTGTCAACATTAGAATAGAGTCTGAAAGCGAATGAATTTTTGAACTAGCTGGTCTACAAAAAAAGTTGTCGATACGTTGTTAAATTTCGAGCTCTGAAAACTCTCTATTTGGTGTTTCAACCTAAATTGTTTTTCAATCTAATCAAGAACTTATTCAATTATTTTGAGGGTCTAAGAGGGAGTGTCACCATTGGAATAGATTCTAAAAGCGAAAAAAATTTTGACCTAGCTGGTCTACAAAAAAATTTGTCGATACGTTGTTAAATTTCGAGCTTTAAAAACACCTATTTAGTGTTTCAACATAAATCGTTTTTCAGTCTAGTCAAGGACTTATTCAATTAATTTGAGGTTCTAAGGAGGAGTGTCAACATTGTATTAGCGTATGAAAGCGAATGAATTTTTGACCTAGCTGTTCTACAAAAAAAGTCGTCGATACGTTGTTAAATTTCGAGCTCTGAAAACACCTAGTTTGTATTTCAACATAAATCGTTTTTCAGTCTAGTCAAGGACTTGTTCAATTGATTTGAGGGTCTAATGAGGAGTGTCAATATTGGAATAGAGTATGAAAGCGAATGATTTTTTGGCCTAGCTGTTCTACAAAAAAGTTGTCGATACGATGTTAAATTTCGAGCTCTGAAAACACCTATTTAGTGTTTCAACATAAATCGTTTTTCAGTCTAGTCAAGGACTTATTCAATTAATTTGAGGTTCTAAGGAGTAGTGTCAACATTGTATTAGCGTATGAAAGCGAATGAATTTTTGACCTAGCTGTTCTACAAAAAAAGTCGTCGATACGTTGTTAAATTTCGAGCTCTGAAAACACCTAGTTTGTATTTCAACATAAATCGTTTTTCAGTCTAGTCAAGGACTTGTTCAATTGATTTGAGGGTCTAAGAAAGAGTGTCAACATTAGAATAGAGTCTGAAAGCGAATGAATTTTTGAACTAGCTGGTCTACAAAAAAAGTTGTCGATACGTTGTTAAATTTCGAGCTCTGAAAACTCTCTATTTGGTGTTTCAACCTAAATTGTTTTTCAATCTAATCAAGAACTTATTCAATTATTTTGAGGGTCTAAGAGGGAGTGTCACCATTGGAATAGATTCTAAAAGCGAAAAAAATTTTGACCTAGCTGGTCTACAAAAAAATTTGTCGATACGTTGTTAAATTTCGAGCTTTAAAAACACCTATTTAGTGTTTCAACATAAATCGTTTTTCAGTCTAGTCAAGGACTTATTCAATTAATTTGAGGTTCTAAGGAGGAGTGTCAACATTGTATTAGCGTATGAAAGCGAATGAATTTTTGACCTAGCTGTTCTACAAAAAAAGTCGTCGATACGTTGTTAAATTTCGAGCTCTGAAAACACCTATTTAGTGTTTCAACATAAATCATTTTTCAGTCTAGTCAAGGACTTATTCAATTAATTTGAGGGTCTAAGAAGGAGTGTCAACGTTAGAATAGAGTCTGAAAGCGAATGAATTTTTGACCTAGCTGGTCTACAAAAAAAGTTGTCGATACGTTGTTAAATTTCGAGCTCTGAAAACTCTCTATTTGGTGTTTCAACCTAAATTGTTTTTCAATCTAATCAAGAACTTATTCAATTATTTTGAGGGTCTAAGAGGGAGTGTCACCATTGGAATAGATTCTAAAAGCGAAAAAAATTTTGACCTAGCTGGTCTACAAAAAAATTTGTCGATACGTTGTTAAATTTCGAGCTTTAAAAACACCTATTTAGTGTTTCAACATAAATCGTTTTTCAGTCTAGTCAAGGACTTATTCAATTAATTTGAGGTTCTAAGGAGGAGTGTCAACATTGTATTAGCGTATGAAAGCGAATGAATTTTTGACCTAGCTGTTCTACAAAAAAAGTCGTCGATACGTTGTTAAATTTCGAGCTCTGAAAACACCTATTTAGTGTTTCAACATAAATCATTTTTCAGTCTAGTCAAGGACTTATTCAATTAATTTGAGGGTCTAAGAAGGAGTGTCAACATTAGAATAGAGTCTGAAAGCGAATGAATTTTTGACCTAGCTGGTCTACAAAAAAAGTTGTCGATACGTTGTTAAATTTCGAGCTCTGAAAACTCTCTATTTGGTGTTTCAACCTAAATTGTTTTTCAATCTAATCAAGAACTTATTCAATTATTTTGAGGGTCTAAGAGGGAGTGTCAACATTGGAATAGATTCTAAAAGCGAAAAAAGATTTTGACCTAACTGGTCTACAAAAAAAGTTGTCGATACGTTGTTAAATTTCGAGCTTTAAAAACACCTATTTAGTGTTTCAACATAAATCGTTTTTCAGTCTAGTCAAGGACTTATTCAATTGATTTGAGGTTCCAAGGAGGAGTGTCAACATTAGAATAGAGTATGAAAGCGAATGAATTTTTGACCTAGCTGTTCTACAAAAAAAGTTGTCGATACGTTGTTAAATTTCGAGCTCTGAAAACAGCTATTTATTGTTTCAACATAAATCGTTTTTCAGTCTAGTCAAGGACTTATTCAATTAATTTGAGGTTCTAAGGAGGAGTGTCAACATTGGAATAGAGTATGAAAGCGAATGAATTTTTGACCTAGCTTTTCTACAAAAAAGGTTGTCGATACGTTGTTAAATTTCGAGCTCTGAAAACACCTATTTAGTGCTTCAACCTAAATCGTTTTTCAGTCTAGTAAAGGACTTGTTCAATTGATTTGAGGGTCTAAGGAGGAGTGTCAACATTGGAATAGATTATGAAAGCGAATGATTTTTTGGCCTAGCTGTTCTACAAAAAAAGTTGTCGATACGTTGTTAAATTTCGAGCTCTGAAAACACCTATTTAGTGTTTCAAAATAAATCATTTTTCAGTCTAGTCAAGGACTTATTCAATTAATTTGAGGGTCTAAGAAGGAGTGTCAACATTAAAATAGATTCTAAAAGCGAAAAAAATTTTATCTAGCTTGTCTACAAAAAAAGTTGTCGATACGTTGTTAAATTTCGAGCTTTAAAAACACCTATTTAGTGTTTCAACATAAATCGTTTTTCAGTTTAGTCAAGGACTTATTCAATTAATTTGAGGTTCTATGGAGGAGTGTCAACATTGGGATAGAGTATGAAAGCGAATGAATTTTTGACCTAGCTGTTCTACAAAAAAAGTTGTCGATACGTTGTTGAATTTCGGGCTCTGAAAACACCTATTCAGTGCTTCAACATAAATCGTTTTTCAGTCTAGTCGAGGACTTATTCAATTGATTTGAGGGTCTAAGGAGGAGTGTCAACATTGGAATAGAGTCTGAAAACGAATGAATTTTTGACCTAGCTGGTCTTCGAAAACAGAAGTGGATTTGTCGTCAAATTTTGAGCTCAAAAACTATAGCGTTTCAACAGAAATTGTTTCTTCTCTCTTTCTTTTCCTCTTTTTCTATCTTTCTCTCTCTCAGTCTGTCTCTCTGTCTGCTCTCTCTCCCTCACTCTCTCTCTCTCTCTCTCTCTCTCTCTCTTCAGTCTCTCTTTTTTCTCTCGCTCTTTCTTGCTTCCTCTCTCTCGCGCGCTCCTCGCCTCTTTTTGTTGCCTTCTGGGCATCTGCTCGATTCTCTAGCTCTCTCTCTCTCTCTCTCTCTCTCTCTCTCTCTCTCTTTCTCTCTCTCTCTCTCCAGTTTTCTTTGCTTATGGCAAAGTCCTTTTCTGCTTTTCAGGATTGCCTTCTGCTCGCTCGCTTTTCGCTCGTTCGCTTTCACGCTCGTTGTTTTCGTTTTGCTCTCACTCGCTTTTCGTGTGTTCGCTTGCACGCTCGTTCGTTTTTGTCACGCTCATTTTGCGGTCGCTCGCTTTTCGCTCGTTCGTTTTCACGCTTGTTCGTTTTTGTTTCGCTCGTTTTGCGCTCGCTCGCTGTTCGCGTGCTTGTTCGTTTTTCGTCGCTGCTCTCGCTTTCCGCTTGAACCCACACCCCTTTTCTGAGTCCCCTTTCTTGTGCTTTTAGATATTCATTTATATGTTTGTTTGTTTGTTTCTTCAATGCGATAACCCCCCGCCCTTGTTTGTGACCCCTTCGCGCAGCACAATACCCCCGCCCTCTCTGTGCCCCCTTTCTTGTGTTTTTAGGTGTTCATTTATATGTTTGTTTGTTCAGCGCGATAACCCCCCGCCCTTGCTTGTGACCCCTTCGCGCAGCGCGATAACCCCCCGCCCTTGTTTGTGAACCCTTCGCGCATTAGTCTTAGCTGTTTAGGGTCTTTGTTTTTTTCTTTGTCGGCTAGGTCAGGTGCGCTCCTTAAGGAGCACAGTAATGCGCCGGCTCTAGTCCTCAAAGACGCTAAAAAGGCCCATGCAAAAGCTAAGACAAATTTACTGCAGCAAAAATCTGAACGCAAAAAATTGGAAAAATATGTAAGATAAGCGGTGAAAAGTTTTTTTTCACCGCAATTCTCGTACATAATTTTGCGTTGAAATGCCATGAATTTATGTAAGTTCACCGCTTGAGTAAGCTGTGACCATATAAAAATTCACCGCAAAAATTGGAAAAATATATAAGATAAGCGGTGAAAAGTTAGTTTCTTCACCGCAAATTTCGTTCATAATTTTGCGGCGAAATGCGGTGAATGCGGTGAAATTATGTAAGATCACCGCTAGAGCAAGCGGTGATCTTACAAAAATTCCCCACAATTCACCGCTAAAATATGTAAATTCACCGCTAATATTAAGCTGTGAAATTACATGTTTTAGCGGTGAATTGTGGTGAATTTTTGTAAGATCACCGCTTGCTCTAGCGGTGATCTTACATAATTTCACCGCATTCACCGCATTTCACCGCAAAATTATGTACGAAATTTGCGGTGAAAAAACTAACTTTTCACCGCTTATCTTAAATACTTTCCATTTTTTTATAGACCCGGGAAGCAACCGAATTCCACACAAAACAACAAACAAAAATTTTCCTTTTGTGAAAACTAATTTCACACTGCAAACATCGGCACCAAATAACAGTGACAAATAACAAACAATTCCGAAACAAACAATTCCGACAAATGAACAGCTAGAAAGCAGTTGGCTCGCACAGCACGCTATCGTTATTGATTTAAACTGAATTTCGCTTGACAAAAAAATGAACTTCGAAACGCTTCTAAATTTTCTTGGCGATGATTCTTCCCCTGATACAACACTACTTCAGCATATTTGCAAAGATCTTAATGACAAAAATCCCCAAATAGAATACCTACAAAACGAAGTACAATACTTAAAACAAAAAGTTAATGAGATTGAACGTTACCAATCCAAAGACTGTATTTTTTTCGGAATTCACCCCTTATATCCAACACAAATGTTACTGATGGCGTGATCTACTTTATCAACAATGCACTGGGGGTATCAATGGGCCATCGGGATCTGGTTGCATGTCACGAGCTGGGAGCTGTCAGGAACCCTCGAAGACCACCGTCCATTATTGCTAAGTTCAATAATTTTGATTTAAAAAATCGAATTTGGTGCCGAAAAAAATTATTAAGAAATTTCCGAAACCCTCATGACCATGAATCTGTATATATGGATGAACGCTTAACCAAAGTTGACAAAGAACTTCTTATGTATGCGAGTGATCTAGGATTTTAGAGTTTCTACGAACAACTCAAAACCACAGGTTATAATTAAAACAGGTGAAAATAACATCATTTCTCACACTATTGTGAGTAAAAAAGATATTGATGAATTATCAGCAAAAATTATCCTGCTTCAGAAGTCCAGAAGTGATCAACCAAGTGGAAAATCGGGGACTGAAAGCGCCATATCAAATATAACAGTGGGGACAACATCAAATGTTAATGATGTTCAGTGCTTAACTTTCAGTAACAATCAGGTTACACCCTTCAGGCCGTCCAAACGTGGCTTACCTAAACCCAGTCCCGTGACAGATTCCTCTCTCATAGATCAACTTAAAGGAATAGTTGACATCATTAAAGGCCTACTGAGTAACTCTCCACACGGGAAAATTCCATGCGAAACTTTAAATTTAACAGCGGATCAGTTTGATTGGGCGGTGTTGCTGGGCTAGCTTTCAATGAAACTGTACTAACTTAACGCTTCCTGTTATGATTAAAGAACATCAATTGGGAGACATCGAAAAGCAATCAATACTTTTTTAAAATATACGATCTCTACGTAACCATCATGACCAACTCTGCTGTCTAATCGAAAAATTCAAAACCAAACCAATTGCAATAGGATTATGCGGAACTTGGTTAACAGACAATGATCCTATTGATTCTTATAAAATTGACGGATATTTACCACTTATCACAGAAAACAGAGAAACTAAAAAAGGAGGTGGTCTGGCTCTCTTTATACGCGATGATTTTACAGGCGAACAGTTCGCCGTTAAAAAAGAGCAAAAACTTGAAAACCTTTCTATTAAACTTACGAACACCCAAAATAACTTTGAATTAATTTTTCACATCATGTATAGACCACCATCAACGAAAAACTCCGATTTCTTGGTTTTATTTGATGAACTACTTGAACAACTGGAAGTTGGACTGAAAATATGATTCTATGCGGCGATTTTAACACAAATATTAGCGGAAACAATAATCAAGTGGAAAACTATAAAAACTTGCTGGAAAATTTTGGTCTTCATGTTAACAATTTAGAACCAACTCGTGTGACAGCCACTACAAGTACCTGCATTGATCATATGATCAGCAATTTTCAATATGAAAATAAAACAATTGAAAGCAACATAAGTGATCATTTTCCAATATTAACTCACTTAGATGAAAAAGTTTGTCCATCTGTCATGGATGCACAAAATAAGAAAATTACAACATGGGTTCAAAATTATACCTTTTTAAAAAATGATTCGTTTTAATAAGATATCTATTTTTTCTCAATCACATGTTACAAAAAATTGAATTTCACTGGTCAATTGATAAGAAATTACAAACAATAACAGAGAGTTTCCAGGTAGCTTTTGATAGATTTGCGCCATACAAAAAGATCAATTTTTCGAAAAAATCTTAGATTAATAAAGAATGTCAAAAAAAAGACAGAAAAAAACCTACTCTTCAAACAATGGATCAAACGCCCATCTACGGAGAATTGGGATAAACATAAAACACAGAGAAACGTCTGTGATAAGACAATCAGAAACCCAAAAATTGCTTTCTATGATCAAAAAACAACCAATATAGGAAATTCGAAAAAACTTTTCTCGATACTGAGAAATCTTTGGTCAAAAACCAGACAAAACACATACTGTAAACTTACAGCTTATGATTTCAATGATTTTTTCTCAATAATAGGTGAAAAACTGGCGAATAATTTTGGAGAAAATTTACAAATCAAGTCTAATAGATTTGAACAAAAATTTGTTTTTAACCCCGTGACGATTAAAGAAACTTCAACTGCAATTAAAAATTTAAAGAACAGCAAAAGCGTTGTTCATGATAGGATAATTAACATAACACTGAAACAAGCACTATCCGTAATAAGTCAACCATTTACGGAAGTTTTCAATCAATGCTACTTTGAAGAACACTATCCAGAGGCTCTTAAAGTTGCACGCGTAATTCCAATTCATAAAAACGGCTCAGTTCATGATCCGGGAAATTATAGACCTATCAGTTCACTACCCTCTATAGACAAGGTTTTGAAAAAATTTTATTTAAACGAATGATGTCTTTTCTGCGCAAAAACAAAATACTTAGCAAAAAACAATACGGAATTCGGCCGAAACATTCATGTGTTCATGCCTTGATAGATTTTACTGAAAAAATGCGTAAAAAACATGGATAATAAACTAACAAGTCAGGCCTGTTTTATTGATCTAAGCAAAGCCTTTGATACTATTAAGCATGAAATGCTGATATCTAAACTAGAGTTTTGCGGTATTCGAGGAAAATTTCTGAATCTTATCAAAAGCTATTTAGCAAACAGATATCAGTTCGTTGAACTTGATAGGTGTTGGTCAGAGAAAAAGATGATAAAATATGGTGTTCCACAGGGATCCGTTTTGGGACCGCTTTCGTTTCTTATCTACATAAATGATTTGCCCAAAAATATCGGTGACGATGACTCAGTCCTCTATGCAGACGATACTACAATTTTTAGTAGCAAAAATGATGAATTTCTAGACCCGCTCAAACGAAGTGAAAAATGGTTTCGCGAAAATGCATTAAGCATTAATCCAGAAAAATGCAATTTGGTTTCATTTGGCAACAATCAACTCTCTACAATTACCTATGTATCACAAAAAATTGAAAACATCTTAGAAACAAAATACTTGGGTATAATTATTGATAAAAATCTTATCTTTAGAAGTCACATAGAGAAAATCGCTAACAAGTTGCGAAAATTCAATGGCATACTATACAAAACCAGAGACTATTTCAGCAAAAGGCAGCTTTTGATGTTTTATGATGCATATGCTAAATCAATTATCGAATAAGGAATTTTGATTTATGGCAGTGCCTCGAAAAGTGACTTAGAAACAATACACATTATACAGAAACGGATTTTAAGAACAATTCTATGGAAAAAGTTTTGTGATTGGACACAAGAGGAAGTTATCAAATACAAAATTTATTCCGTCTACGAGCTCTATGCAGCACATCTTTTTAAGGAAGTTTTTAACTAGATTAGGGATAACTCACCTATGAAACTCTTAGATTTAGATGAAATGCATGGTGTTAAAACAACTAGACGAACAGCTGCCAATATTTTACCAACAATTAGTTTTAAAACTAAAAAAATGGAAAAATCACTCACGCGAAAACTTACGATAGGTTACAACTTTTTAAGGAGTAATAAGTTATTTCTCCCAAACGTCAAAAAAATAACGCAATCCCAATTTAAAAGTTTTTTCAAGAACTTCACAGATAACTATATCTTCGATAATAAAACTATTTTTGATTTGCTTTACTAAGATGTCACCCAAAATCATGTTAGATTTTCTGGGATCTCCGCTTGATGAGTGGAACAACTCTTCGGTGATCCTTCTAGTTGTTAAATCTGAAGTTAATGTAAATTTATAATTTACTGTCACTTTTATACAACAGCTGGTAAATAAATAAATAAATAAGTAAATAAATAAATAAATAAATCAAACATTTAATTTTCCAACCAGTCTTGAATTGAACAAAACCAACCAAAAAATATTTCTTTTTGCTTAAAATTGTATTCGGGATGAGGAAAAACCTAATCTCAGTTCAACTTCCAATCAGTTTCTGATTATAATAACAAGGCCAAGTTCCGATGACAAAGACCTCCATCTGAAGAATCAGGCATTCAGTAGAATCAATGTAACAACTTCCTTTTCAGCTGCCAGAAATAAAGCCAGAAATAATGCCCAACACATCGGATGACTTAAATAGCGATGCGTTTAAATACTCATTATCAAAGATATTCACCAAAACAATTCTGGCTAGCCTTACAATAAAGAATACAGGCCTTAAAGAAATAGGGGATTACATACTGAGAAGTGCACGCAAATATCACCATACATCGACAGCTATTGACATGTAAATTGTGGCTGTGTATATATCAATGAGAAAAGCTTCATACTTAACTCTGAAAAAGATCCCTATATGGCCCTCGCCCGGGCTCCCATTCGGGCAGTTGGTAAAAGGCCGATATCGCAGTTCATTAATTTTGGCCCTATACGAACCACGTTACCCTCTCCTAAACTTCATCATACAATTCTTGTACAAAAATAGGTAAGAAATTCTTAAATCTATGATGACAACCAAATGAAAACAACCAAATGAAAATATTAAGATTTGCAAAGATCCGGGAGATACATTTAGATTACGGTGGACACATTCATAAAAAAGAGATCATAATAAAGAGGCACTATTGTTGGGAATGCCTTTCAAAATCTCAACGGTTGATATTATTGAACAACTTCAGGGGCCAACTATACAAATTTCTCTGAACTTTTGTCTATTTGAATTTTGTTCCACGAGCTATTAGATTGGATCAGCAAGCAGTCAAATTGGTCAGGAAATCAAGACAATTCGTAAAAAATTTAACAATGAGTCAATTGAGATGTCAATACATGACAAAAGTACAATAAGACTAGTTTCAAATTAATAGAGACCGTCAACTGATGACTAGCATGTATAAAAGTAGCAGAGCAAAAACTATTAAAAAACGTCAAAAAACGCATTATATATATCAAACGATATATCATTTTTGAATATGTATACAAAATGCAATGAATATGCCACAACTTAAAGCAGGATTTGGACGCAAACGAACCGCTATTTTAAGCAAAGCAAGGAGGCTCGGTAATGTGCGATCGCACATAAGGTTCCGACCCCGCTCATGCACAAATTTGGCATAATTGTTTACCAAAAAAATTATTTTTGGGAATCCCAAAAAAACCCAAAATAACCCAAAAAAACCATTTTTTTTTTCAAAAAAAAAATAGTTTATGAACGAAAAGATATCCTGCAAAACAAATAACTCAGTGGTGTAAAAATGATGCACTAGATTGATGGGATATGCCAATATTAAGAAAGCGAGTTAAGGCGAACAGCAAAATCAAACAACAACAACAAACATTAATTACATCAAAAACTTTATGTCCGCTTTAAAAAACAATTTAATAACAAGGTCAACGCAGCGTCAGGTAAAACTTAAACTAAAAAAATAACCTGTGATTCCCCAGAAATGTTTGGGACCAGTCCATAATAAGGCTTAGTAAAAACTAGACAGAAAAGAACAAAAACAAACTAGTTTCAAAGTAATGAAAGCCGTTAGAAATTATTTAGAAAAATCCATTATGTCTACGATTATCAGTGCGTCTGTCATTCAGACTTCTCATAATTCAATTTTTTATGCAATTAAAAAAGAACAACAAAAAGACAAAAAACAAAGGTTCAAATAATACTTGCCAGAAAACGCTGTCGAAGGCGTTAAGCCAAAATTTGCACCTAAAAATATGTTCGGTTGAGCTCTCTTTAAACACCGATATTGTAGTATGTAGCCTTTCATTAATGAGACCAAGTAACAAGTAGACAAAGGAATGACAAAGCAAAAGTAAGTGATACTTTCGTTTTTTTTCGAAATAAAATTACCTCCAAAGTCATGAAAGTCATTAATTACAAAGGAAATGATTTAATAGGTTCGTTTGATTTTCTAGAGGAAGCCCCTGAGGCCTGCAATTATTCAGAATATGTCTCGCGTCTACAAAAGGAACGTCAAATGTGACTTTTTTATGAAAAACCGGTGTCGAAGCCAGTAAGGTCGTAACGACTTCTATAAAAATATTAGATTCTGTGACACCAATCCCTTTGAACACCTTCCTTGACACCAACTATGTCATATTTGACCTGGAATTAACGAGACTAAGTAACAAAAAGACAATAAAAGGAACAAAATTGCGAATTTAAAATTCTTTTTTCTTTTAGAAAACAATTGTTTTCAAATTCATTAAAGCCATCAGCTATCTACTTATATCAGAGTATCGGCTTATCTATTTTTCCATGAGAAACCAATCAAACCTGTCATTATACAGGAAATTTCATGCGACTAAAACGACAAAGAAAAAACTACAGTTAAAGACAAAATTAAAAAATTCAGTTAAATTCCTCAAGAAAGAATTGTCGAATCCGTTGAAACGATAATCTATATCATTCAGAATTTGACATCTTCAATTGTGTCTTATTTTGAACGCCAATAATATGTTATGAGAACGGTCAATAACGTGATAATGTGACAAAACTAGAAACCATGAAAAACTGGCAAATATCTTAAAATTTTAAAAGTCTGAAATCTAGTAGTATCAAAGCCAAAAACCAATAACATAAAGCTTAAAACCGCAATAGAGATAAACATTTACCTCATCAGGAGAAAACATCCTTTTTTGCTGACACTAAGCTACAAGTCGAACAAATTAAAAAAAATAGAGGAAAAGTCCATTAAGCTATTATTTATATAAAAATCAATTATTTTTAAACGTCAAAACGACCATTAGCCTCCCAGTAAAAAACTAAACGCATCAGCCTGGAGGTACTTAGGAAGCCAATTGGACCTATCACTCCTGAGCTTTGATTCGATATGTTCTGTTCTTCAATTAATACAAAAAAAATCACTTTTTTTTAAAAGACCGACTGACTACAATCCGAATTCTTTTTGGATTGTAACAGTTCAAGATCGGTCCAAAGCTAGCCCTAATAATTCTTTACGTCCATTAGGAACACTTATTTTTTCGATTGTTAGAGATATAGATAATTTGTTAGTTAAAAGCTCAAAGAGAAATTCTGCGTTTTTGATAATCAACGAGTAAAGTTAGCAAAAAACGGCAAAGTTTTAATTACAGAGAACTCTCAACAGAAGTTGAAGTAGGAATAGCCTTCATTTGAGTCTACAAAGATTGTTTTTTTTGGGGTGTACTGCCGGCAATTTTAATCAAAGTGGACTAAAGTAGCTTATTACGTGCTGTTTTTGATGAAATAGTCTGAATTTTTATATATTTAAATAATTTTTGTCTTTAAAAATGAAATCAACAAAACTATTCTTAAAAATTTTAACACATTCTTTCAAAATTGACGAACATTTAGGCAAAAATTTCGGAAAATGTGAATGAAAACAACGGAATTCACTCTACTTATCTCAGAAGTTTAAACCTCGATAACTCCCTGCAAGAAACGAAAATGAAAAATATCTTTTTAATACCATATTCTACGCTGGACGGGCTTTCTAGTGATACCAGTCTCAACTCTTTACGATGAATATATCGATCGGCAAAAATTGTCTGAACAAAAAACCATTTGAGTATACAGTTCCTCCCCCCTCAAGAGGGGTCGGAATAATAAGTTCTCAACCAAATTAAAGGTCTTTGTCAAATTAAAAAAAGATGAACATACATTTAGAACTTCAAACAGTACATTGGAATCAATTATAGAACGAAGTGATCTGGGAACGTCAATTTGTCCAACAAATATGCGCTAGAACAAAACAGGAAGAAGGTGAGTCAAGAGGGTAAGTCTCGAAAAACATTGCACCGCAGGTCGAATCGAAAGTAAATCATCACCGTGAACTCGTAGTACCTAAAACCCGAACTCTCTTTTTCTGATAAACTTGAGAAAGATGCCTAAACCTAGGAGGGTGAAAAATAGTTTGCACAGATTATACGAGTTACTCTCTCCTCTGTCCACATTCATTGAAACGGACAATCATTATCTGCAATCAAAGAACCAGGACGCAGATAATTTATTGTTCCAAATTCAAAATTAGCTATGTTCGGCACTAAATCTGAACATAAAAAAAGTCTAGGGGATACAAAAAATTCCGACCAATTGTTTCTCATCGGAAAGAAAACGGAGAAAATGACAGAAAAACACGCGACGAACATCAGAAAGGAACACCTCATGTGAAGCAATATTAAAAGGTAAGATGATACCAGCTGTGAGACATCAATTCAATCAAAATTCGCCGGGCGTCAACATTCAATGCCCTAAAAACTTCAGTCAATCGCGGCGTGAAATCAAACTCAAGCGCAAACCGCTTAATTTGCCAAGCAAAACAATTTTTCCTGTCTCTCCGCAAACAAAACCGGAAATTGAAAACCGGAAAAGCGGAGATTGGCCAAAGCGAAAGAATTCAAACGACAGAGCAATAAAAAAGTCTGTGCCTCTGAATTCTCAATTGGAAGCTTAAAGGAATTGAAAACGACTGTATTCCGTCCACTTGAAGGTCAATCCTAAAGCCAGCCAATACCTCGACACAAAGGTTGACAACTATTGAAACACCGAGATTGAACCTTCAGTACTTTGTTAACAAGCACTTATACCAGCAGATTCTAAACTTGTGATCGGTGAGTGCATCAGAGCGATGCTATTGAAACAGAAAGCGACTATTTAAATTTTCAATTCCAATTGAAAAAATATTAATATTCATCACTATCAAATGTATTAGATGTAATAAGCAGCCAAAATGTTTCTAAATTCTTGCTATTTTATTAATTTGGCTATAATTACCATCAAATATGCTATTAATGTCTTTTAATCAAATACCTTTGGCAAATTTCAAATATTTCGTTTCACTATACATTAATTAATGCTATAATTTAATTTTTTGTTCAATTTTTATTTCTACAAGGGTCAAGATGTCACCGCCATTCAACTCAAAAATATGCAAGATAAGCGGTGAATGCGGGAAATGTTCTGAGATGAGCGGTGATTGTGGTGAAATTACAAAAATCAGGCGTTGAATGCGTTGAAAAAAAACTTTATTGCCTCTAGCGGTGAAATTACATAATTTCACCGCTGATTTTAGCGGTAATATTTCATAAACTTTTTTGCTCTGAAAAAAGTGTCCAAATTATGTGAGATAAGCAGTGATTGCGATGGAGTTACATAAATTCACCGCTTATCTTAATGGTGAACTTACTGAAATTCACCGCTTAGAAAAAAGTGTTAGAATTGCGTGAGATCAGCAGCGAATACGGTGAAATTAATGGGGAGTAAGGGAGGAATTGTTATAGTTAAGCCCGCACCCCACTTAAATTACCCCCTTAATCTTACACTTTTTGACACTTTTTTCTAAGCGTTGATTTTTTGTACTTTCACCATTAGAGTAAGCGGTGAACGTACAAAAAATCACCAATATCTTACTTATTTTTCCGATTTTTCGTCGACCCAGGTTTTGAGGATTGAATGTGATAGAAAATACTTTGTATCTTGTTAAAAAACTCTGAAGGAGCTGACCTGAATTTTAAAATAATCTTTACTTTAGTTAAAAATGCTATACAGTTACTTTATATTGACATTCATCCTTATCCTCTACCGCGATGCAATTACTGATAAACCATATTTCTTCAAAAAAGTACCGCTGGATGTATGTCTTTTCATACTGGTAAATGAAAACTCGGCCTGGTATCAGTGTTATAATCATTCTCTACAAGTTTTGAAACTCACAGTTTGTCACATCGTTTTTTGCTCTGGGTAATAACTCTAGAACTATAGAACACTAAACTCAATTACAGAATTGTAATGATATGTTAGAAAAATGATTTGAACACAAAATAGTGTACTATATGACGTTTGTGGCTTTTTTTCTAGCAATTCTCTATATGTACTTAGCTTTTTTACCATATATTTGTGTATTTGAGGAATTGGATTGTTGTGGGAAGGGGGTATGCTACGCTTGCGTCTCATTTAGCCGTCCAAAAATGTAGTCTTCTTATTTTTTTTTGCTTCAGTCCTGTATGACATGTGTTCGGTATAAACTTCAGGATGTTGAGCCATACTTTAGATTGACTGTTAACCTGCTCGTGTTCACCATATGCGTTTATCTATACAGCAAGTGTGCTGTAGTCCTATCCAGTTCTCGCAATACTAGAAAACGACTTCTGACCAAAACTTTTGCTGCACTTCTGGTCTGTTGGTTTCTCACTGTCATTCCTCACGTTACGTTCTACGACTTCGTACTCAAAGAGGAATCTACTGATTTTGCCGAGTTTATATACAGGCCTCGGATTTGTCTCATTATGTTCAGAGTAAATCCAGAAAAAAAGGGTCATATTGTTTTCGATAAATTTAGAATTTTGCTATAATTTTGTTATGAAATTTCTAAGTGCCATAATCAGAACTCTGGTCATAAAAACCAGAATGAAATTTCTATGGTTCAGTACTGAAATAATACGAGACCCCAGTCCGGGATCGCAGTTTTTAGGCACTGAAGATTAACAAATGTGTCAATTTATTTGAAAATAATGCGGAGTGACATTTATCGTCGGAGCGTCATATAATTCATGACTTTTTCTCAGGTTACACTTAAGCACGAGAGCCCGGGTCAAGTAAGAATGACTAATCTTCAAATTCAAAGTTATTAAAGTTAGCCCTCTTTTACAGGAATCGCTTAATATCTTATAAGATAACCTTAACGTCTCGACCCGGGAAGGGATCATGCAGGAGCAAGGTCCGAAAGATTTTAGATGCGTTATGTGTTTTAGTTTGTTTTGTTTTCTTTTGTTCTGTTTGGAGAGCGAGTTTAAGCTTAGGTTAACACCTGGTGCTTTGCTCCTGTCTCCTACAGCTGTTTTTTGTTACTCCGCTACTGCCGGTCCCAAGCCCCGAATGAAAAAGTCGGGTTAAAAAACCACAACATTTTGGAAAAATCTCAAAGTCAATTTTTCAACTGGATTTGAGAAATTTTTCCGGCATCACATCAGCTAATTCATAAATAACATTGTCGTTTTCAGCGTCTTCATTCCTACAGGTAAAAAAAAGAATTTAAAATCTTGGAAGAGTCTTGCAAGATGGATTAAAACTCATGCAATATTCTTACAAGATGGATTTAAAATTGTGCAAGAATCTTGCAAGATGGATTAAAACTCTTGCAATATTCTTGAAAGATAGATTTATAATCTTGGAGGAATCTTGTAAGAATATTGCAAGATGCTTGCAAAAAGTATGCATTCCCTTTCAAAATTGCTTGCAAGATTCTTGCAAAATTATAAATTCTTGGATCAATAGGGAAGCATGATAAATATAACCTTAAGAAAAGACTATCATACGGCAAATCGCCAAATGTGTATCCGAAAGCAGGACTTAATATGAACTTTTATGTGAGTCAAATATAGATGTTTATTTCGATTAATTTCAGTCAAATGAAACAATTTCCAGATTCCATATACAGCAGAGCGTGGTTAAAACTATTTTTCAATATCCACTCGAGATCCAGCATTCACAATTCGAAAATTTTCCCGAAGAGAACGAGCGCCAGCGGCGACTTATCGCCACTGACACTATACTACGAAGTTTGCGATTCAGTTTTGGATTTATAAATACAGTATTAGTGTTGGTACTTATGAAGCCTTTCCAAAAACCTCTGTTGGAGGCCAAGAGGTGGTTCATCAATCAATTTGGAAGACGAAACACACAAACCTCTGAAAACAGATAACATTGTGGACTGTTTTGACATCTGAATTGGCTCAAATAAACATAAAATAAACATTAGATGACTAACTAATATATACATATACATATATATATATATATATATATATATATATATATATATATGTGTGTGTGTGTGTGTATATATATATATATATATATATATATATATATATATATGTGTGTGTTTATATATATATATATATATATATATATATATATATATATATATATATATATATATATATATATATATATATATATATATATATATATATATACCCGGGTTCGAATGTCCTCCCTAAAATCCTCCCATTTTGATGTAAGAATGGGGGGGGGGGGTAATTTGTCTATGGGGGTAAATTGATGTAAGAGTGTGGGGGTAATTTGTTCGGAGGGGGTAAAATGATGTAAGAGTTGGGCTGCAATGGGAGGACTTTTAAGGAATTACACCCCTGACTGAAATTGCCATGTAAGAGTGGGCTGCAATGGGCTGCAATGGGAGGACTTTTAAGGAATTACCCCCCATGACTGAAATTGCCATGTAAGAGTGGGCTCCAATGGGCTGCAATGAGAGGACTTTTAAGGAATTACCCCCCTGACTGAAATTGCCATGTAAGAGTGCGCTGCAATGGGCTGCAATGGGAGGACTTTTAAGGAATTACCCTCCACCCTAACTGAAATTGCCATGTAAGAGTGGGCTGCAATGGGCTGATATGGGAGGGCTTTTAAGGAATTACCCCCATGACTGAAATTGTCATGTAAGAGTGGGCTGCAATGGGCTGCAATGGGAGGACTTTTCAGCAATTACACCCCTGACTGAAATTGCTATTTAAGAGTGGGCTGCAATGGGCTGCAACTGGAGGACTTTTCAGCAATTACACCCCTGACTGAAACTGCCATGTAAGAGTGGGCTGCAATGGGCTGATATGGGAGGGCTTTTAAGGAATTACCCCCATGACTGAAATTTTCATGTAAGAGTGGGCTGCAATGGGCTGCAATGGGAGGATTTTTAAGGAATTACACCCCAGACTGAAATTGCCATTTAAGAGTGGGCTGCAATGGGCTGCAACTGGAGGACTTTTCAGCAATTACACCCCTGACTGAAATTGCCATGTAAGAGTGGGCTGCAATGGGCTGATATGGGAGGGCTTTTAAGGAATTACCCCCATGACTGAAATTTTCATGTAAGAGTGGGCTGCAATGGGCTGCAATGGGAGGACTTTTAAGGAATTACCCTCCCCCCCTAACTGAAATTGCCATGTAAGAGTGGGCTGCAATGGGCTGATATGGGAGGGCTTTTAAGGAATTACCCCCATGACTGAAATTGCCATGTAAGAGTGGGCTGCAATGGGCTGCAACGGGAGGACTTTTTAGCAGTTAGACCCCTAACTGAAATTGCCATTTAAGAGTGGGCTGCAATGGGCTGCAATGGGAGGACTTTTAAGGAATTACACCCCTGACTTAAATTGCCATTTAAGAGTGGGCTGCAATGGGCTGCAACGGGAGGACTTTTCAGCAATTACACCCCTGACTGAAATTGCCATGTAAGAGTGGGCTGCAGTGGGCTGCAATGGGAGGACTTTTAAGGAATTACCCTCCCCCTAACTGAAATTGCCATGTAAGAGTGGGCTGCAATGGGCTGATATGGGAGGGCTTTTAAGGAATTACCCCCTTGACTGAAATTGTCATGTAAGAGTGGGCTGCAATGGGCTGCAATGGGAGGACTTTTAAGGAATTACCCCCCATGACTGAAATTGCCATGTAGGAGTGGGCTGCAATGGGCTGATATGGGAGGGCTTTTAAGGAATTACCCCCATGACTGAAATTGCCATGTAAGAGTGGGCTGCAATGGGCTGCAACGGGAGGACTTTTTAGCAATTACACCCCTAACTGAAATTGCCATTTAAGAGTGGGCTGCAATGGGCTGCAATGGGAGGACTTTTAAGGAATTACACCCCTGACTTAAATTGCCAGTTATGAGTGGGCTGCAATGGGCTGCAACGAGAGGACTTTTCAGCAATTACACCCCTGACTGAAATTGCCATGTAAGAGTGGGCTGCAATGGGCTGCAATGGGAGGACTTTTAAGGAATTACCCTCCCCCTAACTGAAATTGCCATGTAAGAGTGGGCTGCAATGGGCTGATATGGGAGGGCTTTTAAGGAATTACCCCTTGACTGAAATTGTCATGTAAGAGTGGGCTGCAATGGGCTGCAATGGGAGGACTTTTAAGGAACTACCCCCCATGACTGAAATTGCCATGTAAGAGTGGGCTGCAATGGGCTGCAATGAGAGGACTTTTAAGGAATTACCCCCTGACTGAAATTGCCATGTAAGAGTGGGCTGCAATGGGCTGCAATGGGAGGACTTTTAAGGAATTACCCTCCCCCTAACTGAAATTGCCATGTAAGAGTGGGCTGCAATGGGCTGATATGGGAGGACTTTTAAGGAATTACCCCCTGACTGAAATTGCCATGTAAGAGTGGGCTGCAATGGGCTGCAATGGGAGGACTTTTAAGGAATTACCCTCCCCCCTAACTGAAATTGCTATGTAAGAGTGGGCTGCAATGGGCTGATATGGGAGGGCTTTTAAGGAATTACGCCCATGACTGAAATTGTCATGTAAGAGTGGGCTGCAATGGGCTGCAATGGGAGGACTTTTCAGCAATTACACCCCTGACTGAAATTGCCATTTAAGCGTGGGCTGCATTGGGCTGCAATGGGAGGACTTTTAAGGAATTACCCCCCTGACTGATATTGTCATGTAAGAGTGGGCTGCAATGGGAGGATTTTTAAGGAATTACACCCCTGACTGAAATTGCCATTTAAAAGTGGGCTGCAATGGGCTGCAACGGGAGGACTTTTCAGCAATTACACCCCTGACTGAAATTGCCATGTAAGAGTGGGCTGCAATGGGCTGCAATGGGAGGACTTTTAAGGAATTACCCTCCCCCCTAACTGAAATTGCCATGTAAGAGTGGGCTGCAATGGGCTGATATGGGAGGGCTTTTAAGGAATTACCCCCATGACTGAAATTGTCATGTAAGAGTGGGCTGCAATGGGCTGCAATGGGAGGACTTTTAAGGAATTACCCTCCCCCCTAACTGAAATTGCCATGTAAGAGTGGGCTGCAATGGGCTGATATGGGAGGGCTTTTAAGGAATTACCCCCAGGACTGAAATTGCCATGTAATAGTGGGCTGCAATGGGCTGCAACGGGAGGACTTTTCAGCAATTACACCCCTGACTGAAATTGCCATTTAAGAGTGGGCTGCAAGGGGCTGCAACGGGAGGACTTTTCAGCAATTACACCCCTGACTTAAATTGCCATGTAAGAGTGGGCTGCAATGGGCTGCAATGGGAGGACTTTCAAGGAATTACCCTCCCCCCTAACTGAAATTGTCATGTAAGAGTGGATTGCAATGGCCTGATATGGGAGGGCTTTTAAGGAATTACCCCCATGACTGAAATTGCCATGTAATAGTGGGCTGCAATTGGCTGCAACGGGAGGACTTTTCAGCAATTACACCCCTGACTGAAATTGCCATTTAAGAGTGGGCTGCAAGGGGCTGCAACGGGAGGACTTTTCAGCAATTACACCCCTGACTTAAATTGCCATGTAAGAGTGGGCTGCAATGGGCTGCAAGGGGAGGACTTTTAAGGAATTACCCTCCCCCCTAACTGAAATTGCCATGTAAGAGTGGGCTGCAATGGGCTGATATGGGAGGGCTTTTAAGGAATTACCCCCATGACTGAAATTGTCATGTAAGAGTGGGCTGCAATGGGCTGCAATGGGAGGACTTTTAAGGAATTACCCCCGTGAATGAAATTGCCATGTAAGAGTGGGCTGCAATGGGAGGACTTTTAAGGAATACCCCCCTGACTGAAATTTCCATGTAAGAGTGGGCTGCAATGGGCTGCAATGGGAGGACTTTTAATGAATTACCCCCCTGACTGAAATTGCCATGTAAGAGTGGGCTGCAATGGGAAGAGTTTTCAAGAATTACCCCCCATGACTGAAATTGTCATGTAAGAGTGGATTGCAATGGCCTGATATGGGAGGGCTTTTAAGGAATTACCCCCATGACTGAAATTGCCATGTAATAGTGGGCTGCAATTGGCTGCAACGGGAGGACTTTTCAGCAATTACACCCCTGACTGAAATTGCCATTTAAGAGTGGGCTGCAAGGGGCTGCAACGGGAGGACTTTTCAGCAATTACACCCCTGACTTAAATTGCCATGTAAGAGTGGGCTGCAATGGGCTGCAAGGGGAGGACTTTCAAGGAATTACCCTCCCCCCTAACTGAAATTGTCATGTAAGAGTGGATTGCAATGGCCTGATATGGGAGGGCTTTTAAGGAATTACCCCCATGACTGAAATTGCCATGTAATAGTGGGCTGCAATTGGCTGCAACGGGAGGACTTTTCAGCAATTACACCCCTGACTGAAATTGCCATTTAAGAGTGGGCTGCAAGGGGCTGCAACGGGAGGACTTTTCAGCAATTACACCCCTGACTTAAATTGCCATGTAAGAGTGGGCTGCAATGGGCTGCAAGGGGAGGACTTTTAAGGAATTACCCTCCCCCCTAACTGAAATTGCCATGTAAGAGTGGGCTGCAATGGGCTGATATGGGAGGGCTTTTAAGGAATTACCCCCATGACTGAAATTGTCATGTAAGAGTGGGCTGCAATGGGCTGCAATGGGAGGACTTTTAAGGAATTACCCCCGTGAATGAAATTGCCATGTAAGAGTGGGCTGCAATGGGAGGACTTTTAAGGAATACCCCCCTGACTGAAATTTCCATGTAAGAGTGGGCTGCAATGGGCTGCAATGGGAGGACTTTTAATGAATTACCCCCCTGACTGAAATTGCCATGTAAGAGTGGGCTGCAATGGGAAGAGTTTTCAAGAATTACCCCCCATGACTGAAATTGTCATGTAAGAGTGGGCTGCAGTGGGCTGCAATGGGAGGACTTTTAAGGAATTACCCCCCTGAATGAAATTGCCATGTAAGAGTGGGCTGCAATGGGCTGCAATGGGAGGACTTTTAAGGAATTACCCCCCTGACTGAAATTGCCATGTAAGAGTGGGCTGCAATGGGCTGCAATGGGAGGACTTTTAAGGAATTACCCCCTGACTGAAATTGTCATGTAAGAGTGGGCTGCAGTGTGCTGCAATGGGAGGACTTTTAAGGAATTACCCCCATGACTGAAATTGCCATGTAAGAGTGGCCTGAAATGGGCTGCAATGGGAGGACTTTTAAGAAATTACCCCCTGAATCAAATTGCCATGTAAGAGTGGGCTGCAATGGGCTGCAATGGGAGGACTTTTAATGAAGTACCCCCCTGACTGAAATTGCCATGTAAGAGTGGGCTGCAATGGGCTGCAATGGGAGGACTTTTAAGGAATTACCCCCATGACTGAAATTGCCATGTAAGAGTGGCCTGAAATGGGCTGCAATGGGAGGAGGGGGTTAAATGAGGTAAGATTTGGGCTGCCCAGGGGTTAAAATGGTGTAAGAGTGAGGGGATAATTTGTTCAGAGGGGGTAAAGCGATGTAAGAGTTGGGCTGCCAAGGGGGGTAAAATGGTGTAAGAGTGAGGGGGTAATTTGTTCGGAGGGGGTAAAATGATGTAAGAGTTGGGCTGCCAAGGGGGTTAAAATGGTGTAAGAGTGAGGGGGTAATTTGTGCAGAGGGGGCATAATGATCTAAGAATTGGGCTGCCAAAAGGGGTAAAATTGTGTAAGAGTAAGGGGGTAATTTGTCCAGAGGGGGTAAAATGAGGTAAGAATTGGGCTGCCAAGGGGGGTAAAATTGTGAAAGAGTGAGGGGTTAGTTTGTCCAGAGGGGGTAAAATGAGGTAAGAGTTGGGCTGCCCAGGGGGTACAATGGTTTAAGAGTGAGGGGTAATTTGTTCAGAGGGGGTAAAGTGATGTAAGAGTTGGGCTGCTAAGGGGGGTAAAATGGTGTAAGAGTGAGGGGGTAATTTGTTCAGAGGGGGTAAAAAGATGTAAGAGTTGGGCTGCCAAGGGGTGTAAAATGGTGTAACAGTGAGGGGTTAATTTGTCCAGAGGGGGTAATGTGAGGTAAGAGTTGGGCTGCCAAGGGGGGCGGGGTAAAATGGTGAAAGAGTGAGGGGGTAATTTGTCCAGAGCGGTAAAAAGAGGTAAAAGTTGGGCTGCCAAGGGGGGTAAAATGGTGTAAGTGTGAGGGGGTAATTTGTCCAGAGGGGATAAAATGAGGTTAGAATTGGGCTGCCAAGGTGGGTAAAATTGTGTAAGAGTGAGGGGGTAATTTGTCCAGAGGGGGTAAAATGAGGTAAGAGCTGGGCTGCCAAGGGGGGAAAATGGTGTAAGAGTGAGGGGGTAATTTGTTCAGAGTGGGTAAAATGATGTAAGAGTCGGACTGCCAAGGGGGTAAAATGGTGTAAGAATGAGGGGGTAATTTGTCCAGAGGGGATAAAATGACGTTAGAATTGGGCTGCCAAGGTGGGTAAAATTGTGTAAGAGTGAGGGGTAATTTGTCCAGAGGGGGTGAAATGAGGTAAGAGTTGGGCTGCCAATGGGG
>NC_134474.1:10352204-10436115 GCF_964194025.1 Convolutriloba macropyga | reverse complement strand
CATTCAGTACTGCTAGTCCTAAAATTTTTTAATACAAACAATTTCGGATCTTGCATAATAATTGACAAGTCTGTAGAAATAGAATATTATGGACACGATTTCATTATATCTTTTCAATGATTAATGTAAATATTTGTATTCTCTTTTTTCTTGATTTGAAATGTTTTAAATTTTTTGGTCCAGAAAATTGTATTAATTTTATGGCCAGGTTCTCAGAAATTTAGACCTTAAGTCAAAAAGCACATCTTAAAGGAGGTAAAATAACGAAAATATTAATTCAACCAAGATTCGAAATTTAATTTCAATCAATAAAGCGCAGATTTTATGTTAAGAATAATTTTCTGTTAGAAAAGCGTGAATTTAATGTTCATATGAAATACTATGTATATTGAGACAAAAAGATGCACGAAATATTTTTGTTGACGTTTCTTTGGTTTGCTAGCAGTGTTCATGTATTTTAAAGGAAAGATTGAAGTCAGGTGAAACTGAACATTTTGGAGGGTTTCAAATAAAATTTCCCATAAGTTAGCATTTTATTTCATCACAAGACAATCGTTGTCTTCAAATGCCTATTTTGGTCCAATCAAAAACAGTAGACAATTTAGCAAGGGCTCTAATGTTGCTCGAATGAATTGATTGGTGCGAAAAAACTTTGATGATTCAGTGTGTACTTAGATCAACCAATATCTTTTTTTAAACCTTAATTGCAATAATCTATAAAATTTTACCCAATTTGCGTAGTGTTTCGGTTAAAAAATATTAATTTTTCGAACTTTTAGAAGCTCAAGTTTTCATTCTTTATAAATTGAGAATCGAGAGCCCTAAAACAATTTGTAATAAAAAATATGGCTTTTATGTTGACAATCAATTTTACTTTGGCCTAAATGGTTATATGTGATCACTAACCTATGGAGGATTTAGACAAAATTACTGTTCGTGCAATTAAATTTAATTGAAGTTTTTGCTTTCAATATTTTAATTTTTTTTGCAAGCTACACAACTTGCAAAAGTCCTTTAAATTAGAGAAAACTTAATCAGAGTCCTTTAAATTACAGAGTGCGACTATTGCAAAGTTATTGAGAAAATTTTACGTCAATTTAACTGTTTGGACAACTTTGTTTTTCAAAATTGTAATTTCTATTTGTTGCAAATTGGTCCTACATATTATGAGCAATATTTATATAATTTAAGTTTTTTCATAGGATCGCACCATAAAGTGCTGAAAACGCTGAAAACGTTGAAAACGCGCCAATTTTGTACCCTGCAACTGTTTACCAATAAAACAGTGCAAAATGCAAAATAGTTGGTGCTAAAAATGGAAAAGAGATCAGAAGTGATAATGTGGCGTAACTTCAAAACAAATTAACTGGCAAATTGAGGCAACTCATATGCTTAGTGACTGAAATTTGAAAAATGATTAGGTCATTAGTCCCACTGTTGTCAAATGATTTGCTTCGTACTTTTTTCTTTCTGACAAAGTTCAAACAGTACTTCTGATGAATACTGAAAGAAGTTAATAAAAAAAAATCGAATAACTATCGTTGATTTTTCCAAGACATTAGCTGGGACTACTACAACAACATTTTCTCGAATATTTGGAAATTTTGTTTCTCAATGGGCCAATAAATTTTGAAGTAGCAAAACTTTTTCATAATTTTTTAACAGAGTTTGAACAACTCATTTGCACTGCTTATTTCCAGCCACAATTAATAAAGGGTTGTTTTTATTGTTTATCGACTTCATTTCAACGAATCAGTAGGCTATCTGCAATTTTGCATGCAAAATGTTTTCACCATTTTAGGTTCCTTAGCGGTCTATTTTTTTGCTCTTCTACAACAATTAAAATGTCTAATTTTTGAATGTGGTGCAGAACAGTTTCAGACGATTGCTTTGGAGTCAATCAAATTTATAAAGATTAAAATTTTGAAAAATGTGAAATTTATTGGTTTTCCAAAACCTAAAAAATCTGTTATATACAATCTTCACTTATAAAAAGAACAGTTAAATGTGCTCGGCAATTGATTTTTTTGTCTGAATGTTTTCAAACAAATTTTTACTTGGAAATCTTTTGTTTTTGTTTTCCTGAAGAAATTTCCGTTACCAAAAAACTATTTAATTCAAGTTTGAGTTATCAAGAGTGTGTTAATGATCAGACAATTAAAAATGCACTGCAATAAAAAATTCCTTTTTACTACACGGACGATATCTTTGGTTAATATATTACATTACGTGGCCAGTGCTCGAAAAATTTGATTATACATACTCGATTTTGGCTGGCACTTTCACAACCCATGTTTTAAGAATATTTTAGCAAGCGTCTGAAAATGATTGACCTTGATTTAATTAAGTTCAAATTTGTATTTTTGGGGCTAGCGTGAAAACTTTGGACAATTTTTTTCCCATTTCTACGCCAAAAGTTGCTAGTTTCCTTACTATGAGTAGCTTTTTCCAAATAGCCAAGAAAGTATTCATTAGACAGGCGACAAAACTCTTCAATAGGTAATATTCGAGCAACAAAGATTTAGGCTAATTACACGTTCAACATTGTTAAATTGGGTTACACTTATCCATGAAAACTCGTGACAAACTATAAGTTCTCTTCAAGATATGATTAAAATATTTGTAGGTTTTGCATAACTAAATTTGGTCCTCAAAAGGTGTTTTTAATCGTGAAATAATGGGGGACACTTATTGGTCACTTGAGTTCACAAATGCAAAAATTACTGAATTTTTTTTTCGAAAATTGGCCATGTGATCTTTCAATGAACTATAGAGCTATATTTTTAGCATATCTGAGAGCAGTCGGGATACATTTGATCTTTACCGATCAATATATTTATTTTCTACCGTACAAAAAACCAAAAAAAAATCGTTGAGTTATTTTTATAGCTTGCTCAAGATGAACAAAATGGCTGGTAGCAGTGCTAAAGTAATTGATTTCTTCTTCCACAGTATTCGCGTGAAAGAAATTATTAATTTTACAGTAATCTGATTTGAGCTTTTGATTTATATGAATCAATATTTAGGGATAAATGCGAGCACATAGAAAGTTGCAGATAAAACTACATTTTGTTTTACTTCGAAATTGTCTATTTTTACTAACATTTAGTGGAATTTAGTAGACAATTTGTGCGGCTTTAGTATATGAGTTAACTTGAGTTCAGTTGTTAGTTTGTAAAAATCTATCTTTGCTTTCCATCTTTGAGTTTTTTGTCGAATTATTTTTCCTCTGGTGAATAAGTCTTCAATTTGTGAAAATCGTTGGCTGCGCTTTCAACCTCTGATCGCTTCAACATTTAATAATTGTTCCGACCCAATTTAGTGGGGGAGGAACTATATACTCAAATGCGTTTTTTGTTCAGAAAATTTTGGCCGATTGATGTAAAAAATGTTTTTTTGATTTTCGTTTATTACAGGGAGTTATCGAGGTTTAAAGTTTTGTGAATATTACACGTAATTCAGCTGTTTTTATGCTCATTTTCGGTATTTTTGACCTAATTTTCGTCAATTATGCTTAAATTTGTTCAAATTGTTAACTGTAGTGTTATTTATTTTATCTCTAAAGATAGAGGAGGGTTGCTGAACTGTTCGATCCGAGCTTTTTTACCACATTTGCTATAAATTTGCTGGAAGTACACTCCTTAAAACTGCGGCCAAAGTCTTTTTAAGCTGACAAACGAGCTAAATGTAAAACTTCTGGCTTTGGGAGTCTTCTGGAACTATAATTTTGCCAGTTTTATTGCAAATTTAAACTCAATAATTATAAAAATGCTTTTTCACTTTTGACAAACTGAAAAATTTCGTTAAAAAAATTGATTTATTTGGTAACCATTTGAACAAATGAGTGTTTGTTAGACGCGCAGCAACATTTAGGCTGGTCTTGATCCCGCTATGGATCCTTACGATAAGTTTTTTTTTAATTTTAATAGGGCACGAATTTCAAAATTTTTTGACTATGTAAATGTTTTTATGTAAACTTTTTTTACTTGCAAGAATTTCAAATCAGGGCTCAATTAATGACAAATAATGTTTATAAAAAACGAGGCCCAACGAGGCTGTTTTACGATTTCAGAGTAAAGCTCATGGTTATTATGGCTCTGACCAAATGTTTTTATTAAAAAAATGTAATTGTACAAATTTGATTTTATTTGTTTCATAATGTAGCCCAATGACTTAGTGACCCAAATCAAAAATCTAGTTAGCTTTTAGGAGGTATAAATGAAACTAGACAATTCTTTCAGTTGTTATCTAAGGTCTGTTATGGCTTTAAAAAATTTTGTTTCAAGAAAGTATTGATGATTGTTTGAACTTTGCCACTATTTTATCTTATTTCTCTCAACTTCGGGCGCAGTCTCAGAAAACAGGTGAAAACCGATTTCTTGTGAGTTATCGGTTTTCACCGCTTCTCAATTGAAAAAAAAATTCAAAATTTCAATTTAAACAAAATAATTAAAACAAACAGCTACGAACTGAAATCTTTACCCATTTTCATTCATACGTCCTTAATTAAAACAAACTAATTTCGGTTACTTTTTTATATTAAAATCATGGTTTCTTTGTTTTGATATTACCCATTTTTATATTCTTTATTTTTGAGCAGAATTGCATTATTTTTGAGTTCGTTTTGTTTCCTTGTCCATTTATTGCCTTTTTGACCAATCCACTAATTGAAAGAAAACATGGCAAAGAAAATGTACAGCGTTGGAAAAAGGCGTAAATGGATATATTAATTGTTTTTATTATATAGTTTATGATGCTTTTTGGGCTGAGACACACTTATCTCGCAAATTTTTAAGGATTTTTATGTTTTTGCCTTGTTAATGTTTGGCTTTCTTTTTGTTGCTTCATGCCATATACCTGATGATGATAAGTCTCCATTGCTTCCCCAGGACGTATAAAAGAAACTAGGTAAAGATTTCAGTTCGTAGCTGTTTGTTTTAATGATTTTGTTGAAATTAAAATATGAATTTCTTTTTTCAATTTTAAACTTTTTGCTTTCATTTTCGTAACCAGTTATCTAAATCTCACCAATTAGAAGTCCTAATTGCTTTTGTTGATTAAAACAGTTTTTCGCGCTTGGTTATTCGTTGTGACTGATTGCTCCTACCATTAATTTCATAAAAAATTTCGAGATTGCTATACTGTTCAATTATTGTTTTTTGTTGTCATGTCTACGTAGTCCTTTTATCAAAAAGACTCCTTGATGTTAAAATGAGGAGAAAATGAAGATTTACATTTCTTGCAGGTAACATTTTTTAATTATAGTGCCTTGAACATTGTGATCTTGTAAAATTGTTTGAAGTTCAGGCTTTTTTATGTATTTGTTATTTGTGGTTTCGTTACTCAGTCTCATTATCAACGGATCCAATTGGCTTCTTGCGGTATTGCAACTCAATCCATCGGTTTTTTTTGTTGAATTAATAAGTCCGTTATATGTTTTGAAATTTATTGTTTTTGAAAACAAATTTGTGTTTTTGAGCCTCGTCAATTATTTAACAAACTTTTTGTTCAATTTGTAGCTCAGTCTCTGTACACACAGGCCACAACCCGTTTCCAGAGCACTAAAAATTAGCTAGAAACATTTGTTTCTCGGCCTTTCTACTACTCTTATTACGGGATTTCGTAAAATATTTGAGATTTTTTTTGTATTTGTACATTTTATAGGATTTTTGGTTTTTTTGAATTTATAGCAGTAACCGAGGTCACATTGGCTTAAAAATTTTGCACAATTGAACATTGAATAATGGCATGTCTAAATTGCTTCCTATGGAGACATCAATTAACATTTTAGGGATTTCAATTGATATATAATGATATTAATAACACTGATATTAACTGTTTCCAGAAATAGAAACGGATTTTTGAACTTCGCGCCCCTTCGGTTTTTTTTGTCGACCTGTTAACCAGTCGCATTGAGGAATGGTCCCATATTTATAGGTTACATTGTTTCGTTTAGGTTTAATCTGATGCAAGTTTGATTTCGTTGTAAATTTTTTATTATAGAAATCGGGTTTTGGTCGTAAATGATGTTGTTGTTTGATATTTATTATTGTCCTTTCTAGTAGTTCTATTGTCAACAACGTTCATCGGTCTTCTAGGGTGGCATTATTGTATTACATTGGTTGTTTATGGAACGATATGTATTGTTTTGAAAGTTTTCTATCTCTTCATCATTTGGTAGCCATTTAAGTCAAGAATGTGGATGAGCGGGTCGGAACGTTATGTGCGTACGCACATTTCCGAGCCTCCTTGTTGTAATTATAATCCGCACTTCCGAAGGTTACTTCCAAACCATTATTATCTTTTGCAATTTGATAACCGCTCTGCGGTGATGTCTAATGATATAACAACTATTCTGTAATAAAAAACTTTAACTTGGTAATAATCTGGAAAACGGAATTGGAAACAAAGTTTAGCGTACAGAAGTTTACTTGTATTCTCTCCAGTACTTAATTCGTTAATCAAAATCGAGAATTCTGTTTTCGAAGATTTGAAGAATTCATTTAAATCGTACCATTTAGTTACACTTACGTTAATTTACGTTCATAACTTAAGCAGTTGTCAGTAAACTTTATTGTTACGGCGAATTCGTCAAGTTTTTGGCTTCTTAGTTATAGACTTCTAGGACCTTGTTTTGTCATCTTTTTTGGTTAAAAAAATGGCAACACAAAAGTTTCTTTTTAATTTTTACTAACTTAATGTTTTTTTGCGAAAAAAATAAGCATTCTCTTTGCGTTTTTTGTCCAATAATTTTTGGCACAAATAAATATTTGTGCCAAATATTATTGGACAAAAAACGCAAAGAGAATGCTTATTTTTTTTTCGTAAAAAAACATTCATTAAGTTTAGTAGAAATTAAAAAGAAACTTTTGTGTTGCCCTTTTTTTAACCAAAAAATATGACAAAACAAGGTCCTAGAAGTCTATAAAGATCACTATTGTTGAAATTGTTTTAGTGTGTTTTTGTGTCCGGAAATAAGTTGCGCAGGTCATATACATGCAGTGTTCCTACATCGTAAATTTTGGTCCAAACTTTAAAACTGTTCGTCAAACTTTCGTTTACAAGATTGATTCTTTTTGAAGGAATGGTTCAATGTCACGTCTTGCCGTAGTACCTCAAAAATCAAATCAAAACTGAAACCCATAACAGACGTTATTCAATTTGTCATCATATGATTTCAATTGATAGCTTACATAACCAAATCAGATGTAAAATTGATTTCGATAAAATTGAAAAGTTCTCCACATTTTAAGACTTTCAAGAACGGATATTTGTCCTGGTCAAATTTGGAATTTTTCAACAGCCACTCTACTGAGATGCGAAATATTTCTTTTCTCTTATCAATCACACTTGGTCAGGTACGATTGGTATGATATCTAGTTTTTCTAAACCGTCTTCCGTTGCTGGGTAGCCATATCCACACCCACCAGCTCCTAAAAACAAAAAAAACTTCCCAAACAAAACAATTCACAATCAACATCTAAAGACAGTATCAACATCAACTGAAAGAGTGATCACTTTGGAACGCAGTCTGCTAGCAAAAATTTCCAAATTTTTACTTAGTACTTGATTATTTTTTTGAAACAATTTTAGTTCTTGAAATAATATTAGTTTTGTGCTGGAATTGATTCATTTCCCAGCCGTCCCCATTTAAGACCGGATAGTTATCTTGCGAGATTCTTGCAATACGATGGGTATCTGGAAAGATATTGCATGATTCTTGCAATACGATGGGTGACTAGAAAAATCTTGCATGATTCTTGCAATACGATAGGTATCTGGAGAGATCTTGCAAGATAACCAGTTGATTTCGGCTATGAACATCTATACTTGGTATGGGTTATAAATGAAGAAAGATAAATGTTCCACTCGCTCGGATGAAAACAAAAGGTTTGGTCACACAGAATAGATATTTAGTATTCATGAATGCACTTTTGTGAGGTTAATCCTAAGTTCAATTAAAACAAAATAGGCGAGCTCTCGCGAGATTGTTCCAAAGTAAGTCTTAAGCTTGCCCAAAACATTCCTTTGTATTGAAAGGAACAATTCTTTTGGCTATCAACTCTGCGAAACTAAGATTGATTTATTTTTTTCCGAAGCAACCTCGATCTCACAACATTCCTTAACATGAAAATGGAAAATTTAAGAACATTTATTTTGAGATAATTTTACCAGCTGTAGAAACCAACTACGTTGGCAATATTTCGCAAAAAATAAACAAATTTCTTTAAAAATTTACAGAACATCATGAGCTATCAGTGTCAAGAGAATTTAAATAATAAACACAAGGAGGCTCGGTAATGCTCATGCGCAGATAAGGTTCCGACCCCGCTCATTCTCAATTCTGAGTTAATTGGCTACCAAATGACGAAGAGTTAGAAAACCTTCAACAACATACTTATCGTTCAATATACAACCAATGGAATATAATGGTATCCCGCTTTTTCACTCCTATTCATTTAACCCCCTATCATTTAACCCCGATTTATTCACCCCTGTATCATTTAACCCCTCTATCATTTCAACCCCAATTTAATCTTTTTTATAAAAAAAGCACTTTTAAATTAGCAATATAATCATTTGGCCATGCCTGGCGGGCCATGGCAATACCTCAGCAGCCCCTGGGATTTGATATGAAGCTATCACAACCGAACGTAGGATTAGTTTGTCCACTTAATTACGACAAAACATGCTTTAATGTCGACTGCTAATTGGCGAGATAAAACGATAGAGGGGTGAAATGTTAGAGTGGTTAAATGATAGAGGAGTGAAAAAATCGGGGTTACAAGATAGGGGGTTAAAAGAATAGGGGTGAAAAAAATAGAACCGAATACAATAATGCCACCCCAGTGGGTAGATGAACGTTGCTGATAATAGGACTACTAGAAAAGACAATCATAATTATCAAACAACAAAAACTATTTACGACCAGATCTCAATGGCAGGATAAATAAAATGATAACAAAATCAAACTCGCATCAGATAAAACATAAAAGAAATAATTTAACCTATACATCATTAGAAAATGAAATGAGAATTGTCCTCAATGCGACTGGTTAACAGGTCGACAAAAAGAACAAAGAAGTGCGAACTTCAAAAATACTTTTCGCTTTTAAAAACAATTAATTTTACCGTTATTAATGTCATTAGATGTCAACTGAAATCCCTGAAATCTTCATTTATATCTCCATAGGAAGCAACTGAAACATGTCGTAATCCAAAATTCAGAAACGCAAAATTTCAGACCCAATGGAACCTAAAATTATTGTTATAAATTTGAAAAGAAAACAAAAATCCAAAAAAGGTAAAAAAACAGAAACGCAAAATTCAGAAACGCAAAATTTCAGACCCAATGGAACCTAAAATTATTGTTATAAAATTAAAAAGAAAACAAAAATCCTAAAAAAGGTACAAAAACAAAAAATCTCAAATATTTTATGAAATCTCGGTGTAACAGAGGTAACCAAGCCGCGAAACAATGGTTTGAATCCAAAAAGGTTATAGACATCAAGATGTAGTTCAATGGAAACGGGTTGTGACCTGTGTTTACAGAGGCTGAGCTATAAATTGATCGAAAAACTAGTTGAAAAAATGACGAAGCTCAAAAACCGAATTATCTTTTTTGAAAACAATTATTTTCAAAAGTTTTAACAGACTTAAATTTTCAACAAACAGCAATGAATTAAGTTGCAATACCTCAGGAAATCAAATGGGCCTGTTAGTAATGAGAACCCACAAATTGACAACAAATATATAAAGAAGCCAAAACTTCAAACAATTTTACGAGATCAAAATATTCAAGGCACTGTGTTTATAAAATGAGGCCTGCAAGAATTGTAAATTTTCTTTTTTTCATTTTAACATCAAAGATACTTATTTTTAAAAGGACTACGAAGAGATGACAACAAAAAGAAAACCAAAGTTTAAACAATATAGAAAACTCAAAAATTTTTGTGAAATTAAAGGTCGATGAATTAGATCACAATGTATAACCATGCACAAAAAATTTATGGATGAACAAAAATAAAGAAGACTTGTAATTAATGAGATCGAGTTACATAGTTACGTAAATGTAGGCAAGAAGCATACATTTAATATTTTTTTTCTCTTTTCAATTTTAAGGTCCTTAAAACAAAATTTATAAACAAAAATCTTTAACTAGGTTGAGTTATACGTACTAGAAAAACAATTGAAAGCTGTTTTTTAACACGTACATGGCGTACAACAACAAAGAATGACAAACATAGGCCAAAAAGATCGATTTAAATTATTCGAGATAAGTTTGTCTCAGCCCAAAATGCATATACTCTGTAACTAAAACAAATAACATATCTAGATACGCTTTTTTTCCTAAGTGTTCATTTTTTTCTGCTACACTTTCTTTCATTTGGACTGAGCAATAATTTGATACTTTGACAGGGAAACAAAAAGAACTCATAAATTATGCAATTAAGCTCAAAAATAAAAAAAATGAAGAAAACGCGTAGTTTAAAAGGAAAGAGACCATTAGTTGAACATAAAACCATTACGAACATTAAATTATAACCCCGAGGAAATCGGTGTCTGCTTGTTTCAATGAGACTGCGCCCAAATTTGAGAGAAATAAGATAAAAATAGTGGCAAACTTCAAAAACTTACCGGTATTTTCTTAAAACAATTATATTCAAAGTCAAAACAGACAATAGATAACAATTGATACAATTGTCTAAATTCATTTGTACCTGTGTTGAAACAATTGGATTTTTGACGGGGGACAATAATTCAATTAACTGCAAAAAAGATAGCAAATGAAAGCAAATTTAAAGAATTACATGAAAAAAATTACAAAAACAATTGGTCAGAGCCACGAAAACAATGAGCTTATTCTAAAATTGTATTTTAATCTCTTTAGGCCTAGTTTTTGTGAAAAGTATCTGTCTTTCGTTGAGCCCTGATTTGAATTGCTCGTAAGATTTAGAATTTGAATTGCTCGCAAAATTGACGAAAATTAGGTCAAAAATACTGAAAATGCGAATAAAAACAGATGAATTACGTCAAATTTTCACGAGACTTTAAACCTCGATAACTCCCTATGAAAAATAAAATTGAAAACTTTTTTTCATTCCATCTTCTACGCTGGACGGGCTTTTTAACGTCACCACTCACAACTCTGTACAATGATTATAACGATCGGCCAAAATTGTCTGAACAAAAAAACAAAGTGGGTCGGAACAATAAACAGTAATTTCAAGAACAAATGGCTGCGAACAGTTAACACGCAAAAAAAAGCGAAAATTAAATGACTAGATGTGATCTTAAAGATCTTTTTAAGTGCTTAAAAAGATAAAAAACTGAAATCAATTTTTAAAATAAACTTTTTCTTATTCTAAATATGTCAGACTAAAAAAAATTTAGCAATCAGTTTAGCTCAGGATTCTATTGAAAAGTTGTCACAAAAAATTTACCCAAACGTTACAAAAAGCCGTAAAATTTGTCAAAATCTGTTTTTGACAATAATTTTATTCGAAGTTTTTTTTAATAGTCGTTTCTTTATTATCCGACATTTTTGCACTTGGTACTATTCAGATCAAATCAGTAGATGATAATGAGAGAAAAACGAAACTAAAATATTTTAAACATCTTTCTAATTAATAAGTTTTTCGTGTTTATAAATTTGCTCATAATGGTACATCCTGGAATAGAACGATTCAATCAATATTGCATCAACTTTAGAAAACATGTTTTAAAGCCAATCAAACAACAGTTGAGAAACACAGTGCTGGAAAGATACTTTTTCCCTAAATCAGAGAAGATCAGAGTCTGAATCAGAGTCTGAATCAGAGTCTGAATCAGAGTCTGAATCAGAGTCTGAATCAGAGAAAAATCAGAGTCTGAATCAGAGTCTGATTCAGACAAAAATCAGAGTCTGAATCAGAGTCTGATTCAGAGTCTGTATCAGACTCTGAATCAGAGGAATTCAGAGCGAAATGTGACCTGAATCAGAGTCTGAATCAGTACTGATAATTTCTGAATTTTACTCTGATTCAGTACTGAATTTGCTTTTGAGTTAGGTACGGGAAGGCGTATCACAATTGTTCATTTCTAGCAAACCAAATCAGAACAAGTAGCTAGATAGAATCGAAAATTAGATTGGCAATTTAAAAACAGGGTTTTTTTTTCCGCATTTCCTGTGTACGAAAAATTCATTCAAGAACAGGTAGTAAGACTAAAAACAGGTAGTAAGACCAAGGAACCCGTGACAAGTAAGGAACTCGTATATTATAAAAGTTTCTTTTTGTTTCGTTCTGGATAAAATTTTTTAATCCCAGATAAATTCATTCATTAATTTTATTTAATAACAGTTTTTGGATCTTTTTGTTTGACGCAAACTGTGATTAAAACTTTTTTAAAGTTCTTTTTAAACAGATTATAAGTACCCCTTAAGAGCTAGAACTGGTCTTTTTCTAGATGTTGGGTCTTTTTTCTATACGATGCTTAAATAAATAATGAAAAACTGAAACATTGACTGAAGAAAAAAAACCGGCCTTGCATATATTTTTCCAGTTTTGAAGGGTTGTTTGAATATTTAAAGATAGGCCTAGTATAAAAACTCGAAAATCTTAATTTATAATCGTAGAAAATGTCCCAAATTTAGAGATTGAAATACTTCGGCAGAAATGAATTTTCTTCAAAACTTCGAATTGAAAATCTACAATGCTTACGATGATACGTTAATGCATATATCGAACCTCCTGGAATTTTTGCTAATTTTGTTTTAGCATTTTTACAAAGCAAAAATCTCTGAAAAATTTTTCAATTATGGATATATCAGTTTGTGTAAATGATTTTACAGAGACTATCTCTTTCCATTGGTGATTTGAATTCCTTTGAAATTTTCTAGACAATTGCATCAACAAATTACCTTTGATATAAACTTCTTTGGGATGTAGGGTCTTTTGTATCACGTGACCACCCCATCCAAAGTAGGAATAGTTCAAGTTGGCAGATAGTGAGAAGGCTGTGGAAATCAAAAGTACGTTGGATTCCCCATTTCCTCGGTCATCTTCACTGCTGAAGCAATCTCCTCCTCTCCCGAAGTCTATGAAAAGAACCAAAAGTTTACCAAAATTATCTGGAATAAACGACAAAATGCAATTGAGCATTGTCGAAACTTACCATAAAATTGATCACTCATGGAACATATATTGCCACTTTTTTGGATTATAAGTACAGTCAATAGTAGTATTCATATAGCGCACTAGAAAAGGGGGGGTTATCATGCCATGGGGATAATAGGATATAAATCCCATGCATGATAGTAGGGTATAGGTTTGCATGGGGATAATATGGAATGATCCTTAACCAGGGTATAATAGGGTATACATGCGGATAAATCTGAGCGGGGAAATACAAGTATAGCAGCCACTCTATTCTTTTTAATTTGGCCGTCCGAACTTAGGCTGAAGCAAGTTTCGTATGAATTGAGCTGTTATTAAAACCTGAATCAAGGCCTTTCAATTTGACAGCAGCACACCAAACAAAACCAACTCAGAGATATTTAAAGTGAAATCAACTCACAGTAAAGTCTGTATAAAAGCATTACAAATGGAATTTTACGTTGAAACTACTGTTTGCCGCTAATTTAACTGGCTTCAAAATGAATCAGAGACCAAAAACTTTGCTCTTCTTCTGAGCTACTAGCTCTATCAAAATAAACTGTTTGGTCATCGGAAATGTCTTCGTCTCCGATATTGCTTGCGTTTATCAGTCCAGGATCGGGCGGCGAATAGTTCCTGGCATTGTCCAGTAGTTGATTTAATCTCTCACTGTAGTACTTGTGCAATCTTTTATCAGGGGGTGGTAATGCATTACTTTGAAAAACCCAATCAACTTGGCTGTCTTTGAACAGTTTGCTTAGAATATCTTCTCCAAAATGCCAACTTATTTGACTGTCCGGTTGATTGGGAATGAACCAACTTAGTGAACCATTTTCCCCATCGCTCTCGACAAAAGATTGTAATGAATAATGTCCGAATGGAAGGGTTGATAAACAGTCCAAACAAATGTACCCCTTATTATCAAAAGCAGACAGTGAAATTTTATCATCCCTTACTGTTTTCAAGAGGTGATTTTCAGAATTTAGTCTGGTGTTAAGTGCTAGTTTTGGTTTTGTCAATAACAGCGTATCCTTATACAATTCGTGGGTCAGCAGTCTTTGCGCTGCTTCGATGACGCCTTTTGCCGACAACTTACGACAGCTTGAAAGAGGTAAACTTTATTTACTTCATTTTTAACAGTTTTGTTTAGAGGTTACAGCGTTAGTTTTTTCCGCAAAAAAATAATAAGGTTACTAACCCTTGGAAGGTTTAGAATACATTTTGGGTTTGAAGCAGACGATTTTCGATATAATGTCCCCACTAAATTCGTCTCCAAGTTTCAAAACTTTTTACTTATTTGCATCATTATTGAGTGCATGACCATCAGGGTAAGAGGAAGAGTTGAATTACTTTTTCACATCATGAGTTTGTTTTCCAGTTCGTAAGAGAGATCGTCTGACTCCACCTTGTAGAGCAGACAATCCGTATCTAAGTAAAGAAATCGATAGGAGAAATTAGTCCGCATAACATAATAGTGGAATCTTTACATGTAAAACTTTGCTAGGTCCAGGACGCTTGCACCAACAATTGTTGATGCGTTCCAGTTTCATAATTTTGACTTCGAGCACATTGCCGCCATAGTTTTCCCCAAAAATTTTGAGTCTTTCAAACTCAAATTTAGACCTTATTCTTCCGGCTCTTTCAGCATTGCGAGTTATTTCTACTTTCACGCGGCGCTTTTTGGATTCTATGGTTTCCCATAGACCGAATTTTTCTCTAGTTTTTAGTGGTTTCGCTGGAAGTTATTTGCTGCAATCTTGCGATGAATGCTAATTAGAAGAAGGTAGGGTTTCAGCCATTGTTCTTGATTGAATTGTAGCACAAGGTGCAGCTTAGCAATGAGCAATCCAAGTTGAACGTATAGCTGTAGTAACTTGAAGTACAAAACCTAATGCTTCTTGTCATACATTGTCTTAAGCAAGAAGTTTGGAAACCTTTGCCTTGGGTATTTTGAATCGCTCTTTTATGTCAAATTGGGATTCGCTTAGCCAGGCATCTAACACTATTTCCCTTCACGTGCGCAAGGGGATAACCTTTATGTTGATCGTGAATATTTGCCGGGTATTCAAGGTCCACCTGAACGAAGTACCCAATGGTCGAATTTGTTGGCATACTCAGTATCTCACTGAAGTGGCGGCAACTCTTGATCTGCAATCTTTGATCTGTCGCTCATCTATAAGTAGGGGGTAATACCCTTTCTGTTTGAGACGATAATGTTCGGAGTGGGGAATATCGGCAAACATTGACTCCATTATAGCAAATTCCGAATCAGGCAACGTTTCAACCAATTTTTCTAACGATCCACCTTATAATTTGATGGAGTCTTCAAACCGGAAATACTTGTAAATAGGTACTAATTTTTGTCAGCCGTCTCGAAAGAGATCACTTTCATTTCTAACAGCATTGTTATATATTTCGCATCAGTGGATGGTATCATCTTGATTGTTGTAGTGGATTTCCATTGTTAAAGACTTAAACAGATGTGATGCAGGTCATAATTTTGAATATTATGCTCAATAACGGGAATGAAATTGGAATATCTCCAAATTCTGTTGCATTTAGGATGAGTCAATCCCAGAAAGATGCCGGAAAAATGTAAATAATATAAGTCCTTCTCATCGTTCTCCAGGAAGTCTTTCTCGCAAATTCAACATTTTCTTGTTTCGATCTTCTGTAGAGTTCACCACGGTAGAACGCGTACTTGCGTTTCTGCTCGTGTATATCTTAAGCAAGCCTGTGAATCATTTGCACAAAATTTTCTATCTAGTTGAGTGAACTGTCCAAATGACAGAATTTCGGCTGCGAATTACCATGCTCTATGACTGCTATTGCAACTCCAAATGGTTCATGTATCTCATTTGATCAGGTTGATGCGCTCTCTGAACTAGCTGGGCAGGACGGTACGGGCTTGAGAATGGTTTCGAAATCAAAATGGATAACCAGCACATTAAACCAGGTTAGAGACCAATTGTTGAATTTGTATAAATTGTTGCTGGTTTTTGGCATGCGAATAACAACTGGTGGATTATGACCGGAAACTTCAATATGATCTTTAAATTGTTTAAAATCTTTGTGACACAAGTAAAGACAGTTCCGGCAGAGGTTAAGGCTGGACGTGAAATTTTTGTTCTTGATAAAACAGAAGGACCTGGTTAATTCCCAGATAAGAATGTAGTGATGTTTGTCACTCTCATATAGAAGAAGTATGTCAAGAGTGAGGCTTGAGGTAGACTTCTCGAACACTCGCACTGGAAACAAATCTCTGTTTTCAGGTCCAAAAACGTTAACCTCTACGTCGTTAAGTAATTTGACTTTATCGATGTCATTGAAACCTATGGGCATTGCAAACTCACCGGCAGGCTGAAGCAATGACATGTTTTATTTGGTAGAACTCTGGAGATGTTAGCTTTAAAGAATCGTTTCGTCCTTTTCCTCCCTCAAACTCTTTGCCATTTTGATAGGAAGCTGCGACAGAGCTGTAAACGAAACAGTTGTTGTCTGTATGGTTCCGTGTGTTGAGTAGAGTTTTGTATTCCTACAAATTTGGCAGTAAGTCGATATAGGAAGAGCAGCTGGCCGGTCTGCACTTGGAAAACTTGATGTTGACGCGAAGAACTTTTTCAAGCAACCATCCGCTTCCAGAAGAGGCAGAAGTGAACAACACAGCGAGCATTCTTTCCACCATTTCCACAAAATTGTCATTTGAGAACCCTTCATTGCACACAGGAGTCATCAGTGAGCTAGCGATGATGGCGATACGTTTGTCGTCTTCATCAGGATCAAGAAATTGTTTAATATGTTGCAGATCTGCTGAGAATTGAAATTTTTGCAGGCTGGCTGATATTTTTTGATCAATCAGCTCCTGTATGCGCCCCTGTTTGAACTTCATGAACGCGTGAAGGTCTATTACTAGCACCATTTTGTCATACTCAAGCCCGACAATAGTTTGTGAACCTTGGATGTTGAGTTCGCATGTGTTGCTCCGAATCAGAAATTTTACGAAATGTAAACTCGCACAGAGAACAGCGATAAGTTGGTAATTTTATTCCGTCTGGATGAAATTTTGTTTCAATGCGAGAACGATTTCCTCTGGTGCTAAGCACAGAGTCATAATACTGACAAGCAAAAGTCATGATGATAGAATATAACAACTTGACTTGAATATAACAATTTGAATTGAATTTAGGAAAGAGTTGAATGATTCGGAAAACTAGTACTGGACTTTGTGGTAATTGCATTTGCTACGAAGAGTGTAACATGAAAGGCAAATTGTATAACAACTCAGTTTGGCGGACGCCAATTTCAAATATTTGAAATAGTCAAAGCTGATTGGTTGAAACTGGCGGGAAAATTTATTTCGAATTTTTTTGGTAAAAAAAACGTTAAAAAATGAAAAACACTTTGCCATTTCAAAATTATATGCTAGTAGACACTCAGAGGGGCCACACCAAGTATTGTTGTTGTGAATCACTTGAAAAAGTGCAATTCAAAAAGCGAAGAAACAGGTTACTTTCTTTGAGTTTTTCAAAAAAGTTCCATTTTAGACCTCTGCAAAAACGAGTGGGTAGAGTTGTCCTACGCTGTCAAGTGCGATGAGCGAAATTGCTCAACGGGCCGAAAAACATCTGACCGCATTGAACAATTTGTTCTAAAACAAACAGAAAAAAGTTTTTTTTTCTGTCATCATCATTAATCAATGTCATTGAATGAAAATTACTTGACAGATACATGTGTTTTTTTTCTGTCTTTTTTTCAATGAGAGATTTTATGAGAGAAATTTATACCGTGCGCCCACTACGTGCAATAACTCAAAAAACTTTTTTCTTCAGTTTTTCAAAAATTGTACAAACCTGCTTTTTTTGCCCGGTTGAACGAGAACCCAAAGCTAGGAAGTGCTGCTAGTGGACGTCTAAACTTTTTTTAACTGAGCCTATTGACATCACTTTTAGTGTGAAGTGCAAGTTTCCGATTTTTATCTCTGATGGATTACAACTTTTCGACAACTTTTCCAATTTATGATTTGGTTTCAGAGTTCATATGTTGCTACAGTTTTGACATAATGTTAACTGTTCTTTTGCGCCAAAAAGCGCACACATTTTTTGATGAATAGAAATTGTGTTAATTCCGTTTAAATTAAGACATAACAACAGATGTTTCCCAAATTTATTGTTTCGGAAGTGTGATTCTTGATTATTACCACAAAAACTAAACTTTTCATAGTGATTGTAGTTAATGAATCACTGCTAGGAAAATAATATGTGTGATCGTTTCATAGGGGAAATGGAAAATCTTCCCTGAACAAGTCCGAACTTGATCACTTTCTTGAATTACATTTTTGTGAAGACTTTGAATATAAACACAAAATGGACATAAAAAATTTACATTGAAATTTCATGAAGTCGAAACGAAGTAATTTGTATAACAAACACACGCACAACTCAGCTCCTCAAAATTCAAACAGTTTTTAATATGACAGTAACGTTTCAAGTTTTAAATATGTTAATTTAATCGAATGACTCCATCAAAAAATTTTCTGATCGTCGCTTTTTTTGTGCACCGCCAACGTTTGGAGTCTCTGAACAAGTGCGCGTTTGAAAAATGGTGCTCAGAGGTTCTCGTTTTGGCGTTTGAAAAGTTATTTCAGACAGAGCTTTCACGTCAAAGTTATCGAAATTGTTTGGCGGGTTGTTGTTGTTGTGAACTGATGATTTCGTAGGTAGACTAGTTAGTAATTTCTCACTGTCTGGTGAAGACGGTGAATTTTTGGTCCCCACAAATTGGCCAGATCGTCATAAGCTTGATGAGCTCCGAGTTGATTTTCAAACAAAGGTACGCAGTCACAGTCGTTTCGGTGGAAATTAAGTTTTATTTCATCAAGTAACATGTCCTAATTACAATTTTGAAATGCTGGCAGCACGTTTGCCGGTTGGAGACCATCAGAAGTAATAATACTGCTTTCGGACGGGTCGGCCTTTTGGGTCAGGTCAGCAGCAGCATTTATATGAAGCTTTGGAAGAAGACAGTAACGGTAAAAGTTCCACACATTGTCTTGTTTTCCTTCTTGAATAAGAGCCACAAAATTTTCGTAAACTGTCTCTATAAACTAATATTCTTTCCCAAGAAGCCTCGGTCTGTTCAAGAATTCTAACCAACATTTTAGAATTGAGTGTAAAAGAATTCAGTTAAACAGGTTTCAAGTTGCTGCTGGAAACAAATTACAATTTGACTCAACACTGTATGAATGCCGTCGAATTAGAGCTCGGGGTGTCTATGTGTAACTTTTGTGACAGTTTCACGTAACTTCGGGTCAAATCTGTTTTTAATTGTGAGCTAATAAACACACACAATTTTAACTTGAGCGTACCAAATGTTGTTAACTAGGGTTACATCTGTTTTCAATTACATTGTTGATCAATTTTGTGTTCAATGTGTAGTTTCCTATCTGAATTGATATCTGCTTTTAATTTGTGTATATAATTACTTTATGCCTTTCAAGTTTTGTTCAACATGTATGTTTATTATCTGATGTCGCATCTGTTTCTATTTTTTAGTGTATATGAGTGCATTACGCATGTGAAAGTGTTCGAAAAATCACATTAAGAATACCATAAGTTTGACAAAAAATTGTAATGAACAGACTCAAGTACGCCGTAGGCGTACTTGAGACTGTCTTCGCCAACCATTTGTTTTTATTTGAGAGTTTGATGAGACATGTGTAATCCAAGCTTGCCGACGCCATTGAGGTGGAGTGCTTACAATTTTATTTGAAAGAGATAAACTTTGGTTGCCCCATGCCTTTCACTTCCACTAAAGACACAGAATTCGAAGACATTTTGAAAACTAATAAGCGCTTAATCAGAGCAACTGTGAAAACGCATGAAAGGACGCGGACCTATGTGTTTATAAAATTGTTCGAGAAAGCGGAAAGCGAATACGAATTTCAGCGGAGAGTTTCACTAACTCTTCAAGAATTTGAGAACTTGATTGAAAATTCAGCACATAAACGCTCTCAGTTCACAGAAGAGGAAACAACAAAACCATTTCAAGCAAAAAACAACAATTCCGACAAAATTCAGAAGATATTTCTAAGACAAACACAAGCAACAAAAATGGTTGAGGCGATGCACGAGCGCTCACAAAATTACTTTAAACAATTTCAAAAACAGTTCAAAATTCAGATTGTTGAAGAGAAACCTACCTTATCTAACACAAAAGTTTATGCACTGTGTGTCCGTTTTGATTCTGAGGTTAGCAGTTTAGTAATTAACTATTATCAAGTTATGATTGGTACAACAATTTTCCAACAAGAAACTTTGAAACAAAACCAGTTTTTTCTGCGCCTTGTATTTTTACAGCTTTCAAATTCTAATTTTCGACTGCGCAACTTTGCAGGCTAAAGGAGACGTCTTTACAAAGCTCAAAGGGGCGGTTCAATTCAACAGCTCCACAGCAAAAGTTGACTCCCAGATAGTACGCAAACAACTGCCAGCTTTTACCTACAATAATTTTAAAAACAGCTATGCAAAACCAGTCAATATGAATCAAAAACTCTTTGCAAAGATGCCAGTAATTGCTCAAAAGGCTATCTACAACACCCATTATTCATAGAAACAAGTTCAAACTGATTTTGTTAATATGAAACTATTCGAAGAGTTGAGAACATTTTGTCTGGTCCCCGTTCTGGTGCTTTCTGTCAAAATATGAATTTTTCTGTTAGTGGATACCGAAAACTGAATTTTGATACTGATTTGTTGAGTGTTTGCAATTTTGTATAAAAATAATTTATTGCAATCAAGGAATGGTTAATACATCATGTGAAAAGCAAAGCGAATTAATTGAGCATCACTCAGTTTTACAATTTTTTGTGAGTTCAAAATATGATGAGCAATGTAAATGCAAAAAAATCCAAAAAGTTTTCAGTTTGTAATTTGAATTGGCGGTTCCTCCAGGAACTGATGAATTTTCGCATTTTCTTCTAGAGAAATTTTTCTTTGGTAGACATCTTTGTATGACAAAATAGACTGTCCGAGGGGTTCAGAAAAGAACAATTGATCTTCTTTCTGTCGCAAAATAACCAATGGATACCACAATTTTCTCCAGTTGCTGCGTTAACAATTAGGAAACTGTTCTGTTTCAACTTTTAGGGAAAAAAATTCGCAGCGAAAATGCTCAGCAATTAATGTTTGAGTAAAGAACATCTTTGAATTAGATCACTGATATCGTCTTCGTTCTTTTTTAGTTCTTTTTAAGTTAAAATGTGATTCTTTGATACCCTTCTTGCACCCTTCAACAAAAATTTTTCTAGCTTCTTTACCTATAACGAAAATCTCAATATTGTTTGGTGTGGCCACAGAAAATGTTAATTCAATAGAAATTGAAAAGTTTGTCAGTGCAGGGTATATAATTCAGTTCAAGCAATAAAGTTATGGTATGCTTGTGGGGTACTGGACAAATCAAAAACCGTTATGAAATGGTTTGGTTATTCCATGTCCTTTATTATTGTAAGCTAGATCAGATATTGTATTAAAGTGAAGACGTTTGCAGTCAGCTGTAGATACTGGACTATTTGCCACAGCAAAGCGTTCAGATATACATAAATCTGCTCTAGATTGAATTGTCGAAAAGGAAACAAATTTTGCCGTTTGTTACCCAGAAAAGCTTCATCTGTATTTAAGCAGATCGCCAGTCGTCGGATCGGTTCTCTCGCAAAAAGATCTTCTTATTTTCAACTTTGTTAAACCGTTGAAGCCAGAAAAGTTTTTGTGAGTGTTTCAAGGTAAAGATAGGGGGCAGGACTACTCAATAATGTTTTTTGAAAGGAAGACACAACAGTGTCATTAAGGGTCATCTTCCGCACATACAAATTAGCTTCGACTTTGTTTAATTTGTGTTGTTTCTCAGCATCATCAGAAATTATAGCAAAAACTACAATTGAGCGTTTGAATGCAATGTGCAGTGTCACATCACTTAGCAGATCTCTGTCACAGGTGAAAAAGTCAACATCAATTTTGCCATAGAACGTGCATTCAGCTGATCGTCTCACCAAAAGTTTTCTTCTGTTCACTTCTGCAGTTGATAGCGTTCCCAGGTTTTCCTCAAAAGAGTAGCACTGACAGGTTAGCTATGTATTTTTTGCATCTTTATTATGTGAGAACTGGGTCTCAATAAAATTTTTGTGAGCATAATTTCCGTTAGCGTTTGAAAGTTTTTGTCCATTAGCAGACTCTGTGCAATCAGAGAATATTGAATGTAACACATTATTGCAAAAGTAGGGAAAATATGTTTTTGTAATGTCAGCGGTGGCTGCAGCGTCATATTTCAAATCAGCTTCCGAAGACTGAACATTTTTACATTTAATTTCGAGAAAAACGTTTTGCAAATCAGTGAAGTTGTTTCTATCAACAAGTGACATCAAAATCTTACATGGGTTCATATGGGCTGTAGCTTGGACCCAATTTTTGACAAGAAGTACCATCAAAATTCACCAGTAATTAGGGTTTTGCAAATAAATCCAATGAGAAATGAGTTGGTTTTGATGATAACTAATTAACGATCATCTTCGACTTAAGCAAAAAAATTCCAACCGACTTCTTTTTGGTGCTTTGTGCGTTGAAACGGTCTCTCTAAGTTTGTCCCTTACTTTCATTGGTTTGCTTCGTTTTGATTTCCTCCGACGCAAATTAATTCGCAGAGAGCAACCAGACTGTTTTTTAACAGTTTTTGAAATTGTGCTCTAAATTGCTTGTTTAGGAGATGTTTTGTTGCCCACTACGTCCAGAATCTCTGGTATACTTTGTTTCAGGAGCTTTTTTCCAATACGTTGAGCAGTTGACAAAATGAAGCGACGTGCTAGGGCCAGTGCAACACGTCCAATTCGTGCATCTAAAGCGCCAAAACATTTTCCTCATTTTTCGATAATGTCCAGAGAAATGAAGCAAAGACGTCGCTTGATTAGCATAGTACGAATCCATTTCAATGGGACAAAATTTTTTAATTGTTGTGTTAGAAAAATTTTCCAGTTCCCGAAAAGGGAAATAATTTTCGTGTTTCCTTCCGCAGTTCAATTGAAACTGATTGAATTGTGTTGGTCAAAAGTTTCTTGTAGATTAAATTTGTAAAAACGTTCCAATGAGTTGGTTCAAGCTCACATACACTACCGTTGTTCAGACGCTCTTTCAAATCAATGATTCTGAAAAGAGGTGCCCTAGTGTCACCGACGTATTGGCTTTCAATTTTGTTTGTATAGAGGAAAGTAAGACGATTTTAAGCAGAAAAGTCGGCTGGAAAATCACCATAATATGCTTTTGTCTCATTTCTCTCTGCAACGAAGACACCCAGAAATTTATGCTCGAGTAAAGCACGTCTTTGATTTAGATCATTGAAATTGTCTTCGCTTATTTTTAGTTTGTCAAAATATGATTTTTTGATATCTTTCTTGATCTATCAACAAAAATTATACTAGCTTTTTCACCAATAATGAAATTCTCAATCTTGTTTGGTAACTCCAAAAAATTTTTTAACTCAATAGAAATTGAACAGTTTGTCAGTTCAGGGTGAATAATGTTATGGGATGCTTGTTGATTACTGGTCAAATCAAAAATTATTATAAATGGTTTGAGTAATCTGTCGAACTTAATCCCTGTCCATTATTAACGTAAGCTAGATCCGATATTGTATTAAAGTAAAGACGTTTGTCGTCAGCTGTAGATATTGGACTATCTGCCACATGCAAACAGTTTCGATACACACAAACCTGCTCTAGCAAAATTCACCAGTATTTAAGGTTTTTCAAATATATCCAATGAGCATTGAGTTGGTTCTGATGGTAACAAATTAGCAATCATCTTCATTTTTAGCAAAAAAAATCTGACCGACTTCTTTTCGGTGCTCTACGCGTTGAAATGATCTCTCTAAGTTTGTCGTGTACTTTCATTGGTTGGCTTCGTTTTGATTTCCTGCGACGCAAATTAATTCGCAGAGAGCCACCAGTCTGTTTTTCTAACAGTTTTTGAAATTGTGTTCTAAATTGCTTGTTTAGGAGATTTTTTGTTCCCCACTACGTCCAGAATCTGTGGTGCACTTTGTTTTAGAGGCTTTATTCCAATACGTTGAGCAGTTTAAAAATTGAAGCGACGTGCTAGGGGCAGTACAGCACGTCCAATGCCTGCAGCTGAAGCGTAAAAACTACTTTCTCTTTTTTTTCGATGATGTCCAGGGAAATGAGGCAAAGACGTCTCTTGATGAGCATAGAAAGAATCCATTTTATTGGGAAAAGTTTTCGAATTGTTGTGTGAGAGTAATTTTCCAGTTCCAAAAAAAGGAACTAATTGTCCTGTTTCCGTCCGCAGTTCACTTGAAATTGATTGAATTGTGAAAAGTTTCTTGTAGTATAATTTTGTAAAAATGATTCGATGAGTTGGTTCAAGCTCACATACACTACCGTTTTTCAAACGTTGTTTCGAATCAATGATTCTCAAAAGAGGTGCCTTAGTGTCACCAACGTATTGGCTTTCAATTTTGTTTGTATAGAAGAAAATAAGATGTTTTTCAGCACAAAAGTTGGCTGCAAAAACCCCACAATATGCTTTTGTCTCATTACTTTTCATAGGCTTGTTTGCATTTGGATTCGTTTTGTACACAATATGATTTCCGTTACCGCCAGGAATTTTTTTAAAGCCAATGGTGCTGGAAATTTCTTCACTGGAAAATGTAATTCTCTCATACTTCCCTTGGAAAATTTCGTATTTTCCAGAGCTCTTAATTTCTCTGAAAGAAAAATGGGACAATCCATCTACTTTGCGCGTAATTGTGACAACAAGTTGCGCCACCGTATCTAATGATCCTGGCATAAAATTTGCCCGCTTTTTGCCCGCTACATGGCCTAGAATTAACATTGGCTCCCGAAAACATTTTTTGAGAATCTTCATAGTGTTTTAAGTTGTACACGGTTAGATTTCCGTCCATAATATTCTCTATTGTTGGGAATACTATTTCACCAAACGCCACTCTCCAGTCACCTGCAAGTTGATATTCGTCATTAAAAATTTCCGAAATGATGCAATTGTGTTTGAATCAAGTCTTTCCATTGAAGCGGATGACACAACATGAACTGTAATTTTGTTTTCAAACCGGTCGTTGGTCATATTCGACGAGAGGGAGCCTGACAAGTTGTTATTTTGGTTGTTAAAGTTTTATTTTAATTGGTTCTTTGTCTGCGTCGACTAAAGAGTTTGTTGGTGGGTATAATGTCGGTATTCCCGTTATTACCGTTATTACTTTGTCTGCTAATGATTGCTTGTAATTTTTCCGGAAAGCTTGGTCGTTTTTTAAAAAGTCTCAAATAATTGCCAAAGTAAATTTTGGGCTTCTGAGTTGTGCTTGTTTGCGCGATAATCACACTAACCGTGGTACATCCTTTTTTGTAACCTTATTTGGTGCAAGTATAGTTACCCGATTTGCTCTTGAGAAGATTGTTTTTTCACTAATTGGTCAATGTAGGAATATGTCCATTTTTTGAGGTACCGATGAATTATTTTTTGTTTGAGTGACCTAATATTCTTGTCAGCAAATGCAGATTGTTTTTTCGCTGAAAATAATGTATAAAGGAATTCCACGTTTGTTGCACAATTGTTTGAATGCTCCAAGAAACTCTTTACCATCGTAAACCCACACTTTTTCAGGATGCTTGTTTTTGATCATCTTTTGGAAGGCTTTAGCTGTTTACTTCGCATACTTTGTTGTCAAGGGTTCCACTAGTAACTATCTTGAAAGACAGTCAAATGCTACCAGGAGACACTTTATGTTACTGTTATATTTGCTAGTTTGTCGACGTGCGCCAAACGCAATGACCAAATTTTGTTTATGTATTTTACAAAAACATTCAGCCTGGGAAATTTTAATAGAATTGAACGGTACTTTGTGAAAGACGGTTTTGTCTCTAATTAGGACCGCACTTTGCCTAATACAAGCTAGCTCTAAGGATGTAAGTGTTTTGTGCTTCCATAGGAAGCTGCTCCTTCTAAATGGAGCTGGTCGAAACGTTTTACTTCAGAGGAAGAAAAACCATTTTTTTTACTGGTCTCTTTTTTTGTCTATCGTTTTGTCTCTCGTTTCTTCGTAAATTCTTTTTGGGGCTGATTTAGAACAACTAATGCTGAGTTTTGCTCGGCTTGGGTAAAATCCTTGTTCACTTTCCAACGAGGTTTCTAAGATTTGCTTGTGTGTTTGCGAATAAATAAGCTGATATATCGAGAGCAGTCAAAATTTTTGAATTTTTTTATTGTTAGTTTTTTGTTGGTTGCTGCAAATTACACAGAAAAATAGAAATTTTAACGCCCAGTGGTTCTTTGATGATATAAGAAAATCGTTTCCTTCATTGGAAGTGACGTCAAATTGCATAATTTGTTCAAGTAAGATTTCAGATTGCTTAATTTTGTTTTTAACCATTGGTTCAAGTTCAGATAGTATAAACACGGACAGAGATATTTTTTGTTTGCCTAATGTTGGTTCCATCTCTCTGTCTTTGCTGCCTGGTTTTGATGTTTCTTCTTTAGTAGCCCCCTTGTTTTCATAAACTTTGTTCATAGTTTCAACAGGCTTGTCTTTTTTTGTGGTTTTTCAGACTGATTACATTGAAAGAATGATAACTGAGCTGCCCTCTGTTCATAAATAGGGTTTTCGAGAATTTCATTTTTTACGGGCTGATTGAACAAAAAGTTTTGTTTTTGAATTAAGTTGAGGTCTTCTGTATGCATTATGCTTTGTCAAGTATCGATAGCAAGAAAAACCAAGAATTCTCACAAACTCTGTTTCTTTGGCTAAAAATTTTCTCTTTTGTTTCAAATTTGTTTGATTAGATAGTAGTGTTTTGAATGATTTCTAGGAACCTTTTGATTGGGTTTTATTAACTGGAACTTTTCAATTGACATTATTGAGTAAGAACTCAAATTTAATAATTTTACTTCGAGATGTCTCGATTATTTTTCCTACTTTTGAGTCCGATGTATTTAGCATCTGCTGCAGCATACATAGCTCTTTCTCTCTCTTCAGCTCTTCAGCTACATTTGCGATAACAGCACTAGCTGATGGAAGATATAAAATTGATGAACCTCGAGGATTAAAATTTGAACAGTATTGTAGAACGTCGAATGTTTTTGGATCTAAGTTGAATAATAAATGACAAAACTGCTTCTTGATTGCTAGCTCATAAGTTTCCTTCAAAAATTGTTTGTAATTCAGTTGTCGACCAATAAAATTAATTTGATGTGTGTCTCGTGGTGATTTGAACAAAATTATACGTGTTGTATTCAAATCAATTGTTCTAGACTATTTGCTCTGTTGAAACAAGTTGTGTTTAACATATATTTTAACATATATCAGTGTTCCCATTGATTTTTCTACGTTGCCCCGCAGTTGCTAACTTAGAAAACTTTTGTCAAACCCAACTGTTCACAAGAGTAAAGAAAACCAAAAAGTTGATTCTTCGCAATCAAGTTTGAAAAACACTATATTGATTAGAAAAACAATTATAAGAAAAATTATTATAAAAATTTGTGTAGAATATACCACTTCTGATCAAATAATCTTGGTTTTAACTTTCTTGGTGCTCGTCAAAAACCAAGTCAGTTAGCCCTCCGCGCGAATCCAACTGATCTTCCGTTTGACTCATTTTGCAAATTTTTTGGAGAAAATTGACTTGAAAAAATATTTTTTTCAGCAATATATATTTCATACAACACATATTCAGAGTCTTTGTCATCATTTCTTTGAAAGATTGAAAAATTTGCACTAGCTGAGTCTACTTTATCTCTGAAAACAATGGACTCTACATCGTTTTTTTCACCTGCTGCTTGATGTCTTTGGGAAGACTCTCATTGTGCAGAGACATCAGAATTGGTACTGCACGCTGGGGCATAGGTAAAGGGGTTAGCTTCAGTCTTCGCATTTTCTCTTGTATAAACATGGTGGAATTGAAAGTATTCTACGAGAGAGAGATATTTCTTAAAAGCTTCTATTTACCGCGTCACAACACACCATCTGCTGTTTTCTCAGAATTGTTTGTCCACGAGAGTCAATTTATTTTCTCCTTTGCTAGAGTTACAGTCAATTGATTGTCGATAGCTATTCAACTGTACACTTTCAAGTTTGGAGATAATTTCAATTGAAGCAGTGATGGATTTGTCTTCTCTGGACGTCGTTTCATTCATCAACCAGTGATAGAACAACAGGGCTTTCTTCCTCGCGCAATGCCTTCTCCTGTGTCTTTTTGGGCAACTCAGTGCATGTCGGTTGCAAAAAGGAGTTTCTCGACATAACTTCAAATGTTAATCTTTTGGACAAGACAATTTCTACAAACTTATTACGTTTTTCCGAAGTAGTTCCGTGAGAGTACTTGTTTTCTCTTTGCCCTTGGCGTAAAATACCACTAAAGGAAATCGAAGAATAACGCTGTCTATGATTTGTTCAGAATAGCAGTACGGATATTCCCCCATTTCCCACCGAAGACCGTGCAAGAACTTAGAAACCCACTGGTAAGAATTTCGATCACTTGAAGAGAGCGTTCTCTATGAATTGGGAGGTAGGAAGGAAATTATGTCGATAAAGTTCTCGGTAGCAAAAGCAAGTTCTGTAACTATGAAGCTAGATTTATTGCGAAACTTTCAAAATCTAGAACAACCGCACCTGATTTCAGCATTCCAACAGACTCAACAATCGTATTTTGAAAATTTTCGCATAAAGACAAAATAGAAAGCCGGTCAAGTGACCAAGATAATCGTTTGTGAATGGACAAGGTAAAACTTATGAGTAGCCCGGTCCCTTTTCGCTAAATTCATAAGCACAACCGGCCGCATCGTGAAGAATAGCATGCCACCCAAAATTTTGAAGGATTTGAAAAATTTGTTCAGCGACGAATTATCAATCCCAATTATCCCCCCAGGGACGCAGTTTAAGAGCAATGTCATGATCATTGTTGGGATCCAAATGCAAACAAGTTGCTGAAAAGTACACAAATCTTTCTCCATATTCAGGATAATTTTCTTTCAAAAACAAATAGTTTTTGTGAATAATTTTTTTGTCTACCGTCGCAATCGTTGATGCCATTACCTTCCCCATAGTTTCTCAAAATGAATTTTATTTTACTCCCTTGAATACCTCCCCAAGTGTTTTGTCTTCGCGTTTTCATATCCTCACTCTTCCCCTATTTTCTCTCCGTATGATATACATGTGAATATATATATATATATATATATATATATATATATATATATGCTTTTGTCACCATGCAATACTCAATACGCTTTTATCCCATGTAACTAAAATTAGAACACTACTATCCGCATGTATACCCTATTATCCCATGATTAAGGATCATTCCATATTATCCCCATGCAAACTTATACCCTGTTATAATGCATGGGATTTGTACCCTGTCATCCCCATGGCATGATAACCCCCCTTTCCTAGTGCGCTATGTGAATACTAGTGTCAATTGAGTGCATCTGTCCCTTTTTGCTAAACATTTCTTTTTGGCTCTAAACAGTTTTTTTCGGAAAAGTACTCAGCTTCAATCAGAATATACCAAGATCACTGTTTGATTTAGTTTTCAAACTTCAATATTAAATTGACCAACGACAATGTAAAATTTGGCACCAAATGTAGCAAATTTGAAAGTTAAGGGTCAAAGGCTGTATAATGTTTGTATCTTGAATAATTAATATATATTTTTTCAATTCCTATTTTAATTTTGGTTCAAAAACTGATCAATCAAGTTCCGATTACATTAGACTGATTACACCGATTAAAACAAACAACCAATAAACTTATATATATATATATATATATATATATATATATAAATATATATATATATATATATATATATATATATATATATATATATATCTCAGAACAACTTATGAAAATTATTTCATAACAGAACAGCTTACAGAACAACTTCCATCTGTTATGGGAATTTATTATAATGAAAAAGACGGTTATCTTGTTACACTCTTGCTAGTTTCTTGTAAGATAGCGGCTTTCTTCATAAGACGGTTGCGTTGCTAAAATCCTAATGATTACTGTTCTAAGCAAGATAACCGACACAGGCCAAAATCTTGCTAGATCTTGCAAGATAATCTTCACGTGCAAGAATCTTGAAAGATCTTACAAGATAACCGACATAGGCAAAAATCATGCAATAGTTTGCGAAATAACCGACACGGGCAAAAATTTTGCATGATCCTGCAAGATAACCGATACAGGTAAGAATTTTGCAAGATCCTGCAGGATAACCGATACAGGTAAGAATTTTGCAAGATCCTGCGAGATAACCGATACAGGTAAGAATTTTGCAAGATCCCACAGGATAACCGACGGAGTTGAACTAATTGGCACGAAGGGAACAGATCCTAGATTTCTGTATATTTGCACTATGTTTTGGTGAAAAAGGATAAAAAGATCACTTACACAACGCTTCGGTAGCGAACCCAACTGGCCCAGTAGCACCATAAGTAGCGAAAGTCGTGTCGTAGGGATTTATGTAGGACATACATTCACTGATTTCAATTCGCACTTTCAAAAAAGTAGATGCAGCAGTAGCTAGAGGCAGGGCGTCGGAATATTTTGACCCGGCCCAGACAGACGCCCCGATAGCATTTAAGTACGTTTTGGCCGATTCACCATCGTTGGCTAGGCAGTAGACAGTGACCGCGTGGTTTCTGATCCGAATCACGAAATCTCCTATTGTAACTAAAATCAATTAACAAATCAATTAACACTCCAACGAAGGCGAATAAACTACTAAACGCTCTTTAGCTCTAAATTAGAACCAATCTTTGGCCACTGTTTCTCCTAAAATATCTACCGAGAAGTTCGTTATTGATAACTTAAATTTTCTCTGAGATATGCCAAATTTATCACGAGCAGAGATGCGAACAGATGTTAATCAGCAAATAGTCTGTTACTAAGAAACTGACGGAATTCTATGTAACCTTTTCCCAATTAGCTTTTGTTTTAATTTCTACCTACTTAAACAAATTTTCATGATTTACAGAGAAAACATTTTACTGGAAGAGCGTATAAACGTTCGATGAAAATGAAATATCAAAATCAGTTGATTTCAAGTCAATATTTCCCAATTATCAATAAAAAATCTCTGTAAATGATGTGGCCGTTTTCTTCAAAAATCACAGCACTTGCAATTTAAGGACTGCCCCACCCAACCCCTTTTACATTTTTTTAAGTTTTATTCTGTGAAAAAACTAAAGAGTAATGAACGTTTTTACTATAATAATAGTTTGTATAGCTTATAAAGCGACGGAACTATAAATTACAATAAAAAACTAGTTAAAAAGTTATCGTTATAAAAGGGAAAAGAGTAAAAAAATTCTCGAACTGGTTAAGTAATACTAATAGAGAACTGCTATAATAGTTGAATTGGTTATTTTTGCCTGCATTTTATCGTCTTAGTTAATTTGAAATATACAAAATATTTGGTATCAGTTGTTTCAAATTGTTTTTGAATGTTTGCTTCATGACTCGGAATTGATTCCAAAACTGCTATAAGTTGGACAATGATGCATCTTCATGCGAGAACTTAACATAGTAAAGTACGGTTAGTTTGTCGAAACAACTTTTCTACAGCATCCAGAAACATGAGCCCTGTATACTTATTTTTTAAGTTCACTCCGTATTTTGGCCTTTTAATTTGCATCAAAAAACGCCAAGCTAGATTTTTTTGCTATTATGATTTGAGATTTTGTGATCTGTACAAATGTTTGGGCAGCAGGAACGACAGAAACTTGAACTCGATCCGAACGAATTTGAAAGAGTCTTACATAAAAACATCGGCTACCGTTTCATAGTTTCAGTGAAGACTTTGTCAGCTACCGCTAAATTACTCCAACTTAATCTATCTAGAAAGTTTAATGAGTTTTAATGATTGGCATTCTTTTTTTATCAAATACAACAAAAGATAAAAACATAGCAAAAAAATCCCTCATTATGTGATAAGTTCGAACAAGTGGAGCTCCAACTTGAATTGGTAGGTTTCAAGCCAGCAAAATTAACTTAAGAAAACAAATTTTATTCTATTTAATGGCAAAATTTAATTATCGGAAAAACTTGGGAGTTTTATGAAAATGTCTTTTTCACAAGTTCGCTAGAATAAGCAGTCAAACAATAAAAATAATGTTTTCTTAGATTCCTTTTTACCTTAGTTACAAAAGTATGGAATGGGCACCTACATAAAAGAAATGTAGGAACCAAAAATCATTGGCCGAGATAATTGTAAGAAACTGCCTGCAGTCAGTTTTTTTATATCAGTTTTCACTGCCAGACTTGTTCACAGACATTTTCAGGAATTTTGTCTATTTGACAAGAAAAATATTGAAACATAGGCGAACATTATTAGCGAACAACAAACTTCACTAAAAAGTTATATTACTGGATAGCAATGAAGGTGTAGAATTTTAGAAGAATTTTAGATGTCTGCTGAGGTGGTTCAAGGGCTTTGGGTTCAAAACTCCAACAAGTTTCGAACGTAAATCTTAATTATTGTTTTTTTTTAGTAAGCCTTCTCTGCGTCTTTAGCTATCTTAAAGACGTTCTGCCCTAACAATTTTATAATGAAAAACGGGCCTAATCATACACTTATCAAAACTTGACTTGCACCAGTTAACTTCTGGTACTTATTCCTACTAAGAAAATAACATCAAAACACGAAATCTCTCTCTGTCTTACCAACTTAGTAAATACCTATTAATTAGAGTAAAGAAATCTAAGTTTCATTAAAAGTTCAAAATCCGTTCAATTTAGACAAAGTCAGAACTGCCATTGCTTATCAAAATCAATATTTGTTGAACTAACTGCTCATAAAGTCTTCTTTCACTTAGCCATTATCCATTCATTCCAATATAGTTCGAAACCTCCGAGAAAAAACTCAAGGTTAGTACTTTTCTATAACTTCTTAAGTTTTCTTATTTTTTTAAATAGGATATTTTTAAATAGAAATTTCGTTTCTATAGAAAGTACACGACTATTTAGTTACAAAGTGATTTTTATAAAACGGAAAAGAGTAGGAAAGTTCGCGAACTGGTTAAGGAATACTGAGAACTGCTTAATTATTTGAAATAGTTCTTGATGCCAGAGTTGAAACATAGCTTTTATAAGCGGTTAGCTGTTTTTTTCGCTGAAATTATCTGTTTAACAACAGAGTTACAGTTTATCTGTTAACAAAAAGAGCAAAAAAGTAAACATACGAGCCAAGAGAAACAAACGTATCAAAAAAATTTTGTACAATTTAACATCTGATACATTAGTCTTTTCTATTGAATTGGCTAAAATTGAAAAACCTCGGAGTCAAATAAAGAAGAAAAAAGGCTAGAGTTTTTTGTGAGAAAAGAGACAAATGGGTGCGAGGAGTAATTTTTTCAAACAGAAAAGTAAAGCTTTTTCCGGATATCCTATAGAGCTAACAAAAAACATCAAATTTAGTATTAATTACATCTTAGATCCCTAGTCCGATCGTATAACAGTACTTATTGATTATATTCCAATAGTAATTTGACAATTCAGTATTGTCTCATAGTAAAACAACGGTACTTTTTCCAGAGTGTGAAAAACAGCATTAGAGATCTAATTTCTATCTGATAAGACTGAGCATTGGGTTGTCGATATTTCATAATGTTCATCTACCAATAATGGCAAAAACGAAATCTTCGACAAAATTTAAAATTCGGGCGATGCACGTCGAGCATGATAATAAAACCATTTACGTTGCATCATTATGATAAAATACCCGCCACAACTAGTAACTATATTAGTGGCGTGCCTGAATCGTTTTGGAACCGGCCAATTTAGAAGATAATTTTAACTTTAAGCCTACTTTTTTAGATCCAGTTTCTTAATAGAAAAGAGTTAGCTAGAAAAGATTATCGTCATTAAAATCAATGGAGTGAGTTGAACTGAAAAGTTGAGAAATAAATAATTTCTGGTATTGGAGGTGCAGAATTTTCTGAACAGTATCTAATTTAATCCGAGGCAGAACCACATCTATTTCCTCTGTTGAAGATAGTTTTACGCCAATGACGGATTTTCAAAAGGAACGTAAGCAGACGAGACCACCGATTCGATTTCAGATTTAAAGCAAACGATTAAGCGCTTTTATAGTCTGTCCCATAAAGTTGAAATAAGCGAACGTTCGAAAAACGCCAAAAACGTGCAGTTGAGCATCAATGTGCTCATTTGAATGTCTACGTTTTCTCCATGCAGTTTTTATTCATCAATTTTTTCGACAAGTTTTAAATTTGAGCTTTGACCTTTGAGCTCGAATCCGTGGCTTTTGAAACGTTCGCTTATTTCAACTTTATGGGACACGCTATATGTTTCGGTGCTGAGTTAACCGAAGTGTCTGTTTCTGTCAAAGCTACTGTCCTTCACTGCCGTTCCTTTAACGCTGCTAAACATCAATTGTCCATATCAAGCCTCCGACAGATCGTTTGGCCAGAAACTGATCACTGATAATAAGCGAATAGAAAAATACAAAAACATTTCTAAATTTTCAGTTCACAAGGCAGTGCTAAGGCAGATCCTAGCAAAAATCCAAGTTGGGTCTTTTATGTTTGTGCCCCCCCCCCCAGGCTGAGAGGGTGCATATTATTTGCACCCCCCAGAAGCACTTGCCGTATTTTTACATAATGATTCACTATGTAATAGCACGTGCTCTTTAACTGGGGGGGGGCAAAAGAAAGCATAATTAGGTGCTCCATTACACGCCTTCAAAACATAGCTTGTTACACTCCCCCAATAAGTGGAGGGGAGACAAAAAGGGCTGTACCGCTAACAATTTTGCGAACTAACGAATACCTAACATCTTTTCGACAATACCCCCCCCCCCTTTCACAAGGATCCAATTCTTGGCTAAAGTTTGAGCCAGGAAGTTTGACTAATCAGAAACGAGTACAAATTTCCGTACTTGTACATAGCATGTTTGATGCATTAGAATAAAATGTGCAATGCTGTAGCATGTCAATCGAAAAAAAAATTAAAGTGAAAGGAAATTCGGATCTTTTCTGTTTGCCAACCTCCCCCCTCTCCCTCCCCCCAGTACGTTCGAAGCGATCCATTGATTGTTTTCTCGCTTTTTGTTGCGGTCTGACATTTAAATCTCATTATCTCAAAAACTGCATGTCCCATTTAGTTCTTTCTTTTTTCATATGCTATATCGTAGACTAGTGCTAGTCACTGCCAAGTTTGCTGAAATTTGAATCATTAGTGTGGGAGCTATTTACATTTGAAAATTTTCCCCATGTTTTAAGATTGCATATAGAATTTAAAAGGTAGCCCTACTTCAGCCTTTAGAGATAGAAACCACACTCACATTTTCCGCTCACATTGTGTATCTTCCAATGTCTATCGACTCACAAAATTTGGTGTTGATATCTTTTTTAGTTTTTGAGTTATTGTCAAAAAACCGTATATTTTAGCCCCAATTTAGATATAGCCAAAAATGTGAAAATCTGTTATTTAGTTCATATTACCTTAATTGTACTTGTTTTTTGATTGTGTACTCAAATCTCAGCTAGCATAGAGCTATTTGATCAGTTTCAATCATATTTGGTCATTTTACGTACATTTTCTTCGCATATTTGCCAGTACTAAATTTATTCAAGTATTTATGTTTCCTGTGCGAAAAATTGTATTTGATTAAGAAAACGGAAATGCAGTTAACTTAAAAGATGTGTTGATTCGGTTGATTCTCACCATAAAAGCTCTGAAGTTTATGTAAATATGATTTGGTTTTGCTTTCATTGATATTTAGTGAACATATACCTATTTAAATATTACGGACGCGTTGTTTAACTATATATTTTATGCCTTTATAAGTTGTATTGGACAATTAGACAAGAAATTAACCGTCTCATAATGCAGTCCTTTCTATTCTGTCTAATTTGAGAGAGAAATTTATAACGCGAATAGGGCAGCATTAAAACTTGGTTGAATATTATATTGATAACCTAAGATAGGCCCAAATATTTGGTCAGCCGACCCGGACAACCTCGAAAATGTTTAGAAGAAAGCAACAAAGTCCCTCTGGAGCCCGCAGTGGTGGTATATCCCATCCCTCAACTGATTTCCAAACGGTGGAAGATGTGGAATATCATTACCAAATTGGGGAAGGAATACAGAAAAACCTTAATGATCTTCAAATGAGAAGAGCAGAACTCAGAAGACAATTTGGCTCTAAACTAAATAGAGCAGCGAGCATCAAAACCAAAATTGATAAATATCTTGCCCTCAACGAGAAAATATTTGAAGAGATGAGACTTTGCAGCACACGGGTCTCATCAAAGCACAAGCAGATCTGCAAGAGAAACAAAGAAACTTATCTTTGAAAAGAAAAGAACTTCTGGCATTGTGGGACCAGAAGAGCAAGTCATTGGAGACGGCAAAGTCATGGAGCAAAGTCACGGCAAAGTCTTTCAGAGAACCAACACCTTCAATCGTGTCATTGGTAAATGGGGCCGAGGAAGAAACAGGACAAAATATTGAGCCACCTCAGAACACAAGCGCAACTGAGACACAAACTGATCAGCCAAAATCGAAAGATGTCTTGCCCGATGTTTCCACGGAAGAAGAATTGAAACAAAAGGAAGAAGCGCGAGCTGAAAGAAAACGCCAAGTGCAACTGAGGCTTGAATATCAGATGCAGAAGTTGAAAATTGAACAGGAAAGACGAGCTCGAGAGACTGATGAGCAATTGAGACAACTCTAGGAGCAGAAGACACTCGAAATGTTGAAACTGGAAATTAACACCGACTAAGAAGACGAACTTCATCCTGAAAATTTGAAAAACCCAGTTGTACCAAACAGTGGAGACTTCTTGGGCAATATCAGCTGCAGTGACGATAAGGACTGTTTGGTCGAAAACAGAAAACTTAATCAGGCGCAGGGTGACAATCAACAAAATGCAAAGGATGTTGCAGCCTCATCTCAGCGGAAATACAGTAACAGCTGGCTGGGGTAACTGATGTCACAGGGAAACTCTCGGAAAGATGGCGTGTTTGGCAGTGCTCCAGTCAGACACCTTCCGGGAACGGTGAGCTTAAACCAAGGGCAGCATAGTAAGTTTGAGATTTCTGATACTTCGCAATCAAGTCCTGAACACGGCCTTAATCATTATGATAAGAACCCAGTAAGTTCTTCAGTTAATCGCACTTTGCCAAAACTTAAGTTAAGAGAATATAATGGCGATCCTCTCGATTGGCCAGAATGGAGCGGCATGTTTCTGTCAACAGTCGATCGTAAAACCGTATCAAACGACGAAAAAATGACGCATTTAAAAGCGCTGTTATCTCGGCCAGCAAAAAGAGCGCTGGCTGGTATGGGTTATTCGGGCGTTATGTACGACACGGCTTGGAAAACACTTGAGCGCAAATTCGGTCAGCCGCACCTGATAATAGGATCGCAATTAACTAAAACTCAAAACCATCCTCAATTACGGCCGTATGATAGTGCGAATTTCGTTATTTTTGTTGACGCAGTCGGAAACTTTGTAAACGTTCTGCAATAATTCGGTTACAGCAACGATTTGTTTTCATCAAGTTATCTAGACATGATAGTTAATAGACTACCGGCAGACATAAAACGCAGATGGTTTGCACATTTTGAAACCGCGTCGCATAGGTCGAAGCTGCCAAATGTGATTGAATTGAACGAATGACTACAAGAAGAATCTTTAGTTCAAGAGCGAATAAAAACTGCAGCAACAAAGCAATTTCCAGAGAGTTCTTATAGAGGAAAACAAAATAGCGTCAGGTCAGATCAGGTAGAGATCAACCGAAAAACTCCACTTTTACTAACGATAGAGAGATAAGATTCCAGAATTGCCATCTCGATGACGGAGATCATCCACTTTGGAAATGTGATAAATTCAAAAAATTCTCTTTCACAGAACGGTCAGAAGCAGTGAAACAAGCTAACCTCTGTTTCAAATGCTTGACGGGAAAGCATCGCGCCAGAGATTGCAAATCGAAGCTCAAATGCGGAATTGACGGCTGTGAGAGAAAGCACAATCGTATGTTACAGAACAAACCAACTGTGACACTCGAGCTAATCCAGTCACCAGATCAAACAAGCGAAACCATCCTAGCAAATGAGACAGCTTGGTCAGTCAAAGGTCTCCTCTAAGTTGCACCATTGCGAATCTACGCTGAAGACGGAAATTTTGTCGAAACTAAAGCTGTTTGCGACTCCGCCTCCTCTCAAACTTGGATAGACGAAGAGTTGATACAATCACTAGGCCTTGAAGGAAGAAATACTTCGATGTCAGTGACTGGGATTCACGGAATGAACTCAATCGACAGTTTGAAAGTACCGGTCAAGATTGGGCCGGCCGATGAAATCAGCGACACGGTAAAAACATAGCCAGTAGTTATAAAGATCTTGTAGTTGGATCCTCGGTTCATAATGTAATCAAGCTAAGTAAACGTTATCCTCATTTATCGTGCATAAGACTGAAGAAAATTGACTTGAAAGACGTAAAAGTGATTCTTGGTCAAGATGCTTACTCCCTACTAAGACCTTTAGAGTACAAATATTGTGGAAATAATTCTCCATGGGCAGTAAAAGTTCCATTAGGCTGGACGCTAAGTGGTGCACTGCCAAATAGCGAAAGGACAGAGAGCAGTTTCCTAAGCAGCGATAGCCAAGAGAATGAAGAGCTAACAGAAATTGTGAGAAAGTGGTGGGAAGTCGAATCCTACGATACAACATTTCAAGTAAACAGCAGAAGATAAAAAGTCTCCTGAAATACTAGAGAAGACAACGTTAAAACTGCCAGAACTTTTCCAAGTTCAAATGCTTTTTAATGGAAAAGAACAAAAACTTGATTGCAAAATTTCTTCAGCCCTCGGACAACTACGTTCGCACGAACGAAGATTAGCCAAAAACGAGTCTTTAAAATTGCGGTACATCGATTCAATAAAAAAGGATCTAGCAAAAGGCTATATATCTCATTGCTGGAAAAGGGTGAACTTGAACGTCAGGATGTTTGGTATCTGCCTCATTATTCAGTTGTAAATCCCAGAAAACCACAGAAAGTAAGAAGAGTTTGCAATGCTGCGAAAAGGTTTCGAGGAAACTGCCTGAACTGCCAGAACTTTTCCAAGTTCAAATGCTCTTTAATGGAAAAGAACAAAAACTTGATTGCAAAATTTCTTCAGCCCTCGGACAACTACGTTCGCACGAACGAAGATTAGCCAAAAACGAGTCTTTAAAATTGCGGTACATCGATTCAATAAAAAAGGATCTAGCAAAGGGCTATATATCTCATTGCTGGAAAAGGGTGAACTTGAACGTCAGGATGTTTGGTATCTGCCTCATTATTCAGTTGTAAATCCCAGAAAACCAGAGAAAGTAAGAAGAGTTTGCAATGCTGCGAAAAGGTTTCGAGGAAACTGCCTGAACGACGTTTTAATGAAAGGTCCCGACCTTTTGCAAAATCTAATTGGAATCTTGTTCAGATTTGAAGAAAACTGTGTTGCACTAACTGCAGATATTGAAGAAATGTTTTTGCAAATTCAAGTGCCTGAACAACAAAGACGCTGCCTCAGGTTTCTGTGGACAGATGAAGACGGTAAACTGATGCCGTAACAGTACAACCGGCACATTTTTGGAGCAAAATTGTCTCCAACATGTGCAAACTATGCCCTGCAGCAGTGTGCAAAACTGTTAGGATTGGAACATCCTATTGCATCGCACATTGTAATGGATAACTTTTATGTGGACGATATGCTTCTCTCAGTTCACATCATTGAACAAGCATCTGAAGTAATCCATAACCTGAAGTCATTGTTAGCAAAAGGAGGCTTCAACCTCACAAAATGGTTTTCTAATTTCAAAGAAATATTCGAAAACAGCGAAATTACACCAATAGAAAGCGAAGATAACCCTAAGGTCTTGGGACTTGAATGGATAGCAGCCGATGATCTGTTAACTGTTCGAAAGGACCAAGATTTCCTGCAGAAAACGAAATGGACGCAAAGACAAGTTTTGTCAACGGTGTCGCAAGTGTTTGATCCCCTGGGTTCACGGCACCATTTGTCATTCAAGGAAGAATTTTAATGAAACGAATCTGGCAGACACAAGGTCAAAAGTGGGACTCGCCGATAGCCGAAGACATAAACACCGAGTCTAACAAGTGGGTGCAAGAATGGAATAATTCAAAACAATTATCCCTTCCAAGATGGTTCAATCAGGAATCTTGTGACAGAGTTGAGCTACACATTTTTGGAGACGCGTCGGAAGATGCTTTTTGTGCAGTAAGTTACGTTGTAATTACTAAACCAAACGGCGATAGACTAATAAGGTTCATTGTTGGAAAAACAAGGGAGGCTCCAATGCAGCACTATACTATACCAAAATTAGAGTTAATGGCAGCAGTTACGGCAAACAGAATTAAAGATCTAATTTTGAAACAACATAGAATTTCGTTTGCGTCTACCAATTTTTGGAGCGATTCAACTACTGTTTTAAAATGGTTGCGTAATAGTGACAAAAAGAGCCTATTTTTGTTGCTAACCGGGTAGCAGAATTCCTAGACAGTTCAACAGTTGATCAGTGGAGGCATATAGCTGGAGCTGACAACCCAGCTGATCTGGGAACGAGAGGTCTCTCCATTAATGAACCGATGCAAAGTGACTGGATAAACGGACCGGATTGGTTAAAGAGCGAAATTAACGAAACAGAAAAATGGGAGCAAGAAGAAGCAGTTCCTGGTCGAGAAGAAGTTTTTGCCAGAAATTCGAACGAAAATTCAGCTCCAATTGAGCGGAAACGATTCAGTAACTTCAGAACACTGAGAAATGTATTTGCGAGAATATTGAATCTGAGAAATAGGAACAAGAAATTAATCCCTGAATTGCTTGATCAAGCAGAGAAACAAATATGGGAGTTAGTCCAGAGAGAAAGTTACACAAAAGAAATAGCGTCGTTGAAGAAAGGAGACTCTGTCAAAAGCAACAGTAAAATTGAATCCCTGAATCCGTTTCTGAGCGAAAATCTAATAAGAGCAAAAGGTAGACTTTGACATGCAAACCTCAGTTTCGGAGAAAAGCATCATATCTTACCACATTCTCATACAGCAGTTAAATTATATCTCGAATTTCAGCATAAGCACAACCATCACCAAGGTGTTGAACATATTAGAGCTGAAATTCAAAGAAAGCTTTGGATAACTGGTCTAAGAAAGGCACTGAGATCCGTTAAACATCAATGTCTACACTGTTAACTGAAGAGAAGCAAAACTTCAATGCCAATGATGTCAGATTTACCAGTAGTCAGAAGAGAAGATAATGTAACGCCGTTTACAAACGCCGGAAAAGACTACTTTAGACCGTTTTTAATTAAACTCTTCAGAAGAACTGTGAAAAGATGCATTTGTCTATTCACGTGTCTTAGCGTCAGAGCAGTGCATATAGAGATCGTTCAATTACTAGACACACAGCCTTGCTTAGACGCAGTTCATCGGTTCATAGCGAGAAGAGGCAAACCGAAAACAGTAATTTCTGACAACGGAACTAATTTTGTAGGCGCAGCGAACGAATTGAAAGCGGCCTTCAAAGAACTGAACCATTCTGAAATGCAGCGCAATTTAGCACAAAACGGCATAGAATGGACTTTTAACCCCCCTGCAGCTCCACATTTCGTTGGCGCTTGGGAGTCATTAGTGAAATCGAGCAAAAGAGCGATTTTCAATATTTTGGGCAAAGAATCTTTGAAAGAAGAAAATCTCTCGACAGTAATTTGCATAGCAGAAAAACTACTCAATAATCAACCTCTAACAGCAGTTGGTAGCGATGTGTAAGATTTGGATACGATAACACCGAATCATTTCCTTGTTGGGGGAGCAAACGTGTCATGGCCCATTTCTCTATTTAGCGATAGCAATGCTTCATATCGAAAAATGTTCGCGAGCAATTGAAAGCCCTTTGGAAGCGGTGGATGAGCGAGTATCTACCATCACTACAACGCAGAGCAAAGTGGAGAACTGAATCAGGCGCGGACATCAAAGTGGGAGATTTAGTCTGGTTGGTTGATGAGAAAGAAAGCTACTTCAACTACCCTTTAGCCAGAATCCAGAAGCTTCATGAAGGAGACGATAAAATAGCTAGAATGGCAACAATCAAAACTGCTAAAGGAACTTATTTACGGCCATTAGTTAAACTTATTTCGTTAGATTTTGACCGCATTTGAAAGTATTTTGCTAGAATCAAAATACGGCCGGCTATGTTGCGGTCTCATTTAAATCTCATTATCTCAAAAAATGCAGGTCCTATTTAATTCTTTCTTTTTTCATGTGCTATATTGTAGACTAGTGCTAGTCACTGCCAGGTTTGCTGAAATTTGAATCATTAGTGTGGGAGCTATTTACATTTGAAAATTTTCCCCATGTTTTAAGATTGCATATAGAATTTAAAAGGTAGCCCTGCTTCAGCCTTTAGAGATATAAACCTCATTTTCACTCACATTGTGTATCTTCCAATGTCTATCGACTCACAAATTTTGGTGTTGATATCTTTTTTATTTTTTGAGTTATTGTCAAAAAACCGTATATTTTAGCCCCAATTTAGATATAGCTAAAAATGTGAAAATCTGTTATTTAGTTCATATTACCTTAATTGTACTTGTTTATTGATTGTGTACTCAAAACTCAGCTAGCATAATGCTATTTGATCCGTTTCAATCATATTTGGTCATTTTACGTACACTTTTTTCATATATTTGCCAGTAGTAAATTTATTCAAGTATTTATGTTTCCTGTGCGAAAAATTGTATTTGATTAAGAAAACGGAAATGCTGTTAACTTAAAAGATGATTCTACTGATTCTTACCATAAAAGCTCTGAAGTTTGTGTAAATATGATTTGGTTTTGCTTTCATTGATATTTTGTGAACATATATCAATTTAAATATTACGCGTTGTTTGACTATATATTTTATGCCTTTATAACTTGTATTGGACAATTAGACAAGAAATTAACCGTCTCATAATACAGTCCTTTCTATTCTTTCTAATTTTAGAGAGAAATTTATAACGCGAACAGGAAAGCCTTAAAACTTAGTTGAATATTATGTTGATAACCTAAGATAGGCCCAAACACTTTTTATGAATTTTGATTTTCAACCTAAGAGGCAGCAGAATCCATTACATTTTTACTAAGTCATGATTTCAGGGTCAAATTGGCGCATCTAGGAAGCGCGCGATAATATTTTGCGATATTGATAAACAGGTGGGTAGCTTTCAAATCGGAACTGACTCACGTTTTTATTTCTACCGCTTTTGAGTAATTTATACCATATAAGGAAAATTAGGGACCTTTTCCGTTTGTGCCCCCCCAGTATTTTATGCAGCCCCGTTACAGAGCACGTGCCATTATATGTAAAATCATTATGTAAAATTATGGCACGTGCTTTTGGGGCGGGGGAAACAGAATAGATCCAGTATACTAACCGGATGGAAACATTTCTTTGAGCTCCTGGCAGTCATAAGTGGCCTCATTAACGTCTCTCTTCTTGTAGAACCAACGCACGTAAGGTTCTTTTCTCACTGATGCTGTACAAGACACACTAAGAGTTGAATCGTCATTGTAGCCTATTTGCCGCCATTCCCACTGTTTGCATTTGAGAGATTTTTGCTAAAAAACCGGGATTGCTGTCATTCAGGTGAAATAAAATTGGAAACCATCTTGTCACGCAGTCTTGATTTCCGTAACTGAGCATGAGATTTTTCTACAAGAACATTTTAACCATATTAAACCCCTCATCTTACTCAATTTAACAAAAACTAACTGGGACAAATTAACCCCCTTGATCTAACTAAAATTAACCCAAATAGACAAATAAACAAAGTGCAGTTATTTCTTGCCAGTTTGGAACAACTTCGTTTGAACAGACTTAGTAACAAATTAAGATATTTATATAAAATATCAGTATTTTCTTATTTGTCACATTTTGAAAGAGAATTAAACCGAAACAGTTTGGAATCCTGCCGCATTTTGAAACGAGAAGTTTTTAATTTATGTACCGCCTTTTCAGTTATGTTAAATGTCTTTAATATATCTTTATAATATATTACAATAATATATTAATGTCTTATAAAGTTTGTTTTGGGGGCGATTTCATTAGTTTTGATTGGCAAATAGTTATTGTTATCCAATGTGTCAAAAGAAATCAAACGGAAAAAGCGTGTTGATATGCATCAAATTTTATTAAACAAAGCAAAAATGTGTCAATTTTTTCTGAATATTGCTGTTTAAACTGCGAACAAAAATTTTTGAAAATTCTCATCTACAGCAATATCTGCTAGTAAAATGAATTGCAGCAGATAAGAAACTGTCAGCCTGGTCAAGTGTGGATCATTTTGCTACTTGCATAGCTAAGTCACATCGTACACAAACAATTGAAGGCGTCCGTTTCAAATTATACAAACTTGCTAAAGAGAGCACAATAAGTTTTGCTTTTTCACCAGTTTGAAGCTGTTGATTTTTTTGTTTATCTGATATGTCCTGTTTTGAATCAGTTTCGGTCACCACTTTTCTTGTAATTATGGATGAAGCCCGAGCTGTGTAACCACTAGCATGAAGTGAATTGACATAATGCGATGGTATGCAGCACTTTAAACGGAGCATTTAAAGTAACAATGAGGCTCGTTAATGTGCGTTCGCACATGATGTTCCGACCCGAGCTTATCAACATTCTGTATACTTAATTGTCAACCAAATGACGATAACAAAAATAGATATTTGAGTTTAAAGCAATCGTTACACAATCTAACCACTAATTGAATTACATAATGCCATGCCTCATTACAGCGTCAACGAGGTCTACCTAAAAAACAAAAATACAGGAGAAAACAGCAAATTCAAGAAAAAAATTGAGCGAGAAAAGTGTCGAAGGCATTAAAAAGTGAACTTTAAAAAAAACTTTTCTAGCTTCAATTAATTCATTTAACAGCAATGGGGTTCTTCTTTTTTAACAATGTAACTTCAAAAAATCACCAAATATGAACAAATACAGTAGAACCACGAATTTTTTGAGAAAACTCGTAGTATCAACGCCATAAAATTCAATAGCTTTCAACGGAAGCCAGTAAATACGCTAAATTGATGGGACGACAGGGTTGTTTGCCATTCATATTTCATCAATAAACCATTACAACACGTCATTGGCTATGAAAGCAACAACAAATACAGGCAAAGACAAAAAACTAGGTAGAAAAGTGCCTGAAGAAAGTGTGGAGGCAATTTAAATCATAAGCTCTACTCTGAAAACTTTATTTATGATCCATTGAACGTCTTCCCAAAAACAATGGGAACTATCAGTATTAGGATAATATGATAGGATTCCCAAAAGGAACCAAAAATAAGAAAAAGTAACCAAAAATTAAAAAATTATGAAAACCCGTGGCATTGAAGTTCATGCCATAGGACTCCAAAAAATTAGTAAATCCTCAAAAAAAAAATCAAATTTTCATTTAACGTTACGAAAACTCAGTGTCGAAGCCAAAAAAACATGAGCAATTCTTTGAAAACGAATTTTTTTGTTCATTGGGCTTCATTTGACTGTAATTGAGGTTTGTTGTTAACGGAATTTCGATATGAAAGGTGACTAGTCTCTACTAGAGCAAAAGTGACTAGAACAAAAGAAAAAAACTGAGAAGTTTTCGAAAAAAAGAGCTCTCAAACAGAATAGTCATTTTATTGCCCTAAGTCTATTAGTAACACAAAATTGATTCATTTTGTGGCATGAAATGTAAATTTGAAATACTATTTTTATAGAAAATATCTTAATTTGAAGAAAAATCACACTAAAAGAGAACAAAATCATGCCAAATATTGCGTGTTCACACAAAACTTCAATCCTCGATAACTCCTCGAAAAAAAACGAAATTAGAAAAAAATCTTTTCCATTTTGAGTTCTACTCTGGAACAACTTTTTAATGATACCACTCATATTTCTCTACGATGAATATATCGATTGGCCAAAATTGAATGAACAAAAAAACCCATTTGAGTATATAGTTCGTCCCCCCACAAGTGGGTCGGAACAAAAAAAGAGTTTAGTAGCTTTATCAAACTCCCGATTTCTAATAGTGTAAATATCTTGTAAAACTTTATAAAACACTTTTTGCTAAAAAGATTTAGTTATATTGGAACCTTCGTCGATCGAAACCTCCAAAAAATTTTGATATTTTTCGTTTGTGCCCCCACCCCAGTACCTTATGCACCACTAAGCTGGGGGGGGGGTGTTGCGGCTGCTCAAGAATCTCAGCGGAACCCAACTTCGCGGCCTGGTTCTCGAGTTTTACGCCGGCCTGTTAAATTCGCCATGTGCCATCTTGACTCTCGCTGATCGTACGACTCCATCGTTGCCTTTGAAGACTTGGATGACTCGTCCCATCTTGTACTCACATCGTTTCACTGACTCGTCTACCATCCAAACAAGTTCTCCTTCTTTCAGGTTTCTCACATGTTCCTTTGACCACTTTGACCTCTGATTTTGGGAAGGGAATTCGTCCACCCCCCCGATTTTGGGAAGGGAAAACCTGAGCAACCCAAGGTTTTAGCACACGGTTAGGGTAACCCCTAAGCTATCCATGGACCCAACGAACATCCTTGCATCATACCTACAAGTGATGCTATTAGCACTTATATGGTGCAAAAAGTGCATTTTTGGATATTTTGTCATTTATTGTTAATTTTGCTAAATTGTTAATTCTATGATCACTTAAGTGTTTATTAAAGGTCATTTGTCATACATTTGAGGCATTTAGAGTTACGTATGTACCATCAGTGCTTATGTCAACAAAAGCAAATAGTGCGGTAATTTGACATTTACTATGTAAACATTGACTTAAATCACTTTATTCGATTAACCAATCAGAGATCAGTGACAATGATGTTATAAATGATATTTAGCGGATTATTTACTTTAACCCAATTGTTTGCATAGTGAAACCATATTGTATTTAGAACCATTAGAAACTGTCATAAGGAGCAGTTGGCTCTCAGATTGACTATAATTTGATTCTTCATCAACTTTAGTCTTTTGCGCTAAGTTTTGCTAGATCTTAAGATCTCGAGCGTTATAAGTTAGTTGAGCTTTCTTAACAAGAAGTTAGCAACAGTACTAGCTTTGGGCTGAAGCCTTACAAACTTCAGCACGAGATTGGATATAGATTATCACCAAGGATTTTCTTAACTTCAATCACAAAAAATTAAAGTTACAGTCCTTTATTACAACTGAGCGACTAATAGTTACTACGCGAGTGTTAGTCGATAGCAACCGAGTGAAGAACCAGGCCGGCGTAAAACTCGAGAACCAGGCCGCGAAGTTGGGTTCCGCTGAGATTCTTGAGCAGCCGCAACATTTGGTCCGCCGACCCGGACAACAACGACAACACGAACAGATACCCGGACAACAGTGACCCGGAGAGCAGTAATCTGGATAACAGTGATCCAGACAGCAGTGACACGAACAGAGACGAATCGATTCGATTTTGGTGGACCATAACGAAATCCTTACGATGGCTGGAAAGAGCCCCGATAGACATTGGAAAACGACTGACTACAAGATGTCAGGCCAACTCAAGAAGCTAGAAAAGGAGCAAACCGAATTGCTGGAAACCTTTGACCGGCATGACACTGCCGTAAAAGCACAACTAGCCCAGAATAAAACAGTGACAGCTGAAAGAGTGTATCGATGCTTCTTTGAGACATATGATGAGCTGAAAGAAAACAGACAGCAACAGAGACAACTCCTGAAGCCAAAGTACTTAGAGAGTTTCGATGCCGACACTGAGCGAAAATTGGGCGAAAGGAAAAAGGTACTGCAATGGCTCATCGAGAAGGTACCAGGACTCAAAGAAATTGAAGAGTATCATACTGAAGTCATTAATTGGAAAGACGTGATCCGACTTGTCAAACCAGAGCAAAAGCGCATGTCAACTCATATCGAAATGGCCAAACTTACAGATCTACTTAAAAAGTACCAGCAAACCGTAGAGAGTGGAAATCAAACATCGTTGGTGTCATCTACATCGGCAGGTGATAAGGACCCAAATGAGACTGTAATTGATACAGGAAACGGAGTGACAGAAAATGTCGAAGAGAACGTTGAAGTAACCTCTAGGCTTTCTGGAACGCACCGAAGCAAAAAAGAACCCAGTATTGCCAACTCACGTTCATCAAGGAGGTGCGAGATTGAGAACTTAGAACTCGAAAACATGAGAGCAAAGAAAGAAGCCGATCAACGGCTGCGAGAGCGTCAAAGTCAGCTAGAGAAGGAACGTGAGGAAATAGAATTGCGTCGACGGCAAGAAGAATTACGCTTACAATTACAGCACCAGCAACAACAACAAGAGGAAGAGTTGCGTTTACAACTGACACAACAAGAAGACGAATTGCGCTTGCGGCAGCATGAGCGAGAGCTTGAAAATGAGAGGAAGAAGGCCGAGGCTGATGAGGAAGAAAGAGTTCTAAAACTGGAGCTGACTAAGGGAAGCTCAAGAGCATCTGGATCAGAAGCAGGTGATATCGAAAGTGTGAGATCCAGACGAAAGCCAGCAATATCGCAGGACTGGCTCAAATCCGTAGCCGAGCAGTCCGATCCTAGCCGGCCACTATCACCAAACGTTGTGGTCGACCCTCCTAAGAATGTCACACAGGACAGAACTGACAAAAGGTTCAGTGCATACCCGAAAACTACCCCGCTGTTCCAACCGGGTGTAGGAATCTTCTCAGCCCCACGACAGGAACCAAGCTTTCTAAAGAGATCAGAAATCCCTACATCAATTAGGGTGACAGATCCGCCAGTGCATTTGTCCAGGACGACGTTTCAACAGCAAGGAACGTCAACAGTGAAAAACAAGCAGAGAAGTCAAAGTCCCAAACACAACTCCCGCGACAGATCGATGGAGAATCGTAATCAAACGACGTTGAGCCAACCCACACCACAAGTTATATATCAGATGCCAAGTGATGGCTCAAGAGGATTACCAAAACTGAAGTTAACAGAGTTTTCAGGAGATCCTCTAAAGTGGCCTGAGTGGTGTGAACTCTTCGATGTAATTGTTCATCAGAAGAAGCTAAGTGATACTGAGAAGATGCAGTATCTGAAGACCAGCCTCACGGGTCAAGCGAAAGCAGCAATATCGGGATTGGGCTTCAGCTCACAGTCATATTATCAAGCCTGGGATGTTCTCTGCAAGAAGTTTGGCAGACCGAGAGTCATAGTCGAAGCTCTACTTAAGAAGATATACACTCGTCCACCAGTCAGACACGATGACTCCAGTAGCATTGTTCGATTTGCAAACGTGGTCACAAACACAGTAAACGTTTTGACAAGGCTTGGGTTTCAACCTGACCTGGAATCAGAAGGAGTTCTGAGTTCAGCAACAAGAAAACTTTCCCTTCAGCTCAAAGAGCAGTGGCTACGTCACCTACAGGACCACCAACTACTGGCAGCAAACTTGATTGTCTTCAAAGACTGGTTAGAATCAACAGCTTTCATACATGAGGACTTGTTAGCTCAGACAAGCTCTAAGTTTCAAAGTCGGGAAAAACCGAAAACAAGTACATTCGCATCAAATGCTGAAGATTCTACAAAACCAAAGAATTCAGAATGTCCATTCAAAGATGGACAGCACGCGATCTGGAATTGTGAGAAATTCAAATCAATGAAACTGAATGAACGACGAGAGCACGTTCAGAAGCTCAGACTGTGTTTCAATTGTCTGAGACCTGGTCATCGATCAAGGGACTGCAGAAGTAAAACTTGCAGTGTGCCCAATTGTGGACGACGACACAACAGACTTTTGCACAGTGACTTCTCAAAGAAGGAGGCTACAACGAGTGTCTCAGACGCTACAACAGCATTAGCGACTAACATCACACAAGGAGGGCTACCTGTAGTGCGAATTAAGCTCGTAAATGGGAACCACAGCCTGAGCGTGCTAGCGATGTGTGATACAGGATCTTCAATCTCATTCGTGGACAAGTCAATCGTATCAACACTGCAGCTGCAAGGAAGAAAGGCGTCCTTGTCAGTAGCAGGAATCCACGGATCGGAATACGTCAAGACTGAAATAGTGCCGATAGCTGTTTCAGCACACGAGAAGTCACGACCACTGACAACAGTGCAGTTTTATGTGCACGAGAAACTGAAGTTGGGTGACCAGATGGTGGATCTGCAGGAATTGAAAGACCGCTACCCACATTTGAAGAACTTGCCGAATCAGAGCTACAATCTTAATGAAGTTCAAGTCATTCTTGGACAAGACTGCTATGACATCCATCACCCATTAGAGTTTAAGAGGTCCGATGACAAGGCTGCACCGTGGGCAGTGAAATCGAAAATAGGATGGGCCTTAAGTGGTCCCCTACCAGCAAAACAGGCAGCAACCCTTGCTACTACAGCAACCTCAGTGTCAGAGGACAAACTAGCAAGCCAGTTGAGTAAGTGGTGGGACATCGAATCCTACGCCTCCAACTGCGATGTCACAGGCCAGTCAAAAGACGAACAACGAGCAATCAAGACGTTGGAACGAACAACGCGATTCACGGGTGAAAGATACGAAGTTGGACTTCTGTGGCGAGAGGACGAAGTGAAGTTGCCGAACAACTTCTACTCTGCAATGGGGCAACTCAAGTCCCTAGAACGACGCCTACAGAAGGATGATACGTTACGACAACGCTATCAGGAAACAATTGACACCGATGTCAAAGCTGGTTACGTTCGCAAAGTCGATCAAACTGAACTGAACGAAACCAGAGACGAACTGCAATGGTATTTGCCACATCACCCCGTCATCAACCCGCATAAACCGGAGAAAGTCAGAAGAGTTTGCAATGCGGCAGCCCAGTATCAAGGTGTGGCACTCAACGACAAACTTCTATCTGGACCAGACCTTCTACAGAGTCTGGTCGGAATAATTTTTCGATTCCGAGAACATCAAATAGCGCTATCAGCCGACATAGAAGCGATGTTTCTTCAAATTGGTGTCCCAAGCGCTGACAGCCGATGCCTACGTTTTCTCTGGAGAGACCATCCAGAACAGAGAATAGAAGTTTACGAGTATACACGACACGTTTTTGGGGCGAAGAGCTCGCCAACTTGTGCAAACTACGCTTTGCATCAAGTGGCGAAAGATAACGCGAACAACGACGAAAATCTCGTCAGAACGGTTCAACGCAACTTCTACATGGACGACTTCCTTAAGTCAGTCAGTACCCCCCAAGAAGCAATCCAAATCTACCAGAAAGTCAGAGACGTACTCAGCAAAGGTGGATTCAAACTGACGAAATGGATAGCAAGTGACGAAGAGGTCAAGTCACAGATCCCAGAGACAGACAGATCAACGAAAGTTGTGAAAACTTTCGAAGCTGAACCTCAATCATCATCAATACTTGGACTAAACTGGAATGTGGAAACAGATAGTCTCATTGTCTGTCGTGGAACTGAGCAAGAGGTTCCAGCAAAAATAACTCAGAGAATTGTCCTATCCTTTGTCTCAGCAGTGTTTGACCCACTGGGGACATGTTCACCCTTCACGATACGAATGCGGTTTCTGCTCAAAAGCATTTGGGCAGCAATGGGACAAGCATGGGACAAAGAATTGTCAGCAGAACACTCAAAACTGTTCAGTGATTGGTGTTCTGAATTGAGAGAAATAAGGACAATGTCAATAAATCGACTTTATTTCGAAAACGGATGTACAAACTTGAGACTCCACATCTTCACAGATGCATCAGAAGAAGCGATGTCCATAGTGGCATATCTGCAGGATGAAGCAACGCTGAAACTGACCTATGTAATTGGAAAATGCCGTGTAGCACCCATCAGACACACGACAATTCCGAAGTTAGAACTTCAAGCCGCAGTTTACGGAGTTCGTCTAAAGAGACAGATACTGAGAGAACATGACGTGAAAATCGACAAAGTCTATCATTGGACTGATTCATCAACGGTGCTGCAGTGGCTACAATCAGCTCACAAGAAGCAACAAGTGTTTGTTGCAAACAGAGCAGCTGAAATACTGGAGAGCTCTTCCATGGATCAATGGAGACATGTCAAAGGCATCGAGAACCCTGCGGAAATCGGCACTAGAGGAATGTCTATCGAAGGCCTCAAGGAATCCGTGTGGTTAAACGGGCCGGCATGGCTCCACACAGATGAAGAAAAATGGCCAAAGCCGTGGTGCCAAGCGAACAGAATTGAAGCTGAGCAAGCTACAAGTACTGTAGCCGCAGAAACTAAACTACATCAACCATTTGTTTGGGACCGATACAGCAGCTTCAATAGAATCAGAAACTTTATTGCCTACTGCATGAGGTTCAAGACGAAGCAGAAGGGACTTCTCAAAGCTGAGGAGATCCATGGAGCAGAACAAATTCTGTTGCGATTTGTTCAAGCCGAAAGCTTCCCGAATGTTTCGAAGTCGATAACAAACAGCAAGGAAATCTCAAAAACATTGAACATCGCCAAATTGTCACCCTTCATAGAGGAAGATGGAACAATTCGAGTGAAAGGTCGACTGAAGCATTCAAACCTCGATTACAATGCAAAACATCCAATACTGTTGACAGCAAAGCATCCAGTAGTACAACTTCTGTTGGAGAGAGCTCATCGTGACAACCTACACGAAGGCACAGAATACGTGAGAAACATGCTCCAACAAGAATACTGGATCATTGGAATACGAAATGCGTTACGAAAAATCAAGTCCAGATGCATCAAATGCAGACACAGGAACGCCAACCCAATCCACCCACCGATGGCGGACCTACCACGAGAACGACTTGATGAACATGTTTTCCCATTCACCCATACCGGAGTCGACTACTTCGGACCCATAGAAGTGAAGTTCCTACGACGTACATTGAAGAGATGGTGCTGCCTCTTCACTTGTCTGACAACCAGAGCAGTACACATCGAAGTTGCACAGTCATTGGACACCGAGTCATGTCTAGCGGCAGTGACAAGATTCATCGCACGACGTGGCTACCCAAGTACCATCATCAGCGACAACGGCACGAACTTCGTTGGAGCAGCCAAGGAACTCAAAGCATTCATGGACGAATGGGACAAAGCTAAGATTGAAAGTGACTTAGCTCAGAAAAAGATAGTTTGGAAATTCAACCCCCCTGGAGCGCCACACTTTGGTGGAATCTGGGAAAGACTGGTTCAAAGTTGCAAGAAAGTGATGATTGCAATCTTGGACAACCGAAGCCTCACAGACGAGGTACTCAGTACAACGATGTGTCTTGTGGAGCAAACTCTCAACGCAAGACCCCTGACAGCAGTAAGTGACGATCCAGAGGATTTGACAGCTCTTACACCCAATCACTTCCTGCTAGGACGAGAAAACGCAAGTGCACCATTTATGCCATCCAGTGAACGCTACCATGATCTCAGAAAATCATTCAAAACGGCTCAAGCATATGCGGACATGATCTGGAAGAGATGGACTCGTGAATATCTTCCACAATGGAATCAGAGGTCAAAATGGTCAAAGGAACATGTGAGAAACCTGAAAGAAGGAGAACTTGTTTGGATGGTAGACGAGTCAGTGAAACGATGTGAGTACAAGATGGGACGAGTCATCCAAGTCTTCAAAGGCAACGATGGAGTCGTACGATCAGCGAGAGTCAAGATGGCACATGGCGAATTTAACAGGCCGGCGTAAAACTCGAGAACCAGGCCGCGAAGTTGGGTTCCGCTGAGATTCTTGAGCAGCCGCAACAGGGGGGGAAGAGAACAAGCGGAAAAGATTCGAAATCTAAGTTGGCGTAAAATGTACACTTTGAATGTTTATTTTATTGTTAAAGCTAACGGCAGTTGTATATTTGCACGAGACACTGAAATTTTCAAAGATTTGTTGAGCTTTGCAAACAAAACTCATGAATGTTTTTAGCGGCTGAATAATAAAAAACATTCATATTATCTTACTTCCAGTGAGAGTGCTTTGCATTGAAAATTGCGCACCTGACGATTAATTTAAAAATTTGAGGTCTAATGACGTATTGATCAACCATTCAGTTTTATTGAAAAATTTGTCAATTTTGAATTTTTCTCTGTTCAGAGAGCCAAAGAGCAATTTACTGTCTCTCTGCGATTTGGAGTTTTTTCAACTTTCTATTCTGTCAATCTCAAGGGGCAGCTATCTACAAAAAAATTATTACATTAACATTACGTCCCAATGACCAATAGTTCAGTATACATACTTGTTTTATTTCGCAACACAATTTTCAAAATTGGGTTTCTAACCGTGCCTTGAAACGTGACGCAGGCTAAAAATGTTCAATTTGGCTTAAAATTAACCTTTTCCCATGGATACAGTATCTAATTACCGAAATGAAAGAAAGCCCAGCAAGTGATTTATTTCAGAAATGACTCTCTCGATACTATTTGAGAATTAAGAAGACAGTTAGTGGTTTTGAAATTACCCATAGCAGTCCTCAGTGTTTGGTCTCAACTAACTACTTACAAAAATCGGGCAATGAATTTTTCGGCTAATTACATGAGTAGTGGAAAAAACAAGGGATCGAGCCACCAGTAAAATTTGTCCCTTTCTCCTAACGCTAATCGCGCATGTCGAATCGGGCCAAATTTTACTGCTTACTGGATCCCTTGTTTTTTCCACTACTATATATTAGCTCTAAATTCAATAAAAAATCAATTAAAATCAAAAATAAAACAAAAAATCAAAAAATCAAAGCAAAATTTACATTTCACTCTTTAAGAGCGATTCACTCTTATTCGGAGTGATCCCCCAGTAGAAAGATCGCTCTTTTTCGCTCTTAAAGAGTGAATCCCTCTTTTTTGATATTTTTTTAAATTTTTTTATACTTTTTATTTCAAATTATCTATACTCTTCAATAAACTTATATTTTCTTTTACTTTTTCCATATTTATTCCATCATTAATAAGAAATGATACAAAATTATAGTATTTACATGAACAACTTTCCTCTGTTTGGACAATAACTAAAGGACTTACAGCTCTAGGACTTTGCATTTTATCTAATAAGCTTCTACTAAATCCTCTAGTTAATTCTACATCTGGATGTTGTTTCTTTACATGAGTCTGTATCCCATCATATCTCATAACAGAAGTACAATATGGACAATTAACTTTAGCTGAAGTACAACTTCTACATGTATACTTACTCTCATCAAAATCAGTTAGTGGTTTTACATAAATACATTTATTACAACTTCTAATTAAGACTTCTGAGTTAAGGTTAGCTTTAGGGTTAAGGTTAAAGTTAGGGCTGGGGTTAGGGCTAGGATCTGAGTTAGAGTTAGAGTCATAGATAGAAATAGAACCAGAACCAGAAACAGAACTAGAACCAGAACTAGAACTAGAACCAGAACTAGAACCAGAACCAGAACCAGAACTAGAACTAGAGCTAGAACTAGTACTAGAACTTGAACCAGAACCAGAAATAGAACTAGAGCTAAAATTAGAACTAGAACTAGATTCACTTTTTAAAGAACAACCCCATGGAGAGAAATTATTAGCACAAATAACACTTAGTATTATATTACCACACATACATTTATCAGTTTTATCTTTATGACATGATTCATAATGATATTTTAAAACAGCAATGTTTCCATATTTATAATTACACTCTAAACATTTTAAAAGCATTTATAATAGGGTAAACTTTAATATTTACCTAATCATTTCGCAGATTGGACTTTGTCCATCAGTGGAACAGCTTCGCAGATGCTTCAATATCGGTTTAAACGCTTCGCAGATAATGTTTCGCTTTGATTTCAATTAAATCTTATCTAAAATCAATTCAAGGTCTCATTCTTTTTTTACCTCTAACAAAATGCATAATTTCTTCTCTAAATTCTTCATTATTTCCAAATAGTCTGGTTAAAAACATTCTATCCTTTCTATTTAAAGTCCCATCATCGTCGTTTATATATTCTTCATGTATTGCATTTTGCAGATCAGTGAACGAGCTTTGCTCGTGGTTCTCCAACGAACTTTGTTCATGGTCTACCAAACTGCTTGGCTTGCCACGGACTTAGTCCGTTGGATAACCACAGACGGAGTCTGTTCGCATATCATTATCCAACTCTTTTCCATATCCAACATTGTGAAACATGGACGAAGTCCCATTAACCAATATATTTACTCTACTCAACATTGTGCTTGCTCCCATTGCTACACTCCCAGCATTTCTTGATATTATATAAGGATAAATATAACTAAAAATAATTAAACCTGAGCTTATAATTCCACCAATAGTTGATAACTTTTTATACCCTTTCCCATAATCATCTCTTTTGTTAAAACATCATTCTGAATTTTAATATTATTTAAAGTAAGAAGTTTATTATTATAAAACTGATAATTATTATGATTAATGGTATTTCTATCTGTTGCATTTATCATGAGTGGTTTCATATATGCTATAGGTTTATTTATATTTTCTCTTTCTAAATCATCTTTTAAACTAAGAGCTTTTAAATCAAGGAAACCAATTCTTGAATCATATATCATTGTTCTATTACTATTAATAATAACAAAAGTATTTTCCTTCTTATTATATTTAATTATACCATAACGATGATCATCTGACATTCCATCTGTACGATTATAATTGTTACTATTTAATTCACTAATTATTTTACTAAAGTCATGTGCACATTAACATATCTCATTAAAGTTTTTAAAAAGATCAGGTCCATGAAAAGTTGTTAAATAAATAGTATCACAACTCATTCTTGCTGTATTAATTATTTGAGCTGGTTTATGACACATTACAATCATTTAAATATTATAATTTCTTCCTTCAGTAAAATAATAAGTTATATTCTTATTTAACCTATCACCCATATCATCAAGTACTATTACACAATTTTGAAATTTATGCATATTATTTTTTGTGATCATATTTATATCAAATTTATTAAACCCTGTATAAACTTATTAGACTCAGGATCTATCCAGTCTCTGTCATCTTTACACACTATAACTATATTTTTAGCCAGGTCTTGGTTTTGGTTTTGTTTTTGGTCCTGGTTTTGATTTTGATCAGTGAAACTGCTTCGCAGATCTTGGTTTTGGACTGAGTATAATTTTAAGTATTGTCTAATAAAATATGTTTTGCCTGTACCAGTTCCGCCATAAACAATATTTTGTAATGGTGACTTTTCATATTCAAATCTAACTAGACTCCTATTTACAAATCCACCAAAGCTTTCTTCTGGTTTTGTATATTTACTTGGTATTGAATCATATATTATATAACTAATTCCAATTATTTTAATAAGAAAAAAAGTATACCGCCTTTATCCATTTTTATATAATAAATTTATTATATAAAATGCTCATCCTAACTTTTGAGGAATTCAATAATAAATTTAATTTTGATAATAATGCTATGAGTGATATTAGAATAAAAGATATAGTTAAAGATATAAGTCTAACACCAATTGAAATAGTAATGAGAGATGAGACTCCAAATAACACAAATGAACCTAACTTCAACATTATTGTAAATCTACATCCAACTGAAGGTACTCATTGGGTTTTAGTTATAAGAAGAGAAGGTGTTCCTGTGTATTACTTTGATAGTTTTGGTGTTGAGACCCCACCATTATATTTAGAAGAATATGTTGATCTAGGCTCTAATGATTGATTACAACAATATGATGAATCTTATTGTGGAGCTTTTTGTTTATACATGATCTATTTTATTGATAGAGGATTTAGAATTAAAGTGCTTTAAATATTCTAGTTAATCAATGTAAATATCCAGGAATATATAATGAGTGTTTTTGTTTAGGTTGTAATGTTAATTAAAACAATGATGTAATTTAAAACATTCGCAGATGTAAATTAAAATGCCAATGATAATGATAATGATAATGATAACGATAATGATAATGACATTGATAATGATAATGATAAAGATAATGATAATGACATTGAAAATGATCTACGAAGTAGCTTTACTATTAATGTTAATGATAAAGATAATGTTAATCAGGGAATCTGCTTCGCAGATGATCTACGAAGTAGCTTTGCTAATAATGATAATGATAATGACATTGATAATGATAATGATAATGATCTACGAAGTAGCTTTGCTAATAATGATAATGATAATGATCTACAAAGTAGCTTTGCTAATCAGGCAACCTGCTCCGCAGATTATGATAATGATCTACGAAGTAGCTTTGCTAATAAAGATAATGATAAAGATAATTTTATATATCTATTTAGTGAAAAACGTAGCGAAGCATCGGTGGAACCGCTTCACGGATGGATGAAATCCCATCAAAAGGGTAAACCTAATAACAATAGTCCTACTAACAGTATCTCTATCAGGGAACCTGCTTCGCAGATAAACATAAATGAAGATCTACAATCATGGCTAAATGATGATGATATAATTACTGAAGCCGCATTGCCAGATAACTTTAGATGTATAATATCTGGTCCTAGTGAATGTGGTAAGACATTCTTATTAAAAAAGCTAATTCTAGCTAGTATATATTTTGATAAGCTATACATCATTGGACCTACTGATGATCAAAACAATGGATGAGAAAGAATAAACCCAAAAGCAATTATAGAATTTATTGAAGATATAAAAGATTTATCATCTCCTGATAAACTACCCAAAGACTTAAAGAAACTAATGATATTCGATGATGTTAGAGCCAAGGAACCAGTTATTAATGAATGCGTTTGTAGAAGTCGACATAATAATTGCAATATGATATATCTTAATCAAAACCTGTTCTCTCTGGATAGACAGAGTGTTAGAGAGAATTGTAATCTATTTATTTTATTTGAACAAAGAGGTAAAGTCCTAGCATCGATATATCAAGATTTCTTTAATAATGTTGAACTTAGTTATAATGATTTTGCTAATATATGTAATAAGGTATGAAAGAGCCTTATAATTATATTGTCATTGATAAAACTAAAAATAAAAATGTTAATGGTAAACTAAGAATTAATTGGGATCGGAGAGTTTTGTAGTCTAGTTTAAGTTTAAGTTTATATCTACACCAGATCAACGAAGTTGCTGTGTTAACACAGATGGACCTTTGGTCAGCTGACTACCTCAGATCAACGAAATTGCTGACTACGTCAGATGTAAAGTAAAACTCAATACTTCCCCATTAAAGTCTATGTGTCTTCCATGCTCATTTTTAATATGAAACTCTATATATTCTTTTCTATCTTTAGTTACCGTTTGATATAAGATATTAGTTGGTATAATATTTATTAGATAGCCTGGTGGTTCAGTTAGATTAAAAGTATATAATATATCTGTATCTTTACCATTATATTTAGCTCCAGATATAATATTGCAATGAATGTTAATATTATTGAGACCCATAATATCAATAATTTTCTGAGATTTATATTTACGTTTTCTATAAACTATTTTTCTAAATCCTAGTAATGAGGCTATTGAGTTTTCTATATCAAAGCTGAGTGCTCCTTGTTTTTTTTCAATTAAACATTTCTTCGTAATCTTATCAGGTTTCTTCTTTTAATTATTCTTGTACGTCAGTTAACTCATAAGCATCCGGTGTAATAGTTGACTTTAGCAATGGGATTCCATTATAATTATAATTAAGTATAGATGTAATGTTTGGACTTGAGGTAGAGATAGGGTTAGGGTTATGGGCAAAGTTGGGGTCAGAGCTAAGAGCCTGAGGTAAAGCTTCTTCGTCTCCTATAACAGTACTAGCATATATGAATTGAATATTTCTCCTATTCACATTAAACACCAAATTTTAAACAGATAATCTAATTAAACCTAATTTTGATGATTTAAGTTTAGGTTCACTAAAATTAAACTTTTCTGTTGGTTTTATCATTCTAAAGTTAAGTGTATGCTCTTCTTTAGTTGTAGTTAAAGCTTCATGTATGTTTTGCAGTTCATATAGAATTAATTTTTCTGTCATTTTTTATCTAATGAAAATGGATTTTAATTTGGATACAACTTATGGTTATAATATTGATATACACAAAAGTAAGATTAGAAAATATAAACCTAATAATCTAGCAACAATGAATACGGTTAATACTAATATTAATATCATTCTCAATAGAGAAGAGAATCATTTAAATTTGCGTGATTCGTATCTAGAGATAGAGTTTGTTGTATTAGATGATGCTGGTGGTGTATTTGCTAATAATGCTAGTATCAGATTAGTTAATTATGGTATGGTGGCATTGTTTAGTTCAGTTAAGCTTGAATTTAGTGTTGGTTGGACTATCGAATATATAGATCATTTTCATCCTAATCTATTGATGTATAAGTTATTAACTAGTACTGATGATGAATATGAGAGTGGTTTTGTTAGAAATCAAAGCAATAGAGATAGTCAACTTAAAGGAGACCATAATGCTGGAGAACGGGGTCATATGTACATGATGATTAATATGAGTGATCGATTTGGTTTCGTAAATGTTTTAGAAAAGATTATATATGGTTTAGGATTTAAACTAATAATAAAAAGAAATAATAATGATAGAGCTCTATTTAGAGTTAATGCTGGCGCTGATGCAGTTTTTAATGATGGTAGTATAGATATTAGAGATATATCATGGTGTGTGCCTAGTATTGATCCTAGTAATGACAATAGAATTATTGTGCAAAAGTGTTTCAGAAAAGAATAATGCAGACTTTAGCTATTATGAAAGAAAGACATTTTTATAAGAATTTACCCAATGCTACTAACTTCTTGTTTGATCTAGGTATGGAAAGTGGTATGGAAAGACCACAATACATAATAGTTGGTTGGACCACAATATATAATAGAAAATAATAAGGTTAATGAGCAAACTCATGATGCAAGTACATTTGATATAATGAATGTTACTGAATGTTATTGTAAGATTGGTAGTGAGTTTTATCCCGAGGATAGAATGAACATTAATTATGGTACCAATAATTATAATGAGGCTTTTAAAGAGATTGTTAGCTTTAATAAAGATTATAATGGGCTACCACATAATATAAAACCGTATATAAATCATAGAGCATTCAAAAATAGTTATAGAATATGTGTATTTGATCCTAGATATCAAAGTGATCATATAGGTCCACAACCAATACAACTTAATTTTAATTTTAGTGCTGCAGTTGCCGATGTTATAGGTCAGGCATTAGTATTAACTAGAAAGGTTATTAGTGTGAATAGTGATGGTAATAAGATGGTTGATATAATCTCATAGACATAGTCTTAGTTATAATTAAGTCATAGTTATAATTAAGTCATAGTTATAATTATAACTATAGTCCTTGTCGTTATTTCCTACTAGTCTTAACAAAACCCTTAGCATAAATAATATCTAATTTCTTTTTATTCTCTAGCGATAAACCTCCAGCTTCAAGCTTAATCTTAGCTTTGGGCCTCACCTTGGGCTTGGGCTTAGACTTAATAACAACAAAGGGATTATACTTTTTAACTTCCATTATTTTTTATATATAGAAACGAGTCTTTTAAATAAGTTCAAAACTAATTCATATTGCGTAGGAGATAGTCATTATAGTGGTACTAATAACATAAGTGGAGCTATTACTTCAAAAGGTACTAAAATGTTAAAGGGTAATTGTGTTAAATGTAAGAGAAGTAAGTCAATGACTGTTGGTGATGCAACAATAGAAGCAAAGGGATTGAAAGATTTCTTTAAAAGTGTTGGTAGGGCTACAGTTACCTTGGGAAAGAAAGTTGCCAATAATCCAGTAAGAGCATTAGAAATGTCAAGTAAAATAGGAAGTGCAGCTGCATCTAGAAACCCTAGAGCTGCTTTATCAGCCACACCTCATTTAATTAAATTTGCAACTATTAGTGAAGGTATAAAGGTAGTACAAAAAGGAAGAGGTTTATACTTAGGTACAAAGAAGAAATAATTATTTGATTATGATTATGATTATATTATGTTTATATTTATGTTTATGATTATGATTATATTGAATTTATGATTATGATTATGATTATGATAATATTTATATTATGTTTATGATTAATGATAAATATTAATACTAATATTATTTGTACTAAATACATTATATTAACTAAACACTAACAACTTTAGTTTAAAAAAACACTCAGCTTCTTTTTCTTGTTCTTCTTATAATCCTCATATACTTTAACTAATTCATTATACCCATCATTATCTATTTTATTATCATTCATTGATTTAGTATATAGTCTATTAAACTTGTTGCTAAACTGTTTACTTAAAATATACATTTGTGAATGTTTATATTTTTATTTCTTATTTTAGTATTAATTGTTTTTGATAATGAACCACAAACAGTTGCTGTAGCAAAAGCTGTTGGTATAGAATAAGGTAATCCTATACCTGTTAATGCAGCTGATGTTGATGTTGCAGTTGTTGCTATGAACGATAATACTATTTCTGTTATCTCAGCTATGTCAATATAATTCTTATATCTACTTAACTTCTTATTATAGTTATTAGTTTCATTTTCATAATAATTTCTAATACCTTTTATAATGTTAATATTGTTGTTAAATTTATTATTAGCTTGAATCTTTTCGTTTATGTTTTGTTCATTAACGGTTAACAAGTTGGGATATGGTAATCTATCACTCGGTGCTGTTGGGTTAGTCATAGATTTGGTTATTTTAATTAGTAAAAATTCTTTCTATTTCTTTCGTTATATCTTCTTGTTTAAAACCATACTGCTTCTCTAGACTTTCTCGTTCTTTATTATCAAGTAACGTATTTCGTAAAAGTATAGCAATTATATATTGTTCTATTGTCCTTTTATTCTTTAAAAGGGCTTCATCTATAAAAGAATTATTCTTTTGATTAACGTCTTTAAATTCTTTTAGCCCAGTAGTAAACATTTCATCTAGTTGTATGTTAGTGATATTCTGATTAAACTCATTATTATCAAATTCTTGTTTTAATTGATTATATTTAGAGATAGTATCAGCAGAAACTTTATTACAAAACTTAACAGTATTTGTGACTTCATTTGTTGATTCAATAAACTCATTAAACAGTTCATCATTAACTTGTGTTTCATTTACTTGTAATGTTTTAGTTGTAACTTTATCAAACCACCCTTTCTTAGTTCAGTTATGTTTCTACTTAAAATGTCTATTTTATTAGAAGAGGATAATAAGTTATTGTCACAATACTCTTTATTAACAACATCTTTTTCATCTATCGGAGGATGTACATGCGTAATTTTATAGGTATCCTTCATATAAAAATTATCATTATCTTCTAGGAATAACCCACGAGCCTTACTTTGTGTTAAGTTGTTTGTTGATGTTGATGTTGATTTATTTTTAGCCTGATTGAATCTATTTCTTGTCATCTTTGTATTTGTTTACAGAAAGATTTGAATCCAGCTTGCTGGCTTATAAGTGTAACTTCTTCGAAGATCAGGGAACCTGCTTCGCAGATGACCGGAAGTCTATATTTATTGATTCTAAAACTTTATTATTAGATTCAAAATCAAACTCAGATTTTAATAATTCCTGTTTGTAATATTTACTTTCTATTATCTCACCATTAATATCTGCTATTTTATATGTTGGTGATTGTGTTTTTAGAACTTCATTAACTTTAAACAATTCTCTATTCCAATTAGAAGTGTATCCCTTAGAGAAGATATTACGTTTATCTGCATTTCTAACATAATCACCAACTTTAAGTTTAGGTTTAATATTCTTAAAACTAAAAGTGTATTTAACTTTATCGGGATTATTAGAAGCGTCAACTGGTGTCATATTAATTGTTGAGTGAATGCTATTGTTATATGTTATGACTGCATCATTTAATATATTTACCCAATTACCATCGCCATTGATGAACATTGGTTTATTTATTATATGTAATAATGTTCTATTAAATCTCTCTATGAATACAGCCTTTAAATCACTATAAGTAGAATATAGTTGTGTTTCATATTCTTTAAGTAAAGATTCAAATGTTTTTTTTTGTAAAACTCACTACCTCTATCTACCCATAACTTTTCTGGTTTTCTAGGTTCAGAGCCACCTTGTGGATGTTCACTTAATACTATTTGAAAACCATTAGTTATAGATAAAGCAGATTTATTCTTTAATGGAGTACTCCATGCATATTTTGTGAATATGTCTATAACAGTTAATATATACTTATAATTATTATTGTATTTACTTAGAGATGATTTGTCTATCAAATCAGCTGACCATGTTTCATCTTTATATAATGGTATTATTCTTTGTCTTGTAAACTTTGTTATTTGAGGGCTAAATACTTCTTTAGCTAATAGTTGTTGTTGTTTTTCCATCATTAGTTATTTACCATAGTTAATAACAAAATTATCCAGTTGCTCTCGGTTAATAATATTCATAGGTAATAGTTGCTTAGATATATCTAGCATTTCATCATATAATCCATCATGACCAGCTTTTGATTCTAGTATTAATAATTCTAGTCTTTCTATTAATTTATTTGGATCTGCAAAGCAGGTTCCCTGATCCACGTAGTGGTGGCAACTTTGGCACTAGGGCTGTAGGGCTGCTATTTAAACTCCTACCATATACATAATCTCTATCACCCATTATACGTTTTATTGCTCTATATCTAGCACTTTTTTATCCCCTTTTCCTAAATCATATCCAATATCAAATAAAAACCTTTTAATTTTGTTTTCATCTTCCCCGATTTCACCATATTTTATATTTGGGTTAGTAAGAAAGTTTATAAACTCATGTGAAAGTTCATATATATTATCCTTAACTATAAATGCATTTTCTTGATAAATTAGTTTAACACCATTCATTTCAAATTCACCAATATCTAAATTTCCGAACTTTAACTTTAATTGAGGCTTAGATTGAACTGACATTAAATTAATAATTTGAGCTGTGTCTTTATCTACTAAAAGTGCTGGTTTATCTCGAGCTTCCTCTACAGTTTTGTGATTGGACTTCATTAATGCTTCATTAAACTGGGAGCCAGCATGCTGGATCATCTCAGTTTGTTTATCTAATTCTTGATTTTGCCAATCTATTGCTCTTAATGTTTGTTCATTTAATGCTAGATTGTGTTCATTGTTTGAGTTTAAAGTTTTAGTTAAAGGATCAAATAACTCTTCTAATTCTCCATAATATTCTTGTTTTTTTTAAATTTATCTTCTAATCTATTCTTTATGTTTTGTTTTTCTAGATAGTTTAATTCTATAGGTTCATCTAGCTTAGTCATTTTATATGTATTGAAAAACTATAATAAGAGTAAAAAATGGATAATGAAAATTCTCTTATTGAAAACTACTCTTAGTTGAAAAAATGTTTAGCTTGTGGAAAACAATATGCGGCTATGGAAGAGTTTATCGACCATACTAGGGATCCCTGGCATGATGAATTAATAATTTCAAGTTATTCAAAATATTTAGATGAAAGGGAAACCAGTAAAAAAATAAAATTTATAGAGGAAATAGTGATTTGGAAATAACTTTGGGAGGGATAATAATCTACAATGTACTAACTACTAAACCAGGAGATGCAATTGATCATTTTATAAAAGGAAGTATAGAATATTATAAACCAGTTTTATATTTTTTATTTAGATTTATAAATCGATAAACCATAGATGGAGTCTGTTCTTAGATCAGAGAAACTGCTTCATAGATGAGCGAAGCTATCAGGGAACCTGCGTCGCAGATGATTACGTCCATCAGTGAAACTGCTTTACAGATCATTACATAATCTATTATAGGCTTCAATTAACTTTCTATCATCATTAGTGGTTAGTTCTAAAATATTATTTATTAACAAGTCTTTTTTATATTTATTATCTAACTCTGTTGAAGTAGTATTAATCAGGGAACCTGTTTCGCAGATCTTTTTTATTAAATCTCTTTTAAATATATATAGTTCCTGATCATGAGGATAACTTTTTATATTATTTACATAAAACCTTTTATCATCAAATATATTTAAACTAATCTTACTTGTTTTTGTTATTGTCATGTCATCGCCAATTTTTTGTATTCTGCATTCATCTACTGTTCTCTGTGTATTATTCATTAATGCATCATAATAATCTATGTGCCTCGCATTATTATGCTTCTTTATTCCTTTTTCTTTACTGTTTTTAGGATAATTTTTGAAGCTATATGTTTTGGGGGACAATGCTATAAATTCCTCAATATTCCTACTCTCCAGCTTGTGCTTAAACTTGCCGGGAACTTTATTATTAGTTTTTATAGGTATGTCTAGATTACTTAAGTCCATATGCTCATCCCTAACTTTACCTTCACTATAACTTAATACGAAACTGTCCGTATCCATTAAATGAACTGTTAGATCTTTGAGGGTTGGTTGTAGAATGTTATAGAATACATCATACATGTGTAATTTGCTAAGTTCGAGTATTGTTACTCCTACATACACTGGAGAATCATATTCTATTTTTTTCTTTATATATTCTATTTGGCTATAATCTCTATATCTAGTTATATTCTTAAATGTTGGTTTACTTACACTTTTCATTATCTTTTCTTCATCATGCAGGAACTTGCTTTGAAAAAAGTGTAGAGGATTCACGCACATTCTTCCATATAATGAGTTATTCATTAATTTCCTTACATCCTTTTATGCTGCAGTTTTAGCTGTTGCTCTTTTATTTGTATTGTTTTGTATATAATCTCTACATATATAATCTTGTTTAAATTTAATTACTCTATGTATTTTTGGTACTTTTACTCCCATCTTAACATAGAACTTTAACATCCTATAATGAACCATTTATTCTGTTTTGTTGTTTTGGTCTAAGATTAATTTCTCTGATCTTGCCTTGCCCCCATCTCTTTCTCTGTAACCTAATTCATTATTCTTTATCTTTCTCTTTTTGGGCATTAGTGCTAACTGTTCTGTTCTCTCTTTGCATTCATTAGTATAATCAATATCACAAACTATAGAGTAATCATGATCACTATCATCTGGAGTATTCAATATTGTATCGAGGAACCCGCTTCGCGGATCAAGAGTAGTATTAGTAGTAAATTGGATGTCCTTATAAGGTAACTTTTGCATCATTGCATAACCATATAGGTTGTTTGTGTCTATGTACCATATGTTTCTATGGGACTTCGTCCATGTTTCACCGTTGTTGACTATCTTATCTCCCATTATACCGCATATGCCTCCTCTCTTTGCTTCAACAAAATCATCTAGCATTTGTTTATCTTGTGATGTATCTAATGTTACATCACTTGACATTAACCAACAATCAAAACTATAACCTGGGAGACTTACATAGTGTAGTGGGTTGAGCTTGAATTCTTTCATACTTAGTGTAACATATTCATTCATGCAGTAGTCTAATATTTCCACATTATTCTGTAAATACTCTATAAGTAGATCTTTTCCACTTTTATGACTGTTTTTTTTTATTAAAGTTATCTGGTTCTTCTTGTGTTTGTAATTTATTATGTAGAGAGGATTTGAAGTCTTCTATTTTTAGATTACCTATAATTTCTTGGTAGGTAGCTTTGCTACCATTGGCAGCTTCGCTGTCATAGTCACCTAAACCAAAGTATTCATATTGTTATAATGTTTTAGTTTTACATCCGTATATCTTTGGCATTTGATCTAGAGGCATAGCTAGGAAGTTATAACTATCTAAGAACTTGAGACAACCAATGCTAAACATCTTAGACTTACCAGCAGCTAGTGGTATGTAATCTACTTTTCTTTTATCATTATTCTGTTTGAAGTGTTCACTGTATAGTAGGCTGAAGTCATAGCCAGAGCCATTGTGGAATATTACAGGAATGAAGTTTTGTTGTTTATACCTCAGATTACATATTTTACATGCCGGTCCTCTATATTTACCAGTTTCATGACAATGATCTCTTACTTTATTAATACATGTTTTGCTGCAGATATGACAGGTGTTATTGGTTTCATGATATAATTTATCTTCTTCTGTGAATGCCATTTGTTTGTTGCGCTTGAAGTTATTCTCAGTTTCTATTTCTAATAGATCTCTAGCAAAAATTTTAATGCAGCCTAGGCCGAAGTAGTGCTTGAAGTTACCTTGCCAGGTGTAACCCACAGCTATTGGAATATGTTCAGCTATTACATATTTACAATCATTAGTTGAGACATCGGTGAAACCGCTTCGCGGATCAACAATGCAACATTCTATATCGGCAGTTATAATATTTTTTATATTCTGACGTTTGTGTTTATAAAAGTAATATGTTTTTTCTTAGGACAATTAATCTCTTGTTTTGAATGAGTTGTTGCATTCGTGTTTATCATATTTAATTTTTGAGTTAAACCAATAGGTACACCTATCGCAAAAATAAATATTTAATGTTATTTTTATTTGGGCAAACTATCAGGGTTTCTATATTTTTTATTAGGGCACAGTGTTCTATTTGTCCATTACTCCAAACTAGTATTCTTACATCTTTTCTATCTTTTTTAAAATCGTCCACTTGTTTAAACAATTCTATTTTGCCCCCACAACAAGGTGTGTATACCCAAATATTAATGGTATACAATTTTTGTATTCTTTTTATATAAGCAAAATCATTTTCATGTTGTTGTCCTGGTTCAATTAGTTCATCTATATATTTACTTTCTCGAGTTGCATGGTGTGGGGTGGGATGTAGCCAAGTAGTTATAGTTAGTTGTAAGCAATTGTATTTATAACTTTGTATATATAATATCGATTTAGAGTTTTTGAGACCAGGAGGTAAATCTATATAACTACCAATAGATGCTTTAGTTGGTTCAATATTTAACTGAATACTTCTTATTCCAAGAAACTCGAAATCATAACAATAACCTTCATATATTTCCTTTTTGAAATCTAGCCACCGATTGAAGTCACCATATTCATACATTGCATTATCATTAATATAATCAGTATTGAAGAATATTTTAGTAGTTTTAACTTCTTCTTTGGTTCTCTTCTTATAAACACATTCAGCCGTGATCTTATATTTAAAACTTTTAACTTTTCTGAACTGGTAACAGTTTTTAATTTCTTCTAAAGAGTAATTAGTTGCTTCGTCTATGTCTTCAATGTAATTCCCACCTTTTTCAGTAATATAAAATTCTCTCAAGTTCTGGCTGGAGTTTATATCAAAGTCTTCTGTGTTTTCTAGATACATGCGATTGTGACTATATGAATGAGTAGTTAGAGCTACTTTACTTCTAAATTCTTCATGACATTCTTTACATATAAACCTAATCTTAGAATAGATTTTGTTTTCAGTTTCAGTTTCAGTTTGAATTTCAGTTTCTGATTTAGTTTCTGTTTTAGTTTTAGCCCTAGTTTTAATAATATAATCACCTTCATCCGAATTATACACCCTCTCCGAGATTTCTTCTTCTTCACACTCAAACATTTTCTCCAATAGTTCCTTATGTTTGAGATCGTATGATTGATGCCTGTATAAACCCTTCTTTGATTCAAAGGATAGATTACAGACATCACAGAAGTTTATGACACTAGTATTAGTTGATTGAGACATGATGTATTTATTTAGGGAAATAATCAAAAATAATTTTTCGAAAAATGAAAATGAAATGCAATAAGTGTATAAATAAACCTTGGAAAGAATGTTGTAATAATTGTAAAGAATTAGAATATTCTTGTTATGTATGTAAAAATATGGTTAAAGTGAAAGATTATATGGAACGTTTGGGATATCATTATTCTGATCCTGATCAATATCTAGTAGGTAGTATGTGTAATGTTTATAAACATATATCACTATATAGACTTAGAAATAGGAAATGTAGACTATGTATTTATCTTCATAGATATAGATATGGTCATACGAGAAATCAATTCAGAGAGATTGTTTATAAGTATAATATTCAAATAAACTAATTCTTCTTCTTCTTTAATTTATCTGTGAAGTAGATTGATCCCTTTTTTCTTAATAGATGTTAGATCTAGAATAAATAAGGGTGAAAATCATTCTTAGACTAATTCATAGAATAATGATTGATTTTTTAATTTTCGTTTTTTGTTTTATTTGATTTTAATTGATTTTAATTGATTTTTTAAATTGAATTTAGAGCTAATATATAGTAGTGGAAAAAACAAGGGATCCAGTAAGCAGTAAAATTTGGCCCGATTCGACATGCGCGATTAGCGTTAGGAGAAAGGGACAAATTTTACTGGTGGCTGGATCCCTTGTTTTTTCCACTACTTACATGCTCATATTGATGTTGTTTTCACAAAACGCAAAAATTTTGAAATTGGCCATTTCGGACATTGACGACGATGAAAGAGGGCATCTGATCGTGGGTTTATACCAAGCGTCGATTTGTACCAAAATAAGCCCACTTTCAAGTAAGGTGGCTGCCGCGTTTTATAAGAACAACTAAATAAAAACACGAGTAATAGTTTTGAGCCACTTTCACAATTTATTAAGATACGAAAGTGCAAACCAGCTATAAAATAAGTAAATTTACTCAAAAATTCGCTACCGACAGAGCCCTGTAATGTTACTAAATTGCTTCAAAGCTGTTAAGTAAATCGGGTTTTATTACGTTAAAACTGAAAGCATCGCAGGCGTCGTTGTCCCTGCACAGTTCCCAGCAGTCCACAACTGATAGTGTGATTGAAGTGAGGAGAGGGTGTTCCTCAGGTCCACTTGTCAAACAGGGACACTCGAATGTCCACTCTGACATCAGTCTGTTCCATAATTCCCATTCTAATGACTCCTTCTCTTCTGATTGGCGAATTAGCTGAGTCGTAAAGAACAGAATAACATAGAAAATATTTATGAAGTTTTTTTCTTTTGCTGTCATGCTAACAAGGTTCTGTATTTCATCTGAATTCTACATAAGAAACTGAGTGATTTCACAAACCGAAAACTCTTGCACACTTGAGACAATCTAGTAGCTGTAATCAAACAAGAGCAATTCAAAAGAATTTTTCAGTGGCGTAAATATTTGATGCGCTTATCAAAATGTGCGCCAAATTGTCCTATCGGTTCGTCATCAATATTTAATATTTTTTGTTTACTTATTGTAGGACAACTTGGTACCGTAGTAATGTTCGGCGTGTTTGAATCAGCACAAAAATGCTAAAGAATTATAATAATAACCACAAAAATTAGATCAAAAGTTTTTCAAAATCTCTACCTTCTGATAAAGCTTTTCCAGTATGAAGATTTTGTACAAGTTCTTTTCGCATAATTTTGTTTTGTTTAGAACTGTAACAGGTGGAAAAGTTTGCTCTTATTTATATCAAAAAGACTGAAATAATCCAATTTTTTCCTACCAATAACAGTCGTATCACATCTGCATGCTAAATTATTCAAGCATCTGAGACGTTTACATATAAGCAAAAAGAAGCTAGGCTACTTCCGTTGCTAATTTGAACATTGGATCAATCATTTGAAATTGCCAGCTGTTTGATTTCGAATTCGAATTCATGTTTCAGAGATCTTTTCTCTCACGGCACGTTTAACCGTTATGTATACGCATACTAAAATTCCTAAGTTAAGGAAATCTTTCGATGGCTCCTTGAGTTCAAAAAGCGGAATATACAACCTGTTGTCTGATGAACACACCCCCTCTCTCCCTCCCTCCCCACACACAGATGAGCGTAAACTTTGGAGTTGAATAAAAGTTCAGCGTGAAAAATTGGATAAACTCTTGCTGCCCAATATTGAATAAAAAAAATTTGCTGCCCAATATTGAATAAAAAAATTGTATCAAAAAAACATTGAATCAATCATTTGAAATTGCCAGCTGTTTGATTCGGATTTGAATTCATGTTTTGGAAAATCTTTTCTCTCAAGACACGGTTAATCGTTATGTATATGCATATTAAAACTCCTAAGTTAAGGAAATCTTTCGATGGCTCCTTGAGTCCAAAAAGCAGAACATACAACCCATTTTCTGATGAACACACCCCCTCTGTCCCTCCCTCACTCCCCCACACACACATGCGGATGAGCATAAACTTTGGAGTTGAAAACAAATTCAGCGTAAAAAATTGGATAAACTCTTGCTGCCCAATATTGAATCAAAAAAAATTGAACCAAAATACATTGAATCAATCATTTGAAATTGCCAGCTGTTTGATTTCAAGTTTGAATTCATGTTTCGGAAAATCTTTTCTCTCAAGGCACGTTTAACCGTTATGTATATGCATATTAAAATTCCTAAGTTAAGGAAATTTTTTGATGGCTCCTTGAGTTCAAAAAGCGGAATATCAAACCATTTTCTGATAAAGACACCGCCTCTCTCCCTCCCTCCCCAACACACACACACAGATGAGAATAAACTTTGGAATTGAAGAAAAAATCAGCATGAAAAATTGGATAAACTCTTGCTGCCCAATATTGAATCAAAAAAAAATTTGCTGCCCAATATTGAATTAAAAATAAAGGTTCAATTGCTTACTTTCTTTATATAAAAACAATTTTTTGCGAGATGATTACTTCAGTGGTGACGGGTTTTTCAGGTTTTAATCTTTTCAAGCGCCTGAGAAAACCAATTAATTGCAACAACAGAAGTCCAGGTTGTAAAAGTACTGCACGATAAATCCTCAGTAGATTGTCCATTCTCGGTCGAAATGATGTAACTGATTCATATAAAAAATAAAAACAAAATATAAAATTTTCATTTAAAAATCTTAATAAACTGTTTTTTGTAAAAAAAAACTTAGATAAATTTCTTTAAGCCGATTCAATAAAATTTGAAATATTAGTTGGATTTGCAATTTGGGGGTAAAATTTTCAAGTTTATGGAACAAAAATGAAAAAAGAAAAAAATCCAACCCAATGTTATTTTTAATTATTTCACTTACAGCATCGTAAGATTTGAAAAACATTTACAAATCTTGTTTCAGTATTTTCTATGATTAATCAATTATTTTGTCAATCTACAAAAAGTTAAAATTCCCATTAAAAAAATTTCCAGTCAGTATTAGTTCAAGGAATTACCCAGAAATTATGAAACATTTTATTTTGAGAGAAGGACGAAACGCACATGTGAAGGTAGTGTGAACAAGGAGGCTCGTTAATGTGCGTTAGCACATGACGTTCCGACCTGCGCTCATCTACATTTTTGACTTAACTGTCTTTTTACTGAAACTTTTGACAAAGAGATAATCAAAAACAGTTTTTAAAATTGTTACACAACCAAACTAATAATTGAATTAAGTAATGCCATGCCTCTTCAAAACCAGATCTGCCATTAAAAAGATTAGGAGAAAAAAAACAACAAAAAAGCAAAAACAAAAATTTCACGGCAAAAACTCACATATAATTTTAAAAAAGCCTAGTAATAACGTCAAATTACAATCCAACAAAACCCTAAATACACAAAGTTAATTTTTCCTAATTACACAGCAGATGGGATTTTTCCTTAATGAGCTAGGTAACAAGTCGAAGAAAAGAAGAATTAATGAGGCGAAATTTAAAAATCAATCAAAACCAAATAATTTCAATAGACTTGAAAACCATTATTTTTTATTGAATTAATATTTGATAAATTTACCAACAAAATACAATGAAACCAGTAGGAACAGTCTCTGGTTAGACTGAGTCATAGACACGGACTAAAGATGCAGAAAAACTCAAAAAATTACGAGCAGCAAAATACAAACATTGCGAAAATTCAATTTAGTTAAGCCATTAGAATCAATAGTTATGATCTGAACTATTTGTTTTTATTTCAATTTCTATTTATACTAATTCAGCTAAAATTATTCTGAATGAAAAAATAGATTCAATTGGGCCACATTTGAAAATAATTGGGATGTTCTTAAAACTTAAAAAACTTGAATGATATTTAATGATATCACAACTTTAAGACTATTCGCTATAAATTGACTGCTTCGGGTAAAACCATTCATTCAAACTTCAATTACAAGCTTATGAGACCGGCCGGCATTTTACGGCTACCTAAAGAATTAAAGAAACAGGCAAAAACAGCAAAACCAAAAAATTAAAATTGAGCCAGAAAAGTGTCGAAGCCATTAAACAAATGAATTTTTCAGAAAAAACTTTTCTACTCTTAATTGATTTTAGATATTGGATTAGTTTTATTATTTTGACTCCAATAAATCAAGAAACATGAACAAATACATTAAAACCCGAAAGTTATGAGAAAATCGTAGTATCAATGCAATTAAATTCAATAGCTGATAACGTAAGCTAATAAATACGCTAAATTATGACTCGAAGAGATCGCACGAATGTTTATCGTTCATATGTAATCGATAATACATTCCAATATGTCATCGACTTTGAAAACAACAACAAATACAGGCGAAATTGTAAAATTATGCAGAAAAGTGAGAGAAGAAAGTGTCGAAGCCATTTAAATCATAAGCTTTTCTCTGAAAACTGTATGTATGATCCATTGAACTTCTTCTCTAAGGAACTAAGCCAATGCAACTATAAAAATTAAGATAATATAGAAGGAATCCAAAGGGAACCATAATTTCGAAAACATTATAAAGTCTTAACAGCTATTAAAATCAAAAGCTTTCAATGGAAGTCAATAAATACGCTCAGTTATACCTTAATTTGAGGACAAATATGTTTGTTATGCATAGGTAATCGATACGACAACACGCTAAGTCTTATGACTATGGAAACAACAACAAACAGGCAAAATTCTGTAGAAATGTGCGAGAAGAAATTGTCAAAGCCATTTAAACCATAAGCTTTTCTCTAAAATATTTATCCGTGATCAATTGAACGTCTTATCTAAACCAATGTGACGTTTCAATTTTAACATAATGTGATAAGATTTCAAAAGCAACCAAAATTACGAAAAAGAGTATGCAAAAAATAAAAAAAAAACGAAAACTAGTGTACCGAAGTCACAAAACCAATAGCTAGAAGATAAAACCGCTAACTAGATAACATTTGGTTGAAGTATAAATGAAAAAGTTCCTGACATTACTGAGACTGACCTACAATTCACGAAAATAAGCGATTGTTTAATATCCAAAAAAATTTTCGAAAAAATATTTTCAAAGTTTAAGTTTTGACAGCCATCAAATTCAATAGCTTTCAACGGATGTCAAAAAATGCTCTCAATTACGCCTCCATGGGAGGACAAGGATTTTTGTCAAGCATAGATGATCAACAAGACATCACAATAAGTCTTATGACTATGAAAACAACAACAAATAAAGGCAAAGTGAAATAATTCAGTAGAAAAAGGCGAGAAGAAAATTTCGAAGCCATTTAAACCATACGTTTTTCCCTGAGATCTTTATCTATGTTTCATTGAGAAATTTTTCCAAGCCAATTGAAGACATCAGTATCAGGATAATGAGATAAGATTCCAAGAGGAACCGATAATACGAAAATATCCATTTTATTTTTAAATTTTGAAGTCTTGTAGAATTTAAGATAATTAGTTAGAAGATAAAATCGCTAACCAGACTAATTTTGTTGGCATTTGAAAAGATGGTTTTCTTGTCATTACTGAGACTGACTTGCAATTCACGAAAAAAAGTTTATGGTCGGTTAATGATAAGAAAATTCTCAAAAACCTTTTTTAAAGTCTTAACAGCCATTAGCTGTCCACTCAAAGCTCTAGATAGGTTCTCTTAATGCTCATCACAAAACCTATTGCACTTTTAGTCAATGAGTATTTACCATTGGGCTCCAAAAATATAGTAAGACCTCAAAAATAAAATCGAATTTTTGTTTAAAATTACGAAAACTCAGATTCGAAGCCAAAAAAATACGAGCGATTCCTTGAAAACGCCTTTTTTGTTCATTGGCTCTATTTGACAGTAAATCAGTTTTGTCATTAACAGAAATTCGATTTGAAAAGTGACTAGTCTCTAGGGGACTTATGAAAACAAAAACATCTGAAAAGTTTTCTAAAAAACTCTCAAATAGAATCCGAATTTTTTGATAGTAAACTTCCCTATAGGACGATATCTAGTTTTTTTATCGCCTTTCGTCTATTAGTGGCGTGAAATGTAATTTTGAATTAATATTTTTTTATAAAAAAAGATCTTAATTTGAAGAAAAATTACACTAAAAGTGAAAATCCTGCCAAATATCCCGTGTTCCCACAAAACTTCAATCCTCGATAACTCCTCGAAAGAAACGAAATTCAGAAAAATCTTTTTCATTTTGAATTCTACGCTGAAGGAGTTTTTTAATAATACCACTCACATTTCTTTACGATGAATATATCGATCGGCCAAAATTGTCTGAACAAAGAAAAACCAATATGAGTATATAGTTCCTCCCCCCACAAGTGGGGTCGGAACAAAAAACACGAACGACTACTATGAAGGTAGACGTGTAGTATAGATTGTCGGGTTTCATAGGAATCATTGTAACATTCGACAGCTTCAACTGTATATACGAACGCATATTGCGGGCACTTTTGTTGCTAAAAATTTATTGTAGTTTTTTTATTTCTAAAATTGAACATATTTCTATTTACCAAAAATTGTGATTCGGTACGAAATTTTTTGCTTCGTGGAAAGAAGGACCATACCGTGAATTACTAAAGGTACTTAATGTTTTGTCCTCAAAAACAAAAGAACTGAACGCTCTTGACTGGTATCTACATGCAAAAAATGAGCGTTTTTCACTTATATTTTTAATAAGGTTATTTTTTTTACTCATTCTCTATAATAAGTAGTCTTACGAGGTTACCTTGCTTGTTGGAAATTATCAGTCTTAAATTCCAAAAAATTAGACAGATGAAAACCTTAAAAAAGGCCAATTAAAAACCAAATAGTGGTTGCTGCGCACCAAAAAATCAAAAAAGTGATCTTTTATTCCGCAATCCTGAAGTTTTATTGGAAAGAAACTGTAAAAAGATAATGCGACAAAAATAACTTTTTTAAAGAAATGGAATAGATAAAAGAATAAAACAAAGAATTTCATGAGTAAACTTACAGTTAACCCAATTCTTCTGAACTCTATTCAGCGAGACGAGGAGGTTCCATTTAAAGAAAAAAGATGTGCAATGTCACTGAATAGTGTTGATTATGGTTATCGACGATATCTTTTGAAAATCACATTGGTTGTTCCATGAAAAGTTATTCAAATTTGCCCTCTCGTAAAAGATTTCTGTTTTTAATTATTTGTCCTCAAATTGTTTGTTCGTTTATTGTTTCTCCCTTAAAAAATAGTTTGTGCCACAAAAAATTTTGTCCCTTATAAAATAGTTTTTTTTTCATCTGAAATCGATGAAAACTGTTTGTCTTCTTAAAATAGATGTGATTGAAAATGATGTCTTCTAAAACCACGTCAGATGTAGTTTTGTTGATAAATGTTTATTTTTTTGAAAAAAATGATCAAACAGTTTTTTTCCCGGCAATATTTTTTTTTATAAATGTCCTACATAAGACATACAAAAAGCTTTACATAGGAAACGGTACAGTAAGTCATGTTTCGTATTTTGGTTTAGGACAAATTTCCTCACCAGTTAGCTCAAAGTGTCTCTTAGGTTTTGAAACCGGCAATAAAATCTGATGGATTTCCGATCAATTGTCGACCATTAGTTTTTCTACCATTTCCGCTAAATACACTGATGTTTGTGTTCTTCCAACATAGCACCTTGATTAGTGGAAAAAATCAGATCGATAGGGAGGGAGCGAGATATAATGGCAAAAAATGCATATATCACTGAAAAAAGTGACAGAAAAAGTTCTGGGGAGTGCCATAATCTAGACTTTTTTACCCAACAAAAAGAAGTTCTACAGGAATGTGTGGAAATCATTTTTGACCTAATGAAAACTGATTTGTTTTTCTCTTTAGAACGACTTTTTTATTTGTTATGGGTTTTTCCTTGTCTTGAAGTTGTTCTGAACAATTGAAGTTGCTTTGAAAGTGTTTATCAATATAAAATCTTATTAAAAATCAAAATCAGAAGCAAATGTAGCCGTAGCTTTTTTAGATCATAAGGACACTAATTGGTAACACTGAAATTTTCAACTAAATAGGAAATAAATTTAACTAATTTCTGTGCACATTTTTCACTCAAAATTTTAATTTTTTAGCCTTCTTCCTTCACTTTATGAGTTGACTCAAGTTTTTACCAGTTGCAATTTGTTCAAAGTAAACTCAAAGACAGGCACTGCCAAAAAATGAAGCGTGAAATGTAAAGGTTGCTGAAAAATTCAACCCAATTTTTCCTCGAGAAATGAAAATATTTGATTAAATTTTTTTCAAGAACCAAAAAAAAAATTTCAGGAAATTTTTATTGGTATCATTTTTGTATAGTTCTGCAAAAGGTATCGATTGGCCAGAAATTGACTTGGCAAGAATAATTGACTTCGAAAATTTTTTCACGTCAGAGAAAATTTTTTTCGAAGAAGTGGCAAGATTTTTCTACTTTTAGTGTGCCCATAATAAGGTGTTTCAATTCCCTGGGAAATCAGACTACCATAGGGTTCCTGGCCCCAAATGAACAGAGGTTGGCACAATATATTTTTTTTTGGTTTTTGAACCGACAAAATCTCCTTGTTGCACGGCGTTGATATGTCTGTTTGACTGGACCTGTTTGTCATTCGCTTTTTCTTCAACCAATAAACGGTTTTTGCGAAAAAATGTTGTCTGGCGCCATTAGCAGTATGCGAATTAAATATGCAATGAAAGTTGATGTATACAGCATCACGCACTGAATTGGTTTAATGCATACAGAGTTTAGTACTCTGAACCAGAGGAAATCAAAATGGAGTGATTTGTAACTTAATACAGATGATGTTCACCCATAAGAATTTTGACAGATTAAAATTCCATGGGGCGGCAGCGCAAAGGTATATCTATATTTTCATGGTCAAAATTTACCCAGCATATAACTGAAATCCGGGGCGCTATGTTGATACAGAGGGCTTATAAAAGTTTTGTGGATTTGGGTTACTTGCGCAATATGGAAAAGTGAACCTAAATCCGGGAGAGGTGATTTATGTTTAGATATACCTCTTCTTCACAGCATTTGCAACGCTTAGAAATTATCTTCGAGGCAAGATTTTAAACAAAAATTCTGAATCCAAAATCACTGCCACCATTTTTCTATTTGATCATCGAATTAATGCGTTGGGCCTTTGTTATAGTTCTGTCTTTTTTCATTTTGTGAGAGCTCATGACAATAATTGTGGCGCGACAAAAACAGGTTCAAAGAAAGAGCTGGAAAAACAGTTCGTAGCAAAAGTCGCATACAGGGCAGCTTTTGTCATACTATCGTGATATTTCATATCTGGTTTGTAACAGAATTAAACTAAAAAGTAGTGGATAAAAACTGTAATCATGGCTAAAAAAGAGCATGACCTTTGGTTCAACCTTTTCAAAAAAAAAACAAACACTATTGATCAAAGAAATGAAATTTTTGCCAGAATGAGATTTTTGAAGGACGCTCCTTGTAAACAATATCCTAAATCAGATTTTTTCCTGTAGTTGTTTTTTGGATTAATTTGTTCAATTGGAACATTTGGTATAGTCTTACGAGGCTTTGTTTCCTCGAGCATTTCTGATTCTCATTCAAAAGAGGCTTGCTTTTACATTGATATGAACTACGATCAAATGATATGCATGAATTGGGATAAAGACATACAGATAATAACCAAGTTGAAAACGTGATCGGATTTGTTATTTTTGTTTATTGTTATTAACTGTTGCTATTTTGTTGTGCACACGAAAGTACAGAATGGTTGGAATGAAATGTGAAGCAGGTAATTGTTGGTATATGGAGTTGTTGTTGTTGTTGTTGTTGTTGATGTTTTTGATGTTGTTGTTTGATCTAATCTTTCAATTCTACTCTCGTTTCTGTCTTCAAGAAGGAATAATTTTCAATATACCTGAACAACTACTGGAACGACGAACTATTACCAACAGAAGTCTGTAATACACAGTATTACACTTTTCTAGCTGGTGAAGTGAAACGGTCTCAATAAGTAGAAACAACACTGAGCCGAAATAGGCTAGCAAAAAAAAACATGACCGGACAAGTCTTGAAACAACTCAAAAATTTTTCATTGACAAAGCCAAATAACTAGAGCCTGAATTGACATGAAAACAACATTGATAACCATTTACAAATTTCTACGTCAAAAATTGAAAGAAAAACCTATAAGAATAAATCGATAGGAAAGAGAAGTCAAACTGCTGCGTGCAAACCAAAAATACCTTCCAAAAACCAAAAAATTGTTAAAAACAGTTTTGTTCACTCCAATTTAGATTTGAAGTGAAAAAAATTCAAGTCGTAAAACCACTCGCTTTTTCTTTTCATTTGTTTTCTGTTTTGGAATGATCTAAAGTAAAGCAGCGCTCCAATTTGACTTCAAAAACTGCAAAAATTTGTGAACAGATCTTCGAAAAACATAGCCAGAAGTCTGCGAAATTAACTCGAAGTTGAAATTGATTTATACTTCATACAGCCACTATGTGATAAAACTACTAACTTCTTTAAACTAAATAATATTACAAAAAAAACGGAGGAAACGAATTATCAGGAAAATAGCAAATTAGTAAAAAATTTTGTTGAAAACTATTCAAAAGTTGCAACCCCAATAGATTCTACGGCAAATTTTAATTATTTTCAACAAATAACCAAATGAAAAATCATAACCAAGGATACATCTCAAAAAGGAGAACAAACGAGCAAAAAAAAGGAATTAAAAAGCAAGTTATAAAAAAACGAATAAAAATTAAAACTATTTTCTCTAAAAATTGTAAAGTCTCAACAACTGTTCTAAACACAAACGAAGTTCCTCTTCATTCAAAAAGGACCCATACGGCACTCAAAAGCAATGGAAAACACATTACACATGATCAGGAACTAAACACAAAAAAAACTGCAGAGCTGTTTCATTTTTAGGAGAAATCTTCTCAATTATAAAAACGTCAATTGTCTTCACTGATTGAGGAAAATTTTACAAACAACCCTAAATAAACAATGGAACAGTGAATATTACTTGGGAGCCCTCAAAAAATTTAGCAGAAAAAAAGTTTCGAAAACAGAAAACTATAGAATGAAATATTAAATTTATCATGTTTTCTTCAATCAAAACAAACTTAAACCGACATTTACGAAACAAAAGGGCCACGAAAGCCCGCTTGAAAACTATTTTCAAATCAACAAAATTATCTCAGGCACTAAAAACATAAAGAGTGCAAAAACCGCTAAAACCTATAAAATTGCCAAATCACAAAAATAGCTCAAGATTGCATATTGAACTCAAATATAAAATTGAGACGATCAGAAATTCTTCGAAACGTACAGTTACTTGTTAATATGTTTTCGAAATCACTTTACCCGAAAATGTCAAGTAAAAAGTAAAAAAAACTGCATCGAAAGAGCCGCATGTGCTTTTTTCACCCCTACTTTTCTCGTTCAGGTTCTTTGAGTTGTAATAGGGTTGAGATGTCGATTGTTCCTACCTGAGTTTATGAGACGTAGGAAAATCATAAGCATGAGCTGAAAATAATGAGTGGGGGTAAGTAATGGGTGGAACAAGATTAAGAAGCAAGAGGGAATTGAAATTTTTATATTCATTTTGCTCATCTCAAATGCACGTATTTGTGTGGATTGAGCGAAATAGGGGGACTGACCTTAAAAAAACTTAAATTCTATTTATTTCCTTTGTTATTTAGTTCCGTTAACTCAGCATTCCGTTAATTGAGCTCCAGTCCTCCGTTTCAATGTGGAATTGCCAGATAGACCCAGACCAGAGAGCTATCATGCGTCTTTCCTTGCAGTCTGCTGTTGTAATTTCACGACAGTTTTTTATGTAATGAGGTTTATTGAAACAAATAGAAAATCGGTACAAATTGAAAACAAATAAATATAAAAACAATCAGAAATCTACAAAAAAGCAATTGATATTCTATTTAGTAGTAAAATACGAAAGCATTTTCGTTAAAATTGCCAAGAGTACTATGGCAAACTAGGCGACAACATTTACAGATACAAAACGCTTGCACATAATTAGCAAGATTATCTACAAAAATTCCAAAATATTTCAATATATGCTCACAAAACTTCTCTGAGGTGAACAAAGCTGCTCTGATGTAAAGTTTTTACATATCCTTATCAGTGTTCGTGTACATTACAATGTCTTCCCAGGTCTAGGTGCAGACTCAGGAAAAGACTTTAAATGTCTAATGGGGGAAGGGCAACATTGACTATAATATAGTTTTTTCATGGGTCTAGCTAAAGTCTTTTCATAACCAAACAGAGTCGAGCAAGGTATTTTCATAGGTCCACCATTCGTCTTTTTATAAGTATGCTTTTTGTGAATTCAGAAATTTTTATTATGTTTCTGCTTCTGTTCATACAGAAGCAGCATCGGAGCAAAATTGTATGGCTTTGCACCAGAGCAGACCAAATAAAAAACAGTTGAAAAAATGCCAAAAGACTTAAAAATTTTGTCAACCCGTCAAATAAAGAAGTTATGGCAGCTGGAATATATTACTATATTAGTTGATTGAATGAAAGCCGCTAGTTTAAGTGTAATGGTCTTAATCCTCTTAGCTATGATAAAAATGTAGCGTTATTCAGTTTGTCTTCCATTTCAAAATTATGAACCATCTTTAAAATTGCAGGTTTTTGAGGTATTTGTGGTTTTCCAAAATTGTAAAAAATGAGATAGCATAAATGTTGACTACTTTAGAGCGAAAGTGAGTGAAAGAGTTCCACGTAAATATTTTGTCGCAGAAAAAACAGACTTGTGAAACGAATAATGATGGACACATGGAAAGACCTTGGTCGACTCTAATTGAATATGAAAAACACTATATGGATCCATGAAAAGACGTTAGCTGAACTACAATATTCTTTGCAAACTTCGGGTGGAGTTAAAGTCAATCGCTCAAATTGGGTCGAGCTAAGGTTTTTTGTGAAAAATGTGAGTTGAGTTAAAGTCCAGCATGTGCTAAAGACCATCTAAGGTCTTCTCATTTTTAAAATGAGTCAAGTCTGATCTTTTCGTTGTATATTTTGGTTAGGCATTGTCTTTTCATAAGTCTGTATCTAGACCTGGGTTTAAATATGATGGCACTGATTCATTTTCTTTGGTCTTCCCAGTTCTCAGACGTTTAATTAAAGAGTTGAAGTGTTCCGCAAGTTGATTGTGTACGAGCAATTAAGAACAAAAATTGTGATGAACACAATGTAAACATATAATGAAATATAAGGCAGAATGTTTCAGATTTAGTTGCAGAAACTTCTTAAAAAGAGCAACTTTTTTCAATTGAAAAAAATTGTGAATAAAAATTTTTTTCTAACCATTATATAGTGCCTTTGATCATCATGTCAAAGGTCATTGTTCAACCGTTTCTGACGCAATAAATTCAACATAAAAACTTTGCTGCTGTAATTTAGAGCAAGTGAGAGTTTATGTCAAGTTTTGATGAAGTTGTCTTTCTGAAACATAGTACATTTTTTCACTCATTGTCAAAAATTTAAACAAATATTCTCTAATGAAAAGCTGGGAGCTTTTGTGTTACTTTATATCATATTTTTGTGAAAAGATCCTATCAAATAGAGATCAAATAAATGAAGAACACCTGTTAAAGTAACTGAAAAATCTTTCGTTTTTCAACATATTTTATTGATATACGCCTAATTGATATGTGAAAAAAATTAAAATTTTTGAACGCAACAAAAGTTTGCTATAAAGGTTCAAATCATGTGATAAATTAATATTCTGGCACATCTGTTGATGTTTCTAATCACAAATGGACGTGAAATAGTTTTCAACGGTATATGA
>NC_134474.1:10304704-10347204 GCF_964194025.1 Convolutriloba macropyga | reverse complement strand
TAAAACTCTCCAAAAATCTTTGTAACTAGATAACACGAACAAAAGAACCTCAACTGCTTAGAAAGTGCATGAAAAAATCTTTTGCAAATTGGTTTGAGAAATCAGAAACCAATTTCGAAAATTTGTTTCTTAGGTTTAATTTTAAGCAACTTTTCATTTCTCCCAAAACTTGCTTTCTAAAAATTTTAAGTAATAGAGTTGCAGATTCAACATCAAATGGTTATAGCAGAACTAAGATCGCCAAACTTTAGTTAATAACCTTTATTCAATTTCTTGACAGCTAAAACTTGATACCCCAATTTTACAAAATGTTATGCAAGAACACAAAATGTGTTTGGAAATTTAAAGATAATTCAACTTTTTGTACTATTCAACGATTGTCATTAGTGAATAACTGAAAAATTTGATGTTGATGCAATTAAAATTTTTTTGAAACAATATAATTTTAAAAAATTAAATATAGTTTTGACAAATTTTTTCAATTAAAATTTCTTAATGACGACTGATAATTCAGGCAACCAACTATTAATGAGAGGTAACCTCTTTTTTATTATACAATTTTAGAAAAAAGTGACTAAAAAGACCAAGAAGAGCTAAAAGAGCATTGACCCGAGAAAAATCATGTTATAACAACAGAAAAGAGAGTGATTTCAAATACTTTTTTTTCAGATTTACTTTTTTCTTACTTTTTTTAAGCTATGATAAAAATTTTACGCGAGAGATCTATCAGAATAATTGTTGTTTAATATTTTGCAAGATATTTAAAATACAAATGATAAAAAGTTCAAAAAGACTTTTTATTTGAAGGGTTAAAGGTTTCAGTCGGATGATAAGAAATAACACCTATTAAATTTTAGAGAAATGATTTTTTTCCAAAAATTCTTCAAAGAAACATTCTACAATTTTTCATTTGAATACACTCAAGCTTTTCATTGTATTTCAACCGAATGATATACTAAACAAAATTGAAAAAATTGCTGTAGCGTCAACAAGTATACTCCACTTTCCTCTATTGCTTTTTTGTTTTTTTTATCTACAAAAAATTTATATAAAAATGTTTTTGGTAATATGACCACAAAAATTGAATTTTTCCCAATAAACTAATAAAATAAAGATGAAGTAGCCATCTATAACTCCAACAATTAAGAGCCTTTTTCCTACCTTATAGGGACTCTTGTGAGGTTTTGGGTCGGATTAATATCGTTTAAGATTTAATAACGATTTCTTTTGTCGGATTTGTTAAAATCATGTGAATAACTGTTATAAAAAAACTGCCAAGTGTCTCATAGGATCTTTTTGAGAGATTTTGATTTTTTATGAGAGAAGATAGGAGCGTTTGTTAGAGTAAGGAAAAATATGTCATCTTAAAACATACAAAATCACGCTGGAAAGTTGAAAGGGAGCTAACAAAACATAACCAATGAAAAACAATAGATGTTGTGCACTTTTAAGCTGGAAAACAACGCATAGTCTTACATTCAAAAAGGCACTCGTACACGTCAAAAATAATACCAAGCAAAACAGAATCCTTTTTCGTCTAATATCCCTGCTAAGACGTTTTATTGGGAAATTTCACTCGACATTAAAAATTCAAGTTTATTTTGTGATTATACACTTTTTGCGCGGTCTATGATTTGAAATGTTTTTGCATTTTTTCTTTTTTATATTTAGTACTGACTATTATGAAATCAAACACAGGTTGAATTAAAGCAAGTCCCATTATATGAGATTGAGCTCCAAAGAACACAACATTTGCTTTTGAGTATGAGCTCAAAATTTTTCAGGCCTGGCACAGCGTTTTTATAACAAAAAGTCCAATTAATTTTGATGATCTTCCCGCACTTTTTGTTTTTTTTACTGTCTCTTGACTTTGTCTCAATAATAATCAAATCCAGCTTGCTTTTTTAAAGGTAAAAAAAATCTATAAAGTCTTTTTTAGTTAATATCTTTTGGCAATTATGACTTTGTATGTGTTTATTTTCAGAAAATGTCAGTGAACATTCCCTCGACGCCACTTTTACATCAAACTAATGTCAAATTCTGGCTTATTCTCAGGAATCATTGCTCACTGGTTTTTTCATTTGAGAAAAAATTAATTTCTAAAATGTTTTTATTTTTGTTTATTGGTTCTTGACTTTGGTATAACTAAAGGTACTACTTTTGGTACTTTTTTTAACCAATGTTTCTTGGTTTTCTAGTTTTCAGAAAACGTTGTGATTTTAGCATGTTAGCCTACTTTTTGAGGTACAAATTAGTTTGCTTGACAAATAATTATCTTATTGACAGGTCCAATTTACATTTTAACAATGCGCAATGGAACATATTTAATGTTCTTTGTGAGTATCTGATGGATTTGACCACTGTGCAACCGTTCTCTTGCCAATTTTTTTTTGAATTTTGAGTTTTTTCTGTATTTATTGTTTTTAATCTTATGATGTAGTCCCACCAACATTAAGCACAATTGGATTTCTATAAGGTTTCTAGTAAATCTGTTTCTTAATTGAAAACTCACGGTTTTAATGAACTTTGAAAGTATTTGTTTCAGAAAAGTCAGTGGATTTTTCAGCGTTGTCACTTTTTATCTTCTTTCTTTCAGGTAGCTTACTCTCTGTAAAAGCAGGCCGTTCTTTTTATTACATGCCAAAACTCAATTTTTTTTAATCTTTATATTTTCAACTAATCATTTCTTGTCTTCGATACTACGCATTTTGATTCAGAAAAACAACGATTATGGATATCTGAGACTTTTCGATGATGTTTTTTGTTTAATGGCCAGAATAACTAACTAATGAAGAGGTCCCATTGCGTTGAAAGAATGCAAAATTAAACCTATATTGTTCTCGTGAATATATTTTTGTTTTGACGGCTGCGGCAAGGTGTTCTTGATATTTTATTTGATTTTTTAATAGAAATTTTGCCGGTTTTTGTTTTTTTTTGTAGTCGAATGACATAATCTGAATAATTAAACGTCTGAATTGCTTCCTTAAAGGTATAAATCAACCAGTTGCAATTAGTTCATCAAGTATACATAACAGGTATAAATGGACCCTTTCAATAATTTCAGTTGATTTTTTATGGTTACTATCACTTGTAAAATAAAGGTTTTCAAATTTGCATTTTATTTCATAACCCTTTCTACAGTTATTTTCTACAGTTGCCCTTTCTACAGTTATTTTTCTAATTGTTATGTAGCCTCATTAAGGACAGGTCTCATAGATTTACATTAATGTACGTGTCAATTTGTTGTTTTATGTGCTATTTAGTGCCAATTAATTTGGTTATTGTGTTATCTTTTAAAATAGACGTCGAGTTTTTAGTGTAATTAATATTTGTTTTGTTTGACTTTTTACTTTTCTCTTGTCCCGTAGTCTCATTATCGACAGTTTTCATCCACCCTCTAACACGGCATTACTTTATTCCTTTAGTGGTTTGTTGTTGAACAATATGTGTCTTTTTGATAGTTTTCTATCTCTGCCTCATTTGATAGACCATTAAATCAAAAATGCGAATGAACGTCAAAATTGTGGATGAACGGGGTCGGAACATTATGTGCGAACGCACATTACCGAGCCTCCTTGTCTGGTTCTTCGAATATTTGTGATTAAAATTCTATCATTTGAATTGACATTTGATTAATGGTTCGGTCTAAATTGACGTCGTGGGTGATTTCTGTTCATTATTTTTATGGATTAATAGCTTATGCTAGCGATAGTTATCGCATTTGCTCAAATTAACACTCTCTAGTTTTTAATTTCGCCATCTCAAGCAAAATAAATGTTTCGTATAGTAGCTCTAAAGCTGTCCCAGCTACTGCTAAATAAATAACCCAACGAACAAAACAAAAACAAATGGGAAAAAGTGGGCGGAGGAGGGGGGAACAGTTGAAATATATATAGTTTTGTATTTGTTCATTGTGATGGGTTGTTTATTGCGCGTTGTTTGTTGTTTATTCGGGCTGTAAGTATATTGTGAACAAGACGGAAGAACAGATAGATGAAAAATTGGAAATCTGAGTTAGATAGAAAAGATGGAGTAAAGGAGAAAAAAGAAACCACTTAAAAGAATAAAAGAAAAGGTGAAATGTGATACGTTCTTAGCCTTACCCACCAACCCCCCCCCCCATTTCCCAACACCCACATAATTTACCACCCCTTAACCGCCGAACCCCCATTTTAGTATTAACCCTTGTTCTCGTTGTTGTTGTAGTTGTTTGTTGTTGTTTTCTTTATGCAAAACTAATTTTTGTCCCGGAGAAAAAGCGCATTTCTGATATGGAAATTGTGTAGTTAATAAAACATACAAACGCAACTACAGCTCGGTCTGTATTCACCGCTTATGTAGACACTACTTTTCCATTTTGTTTATTTGGGAAGAAGTTCATAGATGTGGAAGGGGGTGGGGGTGGGGGTTAAAAAAATAGGGAAGTAGCAAATGAAAACAGAGGAAAGAATGAGAGGAAACAAATAAACAAACAGAAGCAAAATGGGAAAAGGTAGCTGAAAGTACAGCAGCCAATGAGAAGGAAAAGTTGTTGCTTATTTAAGGAAGAGGGAATAACTAAGTAATATAATAACACGTATGAACAACAAATATGTAGGCAGAACTATTTTTCCGCACGATTTATATTTTCCGCGTTTCTTAATTTATGACTTGGTTACTTTACCCAGCTAACTAACTAACTAACTATCCCTTCGTGAACAGAAATATGGATAAGGCTGAGTAGAAAACTGAGCTGAGGTTGGCTGGGAAAAACAAACAAGAACAGGAAGCAGTGATGTGTCGCGAGTTGTTTACTTTGTTTACTTTTCCCAGTTTTACTTCTTTGTCTCGCTCCTCCTGAAACTCCGCCCGCGTTAGCACCTGTGTTGCTAATCCCGACCCCCTAACTTCGATTTTCCCAGTTTTCAGCCCCATATTTCCATTAATCTTGTTTATGCGTTAGCTAACGAGGATTACTGACAAAAAACTGTTACTGGGCGAGGATAATTAATTTACAACAAATCTGCGGTCTCTTTACGCGTATTTCTGCAAAACTAAACATGGACTTAAATATGATGTTGATTCGTTTTTTAAGTCACTTTTTATTGATATTTATGTTATTTTCTATGTGGCCTACAATTACGGGCAAACACATTCAGCAGCATTTAATAGACCGACGAACGTGAGTTTTTTGGCAACTAATCAAATATATCATATTCATTTTTATGCAATCCTTTTTTAAGTGGTCTGATTATAAATGGTTGATAAAGTGTACTCACTTGAAAGTATTTTATATGCAAACTTATATTCGACCAGAATCTTCTGCTGAAATCTTTTTAATCTAAATTTTGGTTTTTACCATTTTGGCTGATTACGAAGCTATCCTTATGCAACAATTCGTTAGCCGCTCTTCAATTTTAAGCGTCAAAGTTTATAGACACGAAGCCATTTAGCTTTATTTGATATTCTCAGCCGACTTCTATAAAAAAAACCGAGTAAATTTTGGTTTGATTGGTTTGATTGAACCGAAACGTTTTTTTTAATTTGTTTGTTGCGGTTAAAACTGAAACGATTGAAGATAAATTTACGAGAAAATTGGATTTTCGTACTCACCTCTTGTTCGTTATCGAGCTTAGAAAAGTCAAACAAATTAAAGATGTTACAAAGAATAATTTCGGAAAAAATTTTAAGAAGATTTAATTAAGGGGAATTTAGTTCTTTTAGTATTTGCCTTTTTCAGTACGGATAACAATCGCAAAAGTAATTTAAAAATTTCCACAACTTTTTATTTTGGAAATGAGTAGCTTGGAGCAGAGTAGCTTTTCTATTTGCATTTCTGATAAGGCAAAATTTATTTTCAAATTTTCAAATATCTTATAAAATCTTGATCGAGAATCACCTAGATTATGGAGTTTTTCGGGAATGTCTTTAATTGTAGAGTTCTTCAGAAGACTGTTGATCAATCGACATGAGCAAAAGAAGAAAAAAACTGTTGCCGTGTTTCTTTCTATGACTTTAGCAAGAAATTTTTTCTTTTAAGCGCCAAAAAACGATTTCAGGCGTTGCTGATACGTTTTCTCATAAATTGCTTTAGAAATTTTAGTGGTTGTACTCAACTTTTGAAGTTCTTTCAGAGTAATTTATATCAGTAGGACTGTTCTTGAATTTAGATAAATTGTCTAGATCGCTTTGAAACAATATTTTAAAGTCGAAGAACTATTATTTATCGTCTGGATATTATTACGGCATTAATTTGCAAGGTTTGCAAAATTATCGATTCTTCTATTTGGAATCGGGATTTTTTATTGTGCAGGATCAGATGAAACACTTACCAAAATCACCATTTCGACCCACACTGGGGGGGGGGGGCTGACTAAATTCTCACTCAATTGGTTGAGTCAATTCTCGCCGATTGACATATTCGTTATCCAGAGTTGTGAAAGTCCGTCGAGTACAGAAATCCGCTTCTTTGTTCTAATTTCCTGACTTTTCTTCAATTCTTTTTAATTTTTTTATAAAACTATGATAAAATGTTATCGGTAGGATATTGGTTTTGCCTTTAATAATTGCGGGAGTTGCTGAAGTGTTTGATCGACATTTTTGGCTAACATGGTCTCTCAAAATTTGAAATTTGTGCATTTTTTCATTTTTACATGAAAAATGGCAGCAAGTGTGCTTTTTAGCTCCATGATGTCTAAAGTTGCAAGCAGCAGTAAAGTCAACAAAACCACTGACACAGTTTTTGTATCCCCTTTTGCAGGCTATAATCAGGTGATATTATCAGCTCCCTAGGAAAATTTTATAGAACTAACATTTTGCCGGTTTTTGTGTTTTGATCCAAAATTTTAATCCAAAATGCGTAATTTATTTTCGATATAAACTGATTGTTTGCCATAAAATGCGTGTTTTCAGCGGCATTTTTGGCCTTGTTAAGGTTTTCTTCAACCTAAAAGAATTTTGATTGTTTTGCTGCGCGGTCTCTTTAAATTATTTTAGCAACTTTTTTTTCAGCCAATTACCATGAAATCTGTTTTCCATTCGGGTTTCAGTTATTTCAATTATGATAGATCACTTTTTAGTTCATATGAGACACACTGAATGAATGAGTCTTATATTGAACAATTGGATTTTAATTTTTAGAGAAAAATTTATGATATTTATAGCCCCGAGAAAGTGTTTCCTTGAACTTTTAAAGAACAATTGATTTTTTCAAAGATTTTTTTCTCTTTTTAGTCGCTTGTCTTGTACTCATAATTAAAAGACACACATTTCTCTTTGATAAAACGAGTTTTTATTGAAAAATTTGGCGCTTTTTGGATATTTGCCTATCTTTGTGGTTCTTGTTTGGTTTCTTAGAGTTTCCGTCGTCGTTGAAAAGAGATTTTTTGTTCTTCTTTTAGTTGCTTGAAGTATGCTCAATAAAGAGAGATTTAAAGAACTTATTGAACAGTTTTATGTATCAACATACCTAAAAGTTCAGTTTATTGTTCGTGGTTTTCATGACTATGAATGTATTTTTTATTTTTATTTCACTTTATTTCTCTATGTCAACTTGTTATTTATCTTCATTCTTGACAGTTATCGTCTTTTTTTTGTGAAGCAATGCTGGTTTGAGCCGAGGCTTTTATGGCCTTGACACTATGAGTTCTGATACGGGTCACAATTTGCCTCTCTGAGAATCAATCCGAATGATGTGATGTTCAATTGAGACCCAAAAGGAAATGCGGAATTTTTCTGTTGAAAGCTTAGACTTTAATGGCCTCAAAACAATATGTTTGCGTAATTTAATTGTGATTCTTTGGCTCTCTCTTTTATTTTTTGCTACTTTAGTTTTATGACTTAGTATCGCTAACGACTGGTCTCAAGCAGTTACATGTGAATAAATCTAGATTTTTTGAAGCCAACTGATCGTTGCTATGAATTTATTTGAATTGTCGAAAATCAACGGCATTTTGATATTTGCGTCTTGTTGTCCATCTTTTGTTTATTTGATACCAAAACCTCGCCTGCGTTTTAGTTTAGATCAAGTTAATCGTTTTTAGTTTATAGTTCAAGTTTTTATCTTTTACTGCTTTAACTTTCTTACTCCGTGTTTTAAAAAATGATTTTTAGTTTCGCCATCACTATTTTTGTTCGTTGTTTTTTGTTGCGGGTCTTTTCACGTAGTCTCATTAGCGGCAAGTCTCATCAGTTTGTTAATACGATATTATGTAATTTATTTTGATTCGAGGTGTTCGAGTTTATTTTACTTAGTTAAAACATAACTCATAAACTTTTGAATACGTTTATATAATCGGAAGCTTTTCAACAAATTTTTTTTCAGAAAGTTGACGGGTCATTTGTCGCCTGTTTCTTCGAAGTTTTTAGCGTAATCAGTTTTAACTTACACAAGAAAACAAGAAAAAATCTGGTTGTTTCATAACCTAAAAATTTAAATTGTTTTTTTCTTTTACTAAAAACAAATCAAATTTGAATATATGACTGTTTTCTAAGTGATTTCTATGGAAGCCAGAAAAAGCCTATAAATATAAACAATTTTATTACACTGTTATGTTTGGTACCAAATCCACCATCTTAGAGCATCATTACTGGGAAAACTGTAGAAAACTGTACTGTAAAAGTTGAGTCGGCTTCAGTTTGAATTGATTGTGCTGTTTGAGAAGAAATTGTAATCCGTTTTTCAAAACGCTTCTTTAATATTTTGATATAGTCCGAGATTTTTACTCTATAAATTAACCAACAGTCAGCGAACAATAGGAATGCGGCCGTAACCTTTTCTTACTTTTTTAAACAAATTTTTACCGCATAAGATCTGGTCTTTTGTTGATAGTCCTTTCGTTTTCTAAAAAGTTGTCATAAAAATTCTTGTGTTCTAAAATTGGATAGTTTCCTATGAATGATTCATAGAGCCTTTTTTTGCAGTAGAGTACAACTTTTTTTTGGAAACAGATTAACTACAGTTTTATTAGAAAGCAAAATTCAGTTTTATTTTAAGCAAAACTTAGAGTTTTTAACAGCTTCAGAAGTTTCGAAAAACAAAAGAGAGAACATTAAGTTTGTATGTGAGTGACAAACTTGAGTGTACCCATTTCGCTATTAACTTTGTTACCAGAGTATTGTAGGAACGGAGTCAGTGGAAATATTAAGTGACACGCTCCTTTTAACAGTGAAAAGTTCAAATAGTTCCAAAAATGTAGTTATTTTTCATATTCATCGCAAAAATTATAGGTTTTAATCGCAAAACGTCGAAAAAGATTAATTTTTATGAAAAAGACACTAAAGGCTAAAGCGATTAGCGGAACAAGAGGTTGTTGCAAATTGAAATTTCTTCAGACATATTGAGAATACACACAAAACTGAATCGCAAATTGAATCATTGCTTAGTTTTGAAAAAAAAATTGATTTTAATCTGGTTGTTTGATACTTTGATATACAAAAATGCGTTCAAAGCCGGTCATTAATTTGTGCAAGGAATGGACAGATAGATTTAGAAAAAACATAGCTGACAGATCGCCCAAAAATGGCAATAGCTTGGTAGATATGCAGTCTTAAAATGATAGTAGAAGAAACAGACCAATAAAACATTTATTAATTGCTGATATGTTATATTTTGCTTAAAAATCTCCAAAACTTTTTGCTGCTTCTACTAGCTGCCTTCTATTAGAGTTTCACTAACTTCACCTTATCTCTTTGACCTGAAGAAAAAAAGTCAAATTCAGAGTGAGGATGTGATTTCAGAGAGTGAGGTTAAGTGAAGTGTTACCAAAAACTTAATCAACCGAACGGGCAAAAAAATCGCTCCGGTAAGAAATATAAATGACATCGCGCACGTTATTTGGTTGCGATAGCATGAACAAATGAAAAGAGCAAATCTGAAGTAGTTGTTACGTCATATGGTCGTAACAAAATTGTTGACGCGAAAAAAACCGGAAGAAATCCTCAAGCGACTCGAATTTTTGGAAATTAACAAAGAAAACCGTAAATGCAACTAAAAAAACTATATTTTGTCCGAAAACATTGACTCTTTTTCTCACCAGAATTGGATTTTAAAAAAATGGCAAATTTTTCACCGCTGTTACTACAAGAAAAATTAGAGCATTCACATCATTCAAGCAAGTTAAATTTCATCTTTCAGTAAAACGTCAGAAAACGATCACTTTTCTCACAAAAGACACAAAATTTACCGCAGAATTACTGAGATCATGATACAGCAAAATTCTTCAGTAAACACATTTGGTGACGAGGAAAAATGGCCAAAAACTTTCCGGATGATCATATACTGACAAGTCTAAAGCCTGCCCTGAAACAACGCATGATACTAGTCTTAAAAAAACTGCGCAATCAACATTTCGATCAAGAAGACATCGCGAAAACAAACAGTAGATGAAATTCGTAGAAACTAAACTGAATTTTTGAGAAAAGAACTCAGGACTGAAAGTTACTGTTCTGGAGTCAGACAATTAGAACAAAAACATTAGTTTTATCTCTCTATATAGACAGTAAAAACATAATATTCAAAGGCAAAACATCATTTTAAACCCAAAACCGAGTAAAAAAGATTATTTGCAGAAAACAATAGTTAGTCCAAATTTTATGATGGCAGCATATAAATCAGTTGCGAAACAAAGAAAACGAAAAGAAATTTAAAGAAAAAAGTTCCAATTTTCAAGAATGTGTAAGATCTCAAAAATATCATCTAAATTAAAAATTCTTATGGCAATTCAAAAACTCAACTTTAAAAAATATTCATTTTATAATAAAACGAAACTAAACTCAAAATACAAGAAAGAAAATTTTCTAGTAAATGAAACTGAAAATATAAACAAGATCTTAAGAAAACTGGACAAAAACTGCCAACTCGGAAAATCATGTGTATGGATTCATAAGAAAATTATTCCTCATGTTTTTACAAGGCACTCGATGTGAAAATTACCCAAAATAAATTCTTTAATGCATCAATTTTTGAAAAAAATGGCCTAATTTTCCAAAAAAAAAGAAATTATTGAAAAGCAGCCAAAGTTTAACTAAAATATTTAGAATTCTGCGCCAACTTTGAACATGAAATGCAATATTAGGCTATCAAAAAGACTGTGATACAAATCTTAGAAGTTTATTTATTAATGCATCGTTGCACAAAAACTATTTACATAAAAAAATAAATCACAAGCAAAAAAACTTGTCCATTTGGTTGAGAATGCGCCATTATGTATATGCGCCATTCTATCAAAAGGACTTTTCAGAGCCGAGAAGACATTCACTAATTGCAGAGCATGATCAAAAAACGTTAACACGTCAGATATACTCACTTTCGCTTTTGGGTAAAAACGCCGTCTGAGCGAATAGTAATTCTGGTTAAAAAACCTCACGAAAACTACTATCCATCTTCGAGTTGTAAGAAAAACTTTAAGAAAACCAATAGTCCTGTTCGAGTAGTACAGAAACCCCAAGGAGAACAATAGTAATGTTCGAGTCGTAAAAAACTAAGAGAACGCCAATAATAGTTTCAGCTATCGCTTTGCGGCTATTTAAAAATCTCTGGTTTCAGATCCGGGTCCTATTTTTCAAAATTCGGCTTGATTCCTATCAACTTGTTTGTCCGTCACCGATTAATACCACCAATTGTAATCGTCCTTGAGAATTGTCAAAATATTCGTTTCAATCTTGGTAATATTCATCCGCCGTTAACAAATTATTACCATCGATGAGTTATGTAATCGTGCTTATTGCAACTGTTTTTAGTGGATCAACTGTTTTTTTTTTATTGTATATTTCTTGACCAAATTTTTGCAGCAAACCAAAATATATGCCTTTTTAAAATTTTTTCGCTGTTTTCAAGCTAAACAAACAAGTATATCTAGAAACAAGTCACCATTCAGTCGAAGTGGTATTTTCAATTTAGGGGCAGTCGGAAATTACAACTTTGTGTGATGTACTTTTTAAATGATCATTTGACCTTGCAAAGAACCAGATAAGTCCAGTTGGAGCTCAGTAGAGCATTTACCAATTTCAGGTGATACAAATCTACAATTTACAGTTAGTAATTGATAAAAAGAGGCTTCTCACGCGTTAGTGAGATTTGTTACTTTGTAGTCGAGATATAGTGTACAACAGACAAACACATGAAAGAATAGGATATATCAATATAAGTTGAGTGAGTTCTTGTGATCAATTGCTGTGATTGATCTACTTTTCATCGTAAATTTTCATTTCCTGTTCATCACTTGTTCTCTCTAAACAAGAAAAGAGCGAATGAATAAACATGAACAAACAACAACATATCTATCATCCACTCGATTAGGCGAAAACTGTTTTTTGTGACTGAGGTAATAAAATTTTCCAGAACATGCGAAAACCATTCTAAAAAACTTAAAAACCAATACTCTTAAACACCTCATGGCTATTAAAGTGTGTCTGTCATTTGCCTCTATTTTATTTAAAAAAATATATCACAAAAGCAGCAAAAATATAACATTTTTTAAAACTTTTGTGCATTTTTTACTTCGCCTAATCGAGCTGTCTCTTTACATATCCTAAGCTCGCATCTACGCATTAAATTCTGAGCATTTTTGTTTCGACTAATCGAGCTTTCGCCTCATGTCTACTAGTTAATTTCTCTCTTTGTTTCTACTTTTGCCCTCTCACTTGCTCTATCTTGCAACGTATAATTTTATTATCCTGTTTGTCTGAACTAATATTGACATTTCCTCTACCCATTTCGTTTCCTCAATTTCGCGTTTGCCTCCACCGGCTAAAAAATACTTCAGGCTTAGATTTGAACAAAAAAACTGCAAAAGTTGCAAACTGTCCATGTCGCCATTGTAGAGACAGCGAAAGTACTAAAACACAAACTCGATTAAAGTAAACACGATTTTTTTTTCAATTCCTGCATTTTTTGGGGAAAGAATTTTTTTTTTGGATTTTGATGTGAACCGAAGAATAATTTTTCAAAAGAAATAAAACGCAAAATTTTGTTGCTAGGTTTAAAAAAGCACTGAAATTTGGTCTTCTGTTACATTTTTTCATCAAAAGATATATTCTCCCGTGAAAGTTTAAAATTAGACGGCGTTTATGTTGCATGATTTTTCGGCTATTTGGTGCATAAATAAAAGAAAACATAAATTGTTGTTGGTTAAAGCATAACGTATCCCTAACTGAATTTTTTATGGCGAGGCTCAGAGCGAAAAATTATGCTAAAATATGCTAATGAAAAGAAAATGTTTGAGGCATAGAAAGAGCAGTATTGATATGTTGTGATAACTGATTGTGTTTGTTAGGAAAAACAAGGAAAATCCATCAATCTTTATAATGTGAATGCTCTCTTCCTTTCATGTGCAAATTGAGGGGCGATTTTACCCCTCGAGGCGGAAAAATTCTCGCTTTAATTGTGTTTTCAAAGCACTTTAAAATAAACTGAGCACAATTTATTTACCGCTATGACGCCAGTAGGTAATTAAAATTCAAGGTGAAAAATTATTTTAGTTTTGTATTTATATATGGGATGAACTGAAAATAAATTACAGTTGAGAATAACTTGTTTGAGCAAATATACAAGTTTCTGCAAACAAACTTAGAATTGCAGGAATTATTGAGACAAATTTCCATGACATAAAAACCGCAGCCGACTTCCGAAAGATTATCTTCCAAATTATTGCAAGATAACCATTATTGTTCTTGCAAATATGCAAATGATTTGAACAAGTTTGAGCATGATACGCGTATTACGCGAAGGCTTTTTATCTACCACAATTTTTTAGCAAATAGTAGAACTAGTAGAACTAGTAACAAATAGTAGAACTTTATATCAAATATTAGAATAAGTAAGGAAAAAAATTAAAATGTTTAGTTTTTGGCTCAGAGCCAAAATGCGAGCAGTAACCGTAACAATGGAACAGTAACGACTTCAGCTAAAGTTTTTTTTTAAATATTTCTTGATAAGTTAAAATTCGGATAATTCATGCTTTTTTGTTATAAATTTTCTCATAAATCACTCGCAACTATAACTCGAGACATTTCTGCGCAAAATTGAACATGATGCGTGATTAAGAATCAATGAGGACAGAGTTCGACAGGAATGAACTCGCAAGAAACCTGCAAGCAAATCATTTTTTCCAATAATCTTGCAAGGTTTTGCAAGATACAGAACCGGTCTTGCATTGAGTAGTCTTGTTTAGAGAAATGAAACTTAAAAAAATAGTCAACTCATTTCTGTACAAGCACACTTGGAAAAAATCTCTATAACAATTGCCAAAAAAAGTTTCATCAAAATTTTCTTTATGTAATTTGGGATTAGCGAAATCTCGTAAAATTATTATCACAATGTTTTCTTTGTTAAATCCTGATATGTCATCCGGATATAAAATCCACAATATATGGTTAGGCTGCACATAAACATCAAAAACAATTACTAAAATTTTGCAAATATATTCGCAAATATGATAAAAGAATATGTAAAACGGAAGTTTTCAGATATTGCTTCCAAACTACTGGTCTTTGTGTAGTTAACCTGAATTGTCAGGTGTTTTCAGATTGTAGACTTTAAATTGACAAGGAGGCTCGGTGACGTCAGTACGCACATAATGTTCCAATCCCGCTCGTCCACATTCTTGAATAAATTGACTACCAAATGATGAAGAGATAGAAAAATTTCAAAAACATACAAATCATTCATTAAACTATTAATTGAATAAAAATTATTAGATGGCCGATGAAACTTATTGTTAATATAACTTTTAGAAAAGACAATAATAGAAACCAAATAACAAACATTAATTACGACCAAACCTTGATAACTATAATTAAAAATTCGCAGCAAAGTTAAACATGCATTAGATAAAACCTAAACAAAACAAATCAATCTATACTTCATTAGAAAAGCTATAGGAATTGTCCTGAATGCGACTGTGTAGCAGGTCGACAAAAAAGAGCAAGAAGGTGCAAAGTTCAAAGATAAATTTCTGTTTTTGAAAACAATAAATTTCAAGGTGATCATTTTCATGAGATATTAACTGGAATCACTAAAATTTACATTTATATCTCCGCAGGAAACAATTGAGATCTGTCGTTATCCATTGTACGTCACTACAAACAGAATCACACTACAAACAGAATCACAAACACCGGCAACGTTCAATTAATTTCAAATGAAATTTGCGCGAAAATAACAGTGAAGCCGTTAAAACAACAGTCTTGTCACTAGGAGCATCAAAAATTGCTCTTTTTTAAAAGCTTATGGGACCTACCATTTATGTTAAAAATAAAAAAAAGAGAATCCTACAAAATGTACAAATTTGTAAAAATCTCAAACATTTTATGAAATCTTCTACTAACAGTAATAACAAAGCCGGAAAGCAATTGGATGAAACAAAAACCATTATAAAGAATATTTAACAGCTCACTTCAAATGGGGTTTGATCTGTTTTTTACAGAGACAAAGATCCAAAAAACGATTCACAAAAATGGCGAAGCTCAAAAATAGAAATATTTTTTGAAAACGAATATTTTCAAAACTCATAACAAACATAAGATTTCAACAAAAAAGAGATGGAATAGGTTGCAGCACTTCGGGAAAGCAATTGAGTGTGTCACTAATGAGCCTAAGTCACGAGATTACAAATTAACAACAATTAGAAGCAGAAGCCAAAATTTACAAACAGTTTCACGACACCACAGTGTTCAAGGCACTATAATTATATTATGTCATCTGCTGGAACTGTAATTCATCACTTGTTACTCAACTGAACAATAACAATTCTTCCTTATAAAAAGTCAAGTAGAAATGACAACAAAAACAAACCTAAAAATTGAACAGTAGAGAAATCTCAAAAAAAAATTATGAAATTAAATGGGCAAAGCCATCAGTCAAAACATACAAAAAACCAAGAACAAATCTTTGAATTAACCAAAACAATTCAAACTTTTTATCAGTGGGTTTGAATTACATGGTGACAGAGATGAAAGCAAAAACGAGGCAGTTGAAAAAATATTTTTATTGAAAGTGTTATCTTAAACTCATTAAAACATATAGCTATAAACAATTTTTTTTTACAAAAAGCTTCGGTAATACGTCCTGAGGAGGCAACTGTGAACTATCATTGTTGTGTATATGTATTACAACAACGGAGAAAAAGACAAAAATATTGAAAAAGTCCACTAAATACTGCGAGAGAACAATGTCTGAGCACAAAAGCTTTACCTATTCAAGAAAAACAATTAATATATTCAGATGCACCTGACATGATTCTCCCATCTCTGCTTTACTTTAAGTGGACCCCTCGATAATGTGATAATTCGGTAAGAAAACAAAGTGAACTTATAAAATGTGCAATTTTGTTTAAAAAATTTAAAAACAACTGAAAAAAGTTGTATCAAAACTAAGAGACCATTTGTTAAATAAAATATCAGTACAGACATTAAGTTATCACTCAAAGGAAATGGGTTTTTTCTTTTTTACTGCGACTGCACCAGAAGTTGGGAGAAGTAAGATGAATTAGAGGCAATTTTCCACATGTCACCTACCTTTTGTTAAAAATAAATAAAATCAAAGTCAGGAGAGACATTAGATAACAACTGAAAGCATTGTCTGGGTTCACCCATGCTTCATAAAATGCCAGTGGCATCTTTGATTGGGAGAGACCAAGTCATTCGAATATAGAAACTATTTCAATAAGAAGCCCACAAAACTTTTAGGAAATGAATTGGTCGAAACGATAAAAAACATGAACGTAACACTGAAACTATAATATTTGGTTGCTGCGCCTCCAAATTGTATCTGCCATGAATTGTACAAAAAAAACTAGAAATCTGGAATTGAATTAAAAAAAGCCGCGCCCCATTAAAATGTAAAAAAAAATTTTTTTGGATAAGCATCCATGGTGAGATCAAGTTTGCAAAAAAATGCCAAAATTTTATTTCCAGAGGACTTTTACTGACCACAGGAGTACAACTGGCTCCTATTTTGAGCTTACGGAGAATATGACTGCAGTGTTAAGATGTCTACCTCCCGCAAAGATAAAGAAATTGGGTTAAATGAGCATACTTTGTCCCAATTTTGACAAGAAAACCTGAATTTTGAAGAATTTTGCAAAAATTGTAGCCAAAAGCTCGGATCGAACAATTCAGCAACACCCCTCTACAATAAAATATAAATGTATTCTCGCTACCGTTAACACTTGCACATATTTTTAGCGAAATTGACGAAATTGACGGGCTTTCCCGTGATACCGCTCACAAATCTCTTCGATTATTATATCGATCGGCCAAAATTGACTGAACAAACAAACCCAATTGAGTATCTAGTTCCCCCTCACAAAAACTAGTTCTGCATTTCCGTGTCAGATTTGATATGGGATGACCCAACAATAATAGTTTTTTGTAAACTTTAGCATTTTGAAAAATCTGCTTTTTTAGCTTTTCGTCACAAAGTTAGATAACTGTTTTACCAACATGCAACACCTATTCATGTTTTCCAAAGCAGTCAAAATATTGTTTTTTCATTGACTGTATCACTCAATAGTAATAACTGATAAGGAGACCCGGTAAATTGCGTAGGCACAAATCGTTTCCACCCCGCTTATACAGATTTTGCATAATTTTGTACCAAATCTAGCACCAAAATCTTTAAAATCGTAAAAAGATGTTTATGTTTTGAAATTCAAAGTTTGAAGGATTTCGATAGAATGACTGACATATCTTGCACTGAACATAATACAGTGAAGTTAATTTTTTTCATTTCATTAGAAAGAAAAACATTTAACTGATCAAAATATTCCATTTGCAACATTTAAACAGACATTTCAAAAATAGACAAAATGGAAAACAAAGATCAAGCAAAAATCTGATATTCAACGAAACAAATAATTCTGAATTAAAAACAATATTAGCTACCAACTGAAGATTTTCCACATAATCCATATTATTTCTTTCAATCGGTCTTCTGTCAATGGTTCCTAGAAGCCGAAGAAAAGATCGAAATTTTTGAGCAAAATTATAGAAAATTGACAAAAAAATTATTTGAAAACTTGGTTTTTGGGCATATAGGAACGTTAACTCGACCTGTGTTTCAAGAGACTTATAGACACTTCAAACAAAAACAACAAATACCAATAAAACTCTAAAATTCAATTCTTTTTGTTAAATGAAGATGATAGAATAAAGTTAAGAGACATTGGCTTTCCATTGGTTGTTTTAAACAAAAGCATAAAAACACCCTTTGCGAACCTGTATCAGTCTCACTTTAGACAAAAAACAGTGAAAAAGAGGTCCGCAAAGCTGAAAATTGGCTGAATCCACAATTTGTCAATTTTCATAAAAATTTTCATAAGAAATTTTTATAAAAAAATCATAGAAGCACTAAAAGCTGATGAATAGCTCTATTAAAAATTGTTGCTTAATACCCCTAATTTGTATTACCTACCTTACCGCTACAATTTTTTGTTTCATCGACATAAAAAAATCGGAAAAGTGTGAACAGATCTTAGAACTAGTCTTGCAGCAGGAAAAATCCCAAAATACAATCCAAACACAAACTTCAAAATCCTTGCCCTGACCAACAGCAGCTCAATTGATCATCAACAGTTACGCAAATATGAAAAATGAATATTTTTTTGTACAAAAATATACCTAAAATGATTCCTTTTGCATAAAAACCGATTGAAATTAGCAAAAAACAAGCAATTTTTTAATTCCAGAAAACGATTTTGGAAGCAGAATTAAAATAGGCCTCATTCGAGATGACAAAAAATGTGTCAGTTGTTTTCAAGTCTCTACTTTTTTTGGCAATATTGGACAGAATTAGCTAGAAAAAAACCAAAGTTGGCAACCTTTTCATGAAAAAAAGCTAGAAACGCTCAGCCACAATTTTAGCCAAAGAATTTTGACAAAAATTTAGCAACGCTATTCCAACTTTTTAGTTTGAACAAAAACACTATTATTATCAGCCCGACTTTCACAGAAAGTTAAAGTTCGATAGCTCCTGGAAAAGGTTTAAAATCGAAAAATGTCGATAAATTCTCAGTCAAATACCCAAAGCTCAATGGGCTTTCTCACTCGTATAATTTTAACTAAGTATATCAATCGGTATCCCGCTTTTTCACCCCTATTTATTTAACCCCCTATCATTTAACCCCGATTTAATCACCCCTGTATTTTTTAACCCCTCTATCTCTTAACCCCCCTATCATTTCACCCCGATATAAATCTTTATAAAATAAGGAATAATAAATTAGCAATATATTCATTTGGCCATGCCTCGCAGGCCACGGCCATGCCTCAGCGGCCCGTGGGACTTGATATGAAACTATCACATCCTAACGTAGGATTAGTTTATCCACTTAATTATGACTAAACATGCTTTAATGTCGACTGCTAATTGGCGAGATGAAATGATAGAGGGGTGAAATGATAGAGGGGTTAAATGATAGAGGGGTGAATAAATCGGGGTTAAATGATAGGGGGTTAAATGAATAGGGGTGAAATGAAGTAGAACCTATCAATCGACCAAAGCTGACTGAACAAAAATGCTCAGTTGAGCATGTAGTTCCACCCGCCTTAAGTGGGGTCGTAACAATTATTACACGCTCTAAATATGGACCAATTGTAATTTTCTAATAAGTGATGCAACAGCATTAAGAAAAATCGGTCAAAAGAAGCATCATACAAGAATTTTATAAAATTTTGAACTCATAACGTTTTTTTGACGTTAACTTCTGAAAATTCTTTCCAAAAGAACTTTGTTTGTTGTTTGTGATCCTATCTTATACAGAAATGCTTCAAACTTGTTGTTTCATAATGCTGGCAAAGCAAAATGCTGCTTTCACAAAAAAATTATTGTTGCAATGAATTTTATTAACGTATATGTTTTTACCTTAATGGAAAAGGAGCGTTAATTTGAGCGGATGCTTAATTTTTTTGTGTTCGTGTTTTCTTCGCAGTTTAACCTTTTGCTTAATTATTTCTTTTGAAAAGCGATTTATTTCCCCCCATATTTTGTTTGAACGAAGGAATTTACAACTTTTTCTAATCTACTGTTTCATAAATGTTTACGATAGAGAGAAACTAACAAAAAGCTTTGAATTAGATGAGAATTATTAGACTGTTTTATGAAGTCAGGATTTCTTGTTTTCAACTCATTTTCATCTGCAAATAGCTTGAACAAATTCATAAATATTCATGAACATAAGTATTGATTTCCTGTTCAGCATTTTCTTAACGCGTGAACACTTTTACTCACTTCGTTTGTTAAGTTTTATGACGCTAATGTCATCTTACATTTATGCAGCTTTTAAAATGAAATTGCCACACGAAGAGTGATTTGTTACTAATGAATGAAAAATAAACAAGCTTCATGAAAACAAGAAATGTAAAGCTATTAAATAGAACCTTTCTTTATTTTATGCTTCGATGCTGTTGGCAAAACTCAATTAGCTAAATGCCTCCGGAGTAATCACAAAATTCTATTTTTCTGGAAACTTTTGATCAAATTACAAATGAACTGACTATAATCGTCTTTCAGTAGAAAGAATGATGGGGGGGGGGGGGAGGGGGTTGATGGGGGGAGAGAAAATGTAGACAGGCGTAACATTTTCAGTTTCGTTGACACAAATACTGTTGTGACAAATATGTTTTTGACTGAAGTTTAACACAAAAAAAAACTCATTTCCAATGTATATTGATCGTTCATAATTCTGCTATACACTAACGGTTAGTTTGACATCAAAATTGCAGTCTACCATAGGAGCTCAATTGATCTTTTTGGAACTTCCCATTTGGAGTCTCTGTTTTAAGTGATTGTTTCAGGTAATGATAGTAAGAGAACTGAACGGTTGAATTGGAGAAATGAAACAAAACAAAAAATGGATTGATTTTTCCCCGCGATTTTTAAGCAATTTTTAAACAAGCGAATGATTGTAAGAGAAGTTGATAGCTTCAATCGGTCAGCGAATGAAAAAAAAAACTGAAGAACTTATAATGATTAAGATTGTCTAATTGGACACTTAATTAAGGCAATTATTATCCTTGCTAGGAAATAGGTCTTCGAAAGCCAATTAATACGAAAAAATTGAAGACCAAATATGAGGTGACATTGTGCGATGATCACCGTAGACAACTATAGGATAAATATTTCTTTTGTTTGTTCTTTTCATGATGTTCAAGTTTTTTGTCAGACTTATAAGAGCAAATTCAAAGGAAAAGTCATAATGTTCAGAATAAATGCAGAGGAAAAGGTCATAATGTTCAGAATAAATACACAGAAAAAATCATTTTGTTCATAAAAATTCAGACTTTTACTATGAATTTTTCTATGAAATGTCTAAAAAGTGCCATGATCAGAACTCTGGTCATAGTAAAAATCATAATAGAAATTCTATGACTCATTAATGAATTTTTATGACATACAGGTCCGGGAACACTGTTTTCAAAATCTTCTCTGGAAGATATAATCTTCTCTGAAATCTGGTTATGGACGGTTTCTGCATTTTTTCACATAATGAACTGTTGTGAGTGTTAGGGGTTCAAAGCCGCAGCTACTATTGTTAAACTGGAAACGTACTGTTTTCGAACCAGCATCTCTCACTTGCAAGCCTAGAGTGCTAACCATAACAACAAATCGTCTTGAACTCTCGCATATTTGGCATATCTTATAGCTCGTTCTCACGTTCTTACTTGTTCCTCAAGGTTTTATTTCTCTAGTCACGTATATACTGAAAAGTTATATCTCAAGCAAAATATATATCTCAAGCTTATCGTATGCAAAATGTACATTAGGTTGTTTTTTCCTCAAAATTCTAGCATGAAGAACAGCGCACCAGTATCACTCATGATCTAACAGAAGACAAAAGACAAACAATGTTCAACGAATATACAAAAAAAGAGGTGAGCGACCCAAGCCATCTCTGATTAGATCTACCAGGGTCGCGGACAAAAGGTAAACCGTGACGCTTCCACAAAGTCAGGCAGAACTACGCCTAGTTGGGCAGAATCTATATGCTATCATCAGAAACCCAACCAGAGTCTTAAAATTCTGCTCAGAGCGCAACCCAAGTGGCTGTGGTACACCCCCATGGGCGAAATAATTTGGTCTGATTACAACAAATTTTGGTCTGGATGTCCAGGTACCCCTTGTGCGCGACGCAAAGCTTAATCAAAGCTGGCTTGGGTCGCACACCTCATCCTGAAATTTGCTATAATTTTTTTATTTTAATTTTTTATATTAATTGTTTTATTGTAACAATATTTGGGATGATCAAAAATTATTTGCGCAGTTGCTCGGCAAAAAAAAATTTAATCAACAACAATCAATAATAATCTAACAGCAGATTAATTCCGAGTTGTTTGTTCTTGGGGTCTCCAAGGGCAGTTTTTTTCATGTACTAAAGTGAGTTATCGATAATATTTTTGCGTTTTACTAAGTACATTATTTAAGGCCTCCGTGTCTTCGAAGCGTTTTAGTTTCAAAGTTTTATTATTTGACACCAGTGCAGAGGAAATTCCATACAAAGATCAGCATTTCGTTGTTCATTTGCGTGTGGCGAGTTTTCAAATGTTCACTTGAGTTGCATTTTTACGGGACTAACTATAGTAAGACGAGCAGCCATGTGAAAATCAGACAAAATTTAGAGTTCAAGATCGAGATGAAAAGTTATGGACTTGGTTTTCTGATGTCCAGGAAAAATCAAATTGCAGCCTAGAAAAAACAACAGGTATACCAGCCAGAAATGTAGCTACCAATATTCCAGAATTCGAATGGTGGCCAAAAAGATAAGAATTAGAGTGCAAGGTTGTTCTTTTTCAAGCTGTAGTTAAAGTTTTTAATTGAAAAGAAGGATGATGCGTTTTTCATCTTTTTTCTTCGATGAGGGGACACTTGAGTATTTGTGTTCGTTCGCTAACAGGGCAATTCTTGTGTGGAAGACTCCGTTTATGTAAATGGAAAAAGATCTGAACATAATCTTTTGCGATTGGTTTTATTCCTTGTTTTTCACTTCGGGTTTTGCTAGCAGATACAAGTTAACTTAAATTCTACCATCTGTACTTTTTTTCATTATTTTTGAACGCTTTTAATATCTTCACAATTTAAATAGTTCAAAATCTCAGTTTTCACATTGGATTTCACTTAACAGTTTTTACATGAAGAATACCAAATCATGTTAGCATAGCTGACGAAAATATATTTTATATTGTTTATATCTTAAGTTTGTAGGTTGCTTTCATTATTTAGTAAAAGAAGAATTTGGTTATTTCAAAGTAAATGGTTGTGAACAATTTGGAAAGAGCTTTGAATTCATTTAAGCAGTGATTAATGAAAAATAGTTCCCCATGAAAAGATAAGTTTTTTTTCTCGTGCTTAATGAAAAAGGATATTGTCATAACATAATATATTTCATATACCTACATACCTTTCTATTTTGGTTGCCAAAGATGATTAATTGTCAATAGTGAAAGACAGGTGTGTTTGCGCAGAACCCTTTTTGAGTCACGCCAAAAATAAAGTTCAACACAGACCAAGAAATACTACGTATATATTGGCTGCAAAAACTTTTGCACGCAAGTTGAGACAGTAACTAATTTGTTTTGATGTTTTTCTATGTTCAGTAGAAACAAAGATAAGATATTTAAATAATTAATAAGATTTGGATATTAATAGAATTTCAGTTCGGCAACGCTATTCACTGCCGAACTATAGTTTCGTTAGCCTTTAAAGTATAATTAAACTAACTCATATTTATGGAAAATAATAAAATCTTGCTTTGATTTATAGAGTTAAAGTAAGTAATTTACGATCAGAAAGATTTTGCACTTAAAGTGCTGAAAAATCTATTGTGACTGTGATTCTATTCTCTAGTGTACACCTACAGAAATGCTTTGGTCTGAATTGCTTTGGTCGGTGTTTGTTGAAAATCCGCTTATTTGCTATCCGATATAATGAATTATTGACCCCTGTGCCGCTTAGAAAACAGTCCTAGTGAGCATCAACTTTTGTATGCTATATCATCAAACCAAAATTAAAATCCCGTGTTAAAATTTAAAACTGTGTTTATAGCAAACATATATGACTTTTTTAAATGACCCGAGATCAAGTTTTTTTTTAAAAAAAAACAAACTAAACACATACATTACAGGAAATACGGCCCTTTAACACTTTTTAAGTTTTTTTGGTCATCTGCTTTTGAGATTCAAGTCAAGCAAAATTGTTCTGAAAATCGTTTCCAAATTTTTCAAAAAGCCGGTCCTTTTTAAATTAAATTTGGTACCTTTATAAGAAATGCTCTCAATAAAACAAAACTAGCCAGTCGCCATAGCCGTAATCTGGAACAATGCAACCATGGTTTTTGCTAGAGCCCCCTGACAACCCAATAAGAAAACTCACCCGGAAAACTCACCGGAAAATCACCCAATAAGACGGCAGTCTCGAAACTTTACTCAACATAAACCAAAAAAGTTAATTTAATACGTCGCCGTCACATTTTAAGACGAGCGCTGTTCACAAGGTTTGTGTGGCAACATATCTGTTGACATTTAGAGACTTGGTCTCAGAGCATTTCAGCACTGAAACATTTCATCCCAATAACAAACAGTTCTGTTACATGATGTTCCAATAATACAAGCGTTCGTTAAGACTGTTTGTATTTAATCCAGACAAAAGAGGCGGTTGACTTCTGAAAACTCTTGTAATAACAGCCTGTTCTTCCTCTGCTACGATGTAATTACAGACTGCACGTTCTCTGCACAGCCTTGCACACAATACAGTATGGTTGAACGAAATTTTCGAAAATCGTGCATGTGAATCTGCACCAAATTGGATGTTCTTGAATGTCATTCTTCTTAAATGTAAATAAAAATTAAGCTCCTTAGCTATACATCGATGTATAGCTAAAGAGCTTTATTTTCATTTACATTTAAGAAGAATGACATTCAAGAACATCCAATTTGGTCCAGATGCCATTGCGTAATTTTACCTGGATTTATTTCGAATTTTAGGGATAGTACAAGTTACTTAAAAAGATAGTTTTAATTTCCAATTAATAGCCTTAATACGAAGAATGGTCAGACTTCTCCTAGGTTGTCAAAATCATACTAGCAGCATTCTCATTCGCATTTATGATAATGTTTGTTAATAAACTCACGTGCACATTTTAAAATACCGAAAGTCTGCAGTGCCAGAAGTTAAAATGTCACAAGTTGCTACTTAGCCAGAAGTTGAATCTCGTTGACTTTCGTCATTTTAAAACATGCGCGTTTCGTGTTTTAAGCATTGTTAAGTGACTCTGCAGAAGTCACTTCAAAATTTTGACTTCTGCGCTTCTCGATAAACGCCAGAAGTTCTCTGTGACTTCAAGCAGAGTCACTTAACCATTACTTCAAGTGCAGCCAAGAAAAATGTGTTAGCAGAACCCAATCCGAAACATCATCGCCCTTGTATTAACATTGTAAAATAAAACACTCTTACTAATCCATGAAAAATGAATGCCCTTCTAAGGATCTCAATTCAACATTGGTAACACTACTTGAGACGAATTTGTTTTCATATTCTCATGATTAGGTCTGACTAGAGTCATGATATTTTTGAAAAAGCCTGAGTTGCTTGATCAGCTAATTCATGCCGATGAAATTTAATTTGTGTTGATAGGATTTTGATGAAAGACCTGATTGCTTGCAAAACGAAATATAGTTTAGCTGGGTTGAACGATTGACTTTTTTACCAGGAATTATATCAAAATCATATCAAAATTTGTTGTTGTACTGATTCCTGATCAAATACCTTGTTCTTACGATCGCATCATTCGAGCAAACAATATATAATTGTGTGCGTGTGTGTGTATTTATGTATATATGTATGTACTTTTTGAACCCAAAAGTCTTGGCAAGATTTTTTAAAATCAAAGTTAGATTATGCTGTTCTTTATATGTACTAAATTTCTGAAAACGATTTGGGTTTTTTATTAGATTTCATTACACTTGGAATTAAAAGTGATAATTTTCTGTAATGATAGTTGTATACGTGTATATGTTTGATGTTGTTCTTGGACTAAACTTGAAGTCCTTTTTTTCAGTAGTGGCCAATTTAATTACAAAAATTACAAGTTAGAAAAGTCTCAGCCAAAACTTCGATAGCGCTTGCAAGTAGATTTCCAAATCAAAGCGAGCTTTTCAAAAAATTTTGAATGAAAATTTCAAATTTCAAAAGTTTTTGTTACGTGCCACGATTTTGAGGGTAATTTTCTCCCACTTTACGGGGTCTTTCAATACCGATACTAAATGATACCAACGTGTGCTAGAGCACCCCGAGTCACAATGTATCAATCCAGGTGTTTCTGTGTAGTTTTTAGCCGTTTTTCAGCCGTTTCAGCCCGTTTTCGACTTTGCCGGATTTAAAATAAATTGACTGAATATTTTAGGTCTTGACATCATGTCAGGCATTTTAACCAGAGAAGTAATTACAAGGAAGACTTGGATTCAGACATGTCATGTTTTGTAAGAGTAAAAGCGATACTCGAATTTATGTTAAATCCGGCAAAGTCAAAACGAGCTGAAACGGCTGAAAAACGGCTAAAAACTACACAGAAACACCTGGATCGATACGTTGACTCGGGGTGCTCTAGCACACTTTGGTATCATTTGGTATCATTTGGTATCAGTGTTTAAATACCCCGTGAAGTGGGTGAAAATTACCCTCAAGATCGATCATAGCTCTGAATCAGTAATGAAATGAGATTTGTAATAAGACTGGCCAAATACTCGAATTGACTTAGGTCCGGGTTTTGTACTCAAATGTTAAAAATATGTTGTGTTTTAGCATGATAAAATACGCGGGGCTACTTAAGGACCAGTTCAACACCAACATTGGACTCCTCATTAACTCAGAGGAACTCACACAGGTACGTTTGTTACTCATCACTTCATTTGATTATTAGTCGGATTGGATTGTCGGTTACAATTACCATCATCAAAAGTTGCGAAATCATTTTCTAATCCAGCATGATAATTTGAGAAAAAGTTTTTTACAGTTCAAAGCAGGCTATAATTAAGTACAATTTACGTGACTAAGATAAAGTCACCGAGAAAATCTGGCAGTCACGTAACAAAGTCTTTTGGGATCTATTCTGTTCCCCCTCCCCAGCTTAGTGGGAATATATGTTTAATGACCCGCCAGGCTCACGTGCATTATTTTTAAATAGTAACGTGCTATTTAACAACACATAATTTGTAACTGGGGGTCATAAAAACTAACTGGGGGACAGAATAAATCCTAACTTTGATTGAAACACAAAATTGCGAGTTTGAAGGCTGGCATTGCATGTCGCAATGCAGAGAGCAAGCTGTTTAAACCTTGAACGTTTGTGATTCAAGTATAGGTGACTCTGCTTGACAACTTCTGGCGTTTATCGAGACCAGTAGTGATCCGAGATGTTAAGCCAGAAGTGGATTCTGCACTATTGGCCACGTTTTCTTGCTTAAAACAGTCCAGGCAACTTGTGAATTTCTAAATGGTAAAAGTTTATGGAAGTCAACTTCTGGCAATTAAACTTCAAGCATTGCAGGCTTTCGGAATTTTAAAATTGCAGATGCGCGTTTTAAGAACAAAGTCACTGAGAACGTCTGGTGTTTACATTGCCGGGAACTGCGTACCAGTTCAAGATGCTGAGCCAGATTTTCAAAATAACTTCTGCGGGGTCAGGTATAACCCTGTTAAAACACGCACATTAGTATTTGCCGTTTTAAAGTTTTAAATAGCCGAGAGCTCCTTGCGTTTTAGCTCTGGCCAGGTATATAGGACCCTCGTCAATTTTAATTTCTGATGCTACAGGCTTTTGACGTCTTCAATCTTGAGCGCGTTCCTGTTTTATTAAAACGTAGTAGTCCTATATGCTGTATAAAGATAAAAACAAATTGGAAACCGAAGAAGTTGTTTTCTTTCTATTTTCTTAAACTAACTGCTTATCGATATGAGAAAAGAGATGACACAAATTAATTGCGATAGTTTTATTATAGTCTTTTGCTTGAAATGAGACCGAAAATTTGTAATGAAAACGTTTATATGGTGAATATTAATATTAATTTTATTTAATTTCTTTTAAAGTGTCTTGAAAATACCAGAAAAAAGGTTATGATTTTCAATTGAGTTTTTATCACTCGCAGAGATACACTATGGTTCAAAAGAGCTACCTATTAAAATAATTATGTCTTTTAATCGTGATTCAGGCTCCTTCGTAAGCATGTTGTTCTTTAGGGTGTTAAAATAGTTGTGAAATTATGAATATTTATGTCAAATTTCTCTCGTGTTTCCTCCTCTTAAACAAAAAGGATGGTTAAACCAATTTGTTTTTTCACTGTTTGCCAACTTGTTACGACATGTCGATCTGGTATAGACAAAATTACAAAGAGACCCAAAGTTTTCAAAATATCCGATTTTTTTCCTTTAAAAAACCGAAAAATTGAGTATGGACAAGTGTGAGTTCTTTGAGTTGATAAATGCCGGTTGAGATTTTCCCAAATAAAAGTGAGAAAAAAGTTAATGACATCTTTGATTTTTTGGCAACAAATGATTGCAAAAGGCAAAATTGTCGGAGATCAACTTGTAATTTTCCAGATGCCACCGAAGTTTTCCCGATAACAAAGCACTGCAGCATTGTTAACTAAAAAATGATTTTTAAATATGGTGGTTCGAGATTCCGTTTGAATTTGGGGTCTTTCCCATCATAGCCCTCCCATGAAGTTATAGCCCCCATTATGGTATAATTACCATGATTTGGGGGGGGGGGGGGGTGGGGAGGGGAGGGGAGCTAAAGGTTATATGACCACTAAACGGGGGAGGGGGCTATAATGGGAAAGACCCTGAATTTGATTTACACGAGCTCAAATTTTGAACCCTATTCCACAATTTCTTACTGCAGAATTCATTTTGTATTCAATATAGGTTGAAACGTAATGCCAAAAATGACCGTAGATGTTTTACCGACATAGTTATTTAGCAAACCTTTTCCGCTAGTGGCGGTTGCTCTCTCTTTTTTTTTCAATCAACACTGACTAATGTACAGTTATTCTTGCTATGTTTTTGCTTTAAAAAAGCTATAAAAATAAACGGAAGGCCCAAAATTGATTTCAACGATTAGAGCTCTAAAAAACCTGTGTCAATCTCTCATTTAGTTTTCTTCGCTGAGCAATGCAATGTCTTTGAAGTTGGGTTGTTGTTTTTCAAATCGGTTGAGCCCAAAATTGTGAAAATTTTTGACCTTGCACAAAGTCAAAAGTGCTAATCATTTTTTTTCAATAGAGCATGCCTAAAAATATTCTTGAAAGTGCAATTTTCGAAATTTCTTCTTTTTTGCCTTTTCCTTCCCCAAGCAGTACGTTGTGCATACCCGAGTTACAGAGCACGTAACATTCATTACATCACACGAATCATATTATATAGAAATATAGCACGTGCTGTTGGGTGTGCTAATAATATAACCCACAAAGCTCTGGGAGGGGGAACAGACAGGAAAGAATCCGAAAATCACTAAATTGACACGTTAACACGATATGCATGAAACTCTAATTAATTTGGAGGTTCAGAGCAGAGAAAACCAGATCGTCGTTGAACTATCAACATTTTAAAATAAATGTTTATTCTATTTGGCTGTCGGCTGTTTTAGCGAATCAAAACAAGTTCAAAAACATATAAAACAAGTTCAAACAGTACATAAGTATTTGGGTTCAACTAACTGCATTATACATACAATGAAGCAGTATCAAAGAAGTTCCCTTTATATCGAATGCATAATTTGATTCAAAAACTTAATAAGGTCTTATGTAGAGTTTGCAGGGCACCCGCTCGATTAGCTATTAAGCTTTTTGGTGTGTCCTTGTTGTATGTATGTATATTTCTGGTTCCATATTTCGGAGACTTTAAAAGTCATTGCATCTCAACAAATAAAATCTCACCTTAAAAAACTGAGATGTTTGTTGATTTCTGTTTGTTATTCAGATTCTGAGGGATGGTCAGCCGGAAGTGACAAAAAGGGATGGTCTGAAACTGGTTACCTCATTCGCATCTAAGATGGAGGTCATGCTGGGGGCCAAAATAGGAGCCATAAAGGTACCCTAACAACTACTTGTTTTAATTTCCAAAAATATCAGACCCGAGTCAAAATTTCACCTGAAGTTATTGCAATAACTAAGATGAATTGTGTTAAAAATTACGTTTTTAAGCGTTGAGTGCTTTTGAATGCACTTTTATAACTTTTTCGGAAGATTTTCAATCTCAGCTGAGATTTGTTTCCGTCTCATTTTCATCGCTAATCGACGCTATCAAATTTATTCGTATGCATCAGGAATATCTTGCAAAATAGCCACCGTCTTGTTAGGTAACCATTTTTGCAAGCATCCTGCAAGCTCTTGAAAGATAAACATCTGGTCTCGACTAGGGGTGGGAGTTGATACGGGTCCAGGTTTCCGCTGAAAATTATGTAAGAAAGCGCCCCAGTCGAGACCAGATGATTATCTTGCAAGATTCTGCCAGAATCTTGCAAAAACTGTCTATCTTGCAAGATCTGCCAGAAAAATAGTTATCTTGCAAGATCTGCCAGAAAAATGGTTATCTTGCAAGATTCTTGCAATTTCGTTCCGGTCGAGCTGTCCTCTTATTGGCTCCCATTCAAGCAACACATTTCATTTTGACCAGAAATTTGCTTAAGATTCAGTTGCGTGTTTTTTAAGAAAAATAATAAAATTAAATTAGATTTTGAATCTGGAAAAATGAATTATCTGAAGAAAACAAATTAAAATCTGCCTTTGAGAACTGTTAACACAAAATAAATTACTATTAAAAATTGTTTTTTTTTTAAACTTTATTAAGATTTACAAAACTACACGTCTATATTACCTTTTCTGATGAAAAAATTATGTGATATTATTATTTGCATCTTAAAGAGCTTCCTTTCTTTTAATTCTGCTACTTGCGCTTAAGTTTTCTTGCCAATGCACAAAAAATGTGATTATTCACGGCTTGCTTTTTTTTTGAGCTTCGAAGGACTTTAGAAGAACTTTCGGGCAAATCTCTTGCTGTCAGAATTACTCGCATTAATCAATTCATCTTGGAGGATCTTGTGCAAAAAGTGGATGTATTAGAGGATTCTGACAGAGAAATGATTATCTTGCAAGATTCTGGCAGAAAAATGGTTTTCTTGCAAGATTCTGGCAGAAAAAGGGTTATCTTGCAAGTTTCTGGCAGAATGAATGGTTATCTTGCAAGATTCTGGCAGAAATCTTGCAAGCTTATGCATAATCTTGCAAGATTCTGGCAGAATCTGCCAGAATCTTGCAAGATAACCATTCGAAATCGACTGGGGCGCTGACAGCCGCTGAAAGAAAATTTTTTTCTGCTGATGATTCTTACATAATTATCCTCTTAAAGTGCTGACTTTTAAACACATTTCTTACATAATTTCAGCACTTTCAGCTACGGTCACCGCCTTTTGTCATAATTTTCAGTAATTTCAGCACTTTTCTTACGCATTTTCACGTTTTCCTTAGACAATTGGGAAAAACTTTTTGAGTGTTTTTCTGCTCCTGCACATACAGAAGCAGCGTCGGAGCAAGATTAAGTAGCATTGCACTAGAGCACTCCGACTAGGTAGCTTAAGTATAGATGACTTCATTCAGTTAGATAAGGAGAAAGTGTGACGCTTTTCAGCTGTTCTGTTTTTCAAAAATATTAATTACCATTTTAAAAAACAACTCAGATTTTTGATTGATTAATGGCTCTACAGAATTGCAAAAGATGAAGGACCGAACACGCTGACTACGTTTTAAGCGATAGGGAGCAAAAAAATTGCACGTAAAACTTTTAAGTAAGGATTTTGCTGAAAGCGCTGAAATTCTCTCGTTTTCTGAAAGGCTGGATATATGTAAGGCCAATTTTATATAAGGAATTTGTTGAAAATTGTAATTAATTGAAAAAAATGTGCTGAGTTTATGTATGGAATATACTGAAGGCGCCGAACTTCTCTTTTTTTTCTGTGCTGAAATTATGTAAAAATTTTGCTGCAAATTTGAAGTGTTGAATATGTGCAAGCAATGTCTTTAAAGATGTGCTGACTATTCGCAAGAAATGTGCTGAATTTTGGTAAAGAACTTGCTTAAAGTGTTGAATTTGGGAGCTGTTTTGGAAGTGCTGAAATTATTTAAAAGATGTGTTAAGAAAAGGTGCTAAAATTTTTGTACGAAATGTGTTGACAAGTGCTGAAGATATTTTTATTCAGCACATTGAGAGCCTAAAATTATACTGTCAACACATTGCAATTATAACTTACATATTTTTAGCTCATTCATCACATTCAGCTTTCTCAGGAAAATTTCCGCTTACACCCGCTCACATCTCGACCCGGTTGGCGACTTCAACCTTAATTGCCATGACTAGCGTTGATATTCTTTTTTTTCACAGCATACTGAAATAGTCTTACTTGATTTTAAGAAAATATTGACAGCCGTAAACAGTTGTTTGAAGTGAGGTGAACCTATTGGCAAGTTTAGCCAGTTTTCCGATTAACCGTGACGTTATTTTACCCCGACGTTATTTTACCGCGACGTAATTTTACAGCGTAACAGCACAATATTCATGGTTTTCACAGCTGTTCTTGAAATTGTATGGGATATTGTGTAACCTCCTTCCTTCGTATTTCAACACAATGTAAATGACGAAGTGCGTATGTTTCAGAATATCGTGAGGAACACAGAGCAGCAAAATGTCAATCACACCTTCGACAAGGACTTAGAAGTAAGTTGACCAGTACCTCAAGAGTTATAGGTACTATTTTTTTCCAAAAACATTCCCCAGTTGACAAGACCGAGTAAAAACGGTCAAACTATTGTGGGAAGTGACCGTTTTTGAGCGGTAAATTTAGGAAAAAACATTTTTGATCGTTTCTTTAGGAGACTGCCGTTTTTAAACGTTTTGTATCGGAGACTGCCGTTCTGACTTTTTTCTAGAACAAAACTGTTTTGGAAGAATTTTGACCGTTTTGTGATTGAATCAACGCAATTCAAGGTCCGCAATCATCATTACAAGTGTTAGGGTGATGAAATTAAAAGGAGTTCAGATTAAGTTACTCTGAGGTTAAGTTATTTTGAGATTGATCTAGCTGGTCCAAGAAAAAAAATAACTTCTTTGTTGCCAGATTTGAAAGCTCTCTGTGTAAAGTTCCGTAAGTTTTTCAACCCAGTCAACGGCTAACCAAATGAATTGTAAAGCTACTGTGCTTGATATAAAAAGAGTGCATAAAGCTACAGTGCAAGACTTTTTTTTGCACTGACTTTGATTTTAAACCGGAGATATTTAAGCTACTGCTTGTTCGTAAGAAAATTTTATGCATGTTGCAATAGGTGAGGTGGCTCAAAAAAAGTATGTCAAAATGTGATTTTTTAATACTTGTAGGTTAACGCTAAGAAGCGTTCCTTCCCCAAATATAAAATAAGAAATACGGTCGGAAACGGCCATTCCTTATATTTAAAAAAGGCTCAAAAACGGTCATCTCCTAAAAATAACGCTCAATAATGTTTATTTCCTAAAAATCATTATTTAAAACCGTTCATTTTTTACATTTAAAAACGCTCAGAAACAGTTTTTCCTGTATAAAAAACGCTCAAAATTTTTTTTTCAGGTTTAAAAACTGATCAAAAGTGGTTTCATGAAAAAATATTTGTAAAACAGCGCTCAAAGACTCCCACTTCTTTTGTCCAAAAGACGATCAAAAGCGCTGAAGCAGGTTAAACAATATCAGGACTTTGACCGTTTTTTCCCTAAAAATACCGATCAAAACGATCTTTTCTTATGATTTTTCTGGCAAAGTTTCAATCGTGGCAAGCAAATGCTTGTATTTGCACCAATAAAGGTAAGCGACAAATTGAATTTGCCACTATAAAGGGGTAATGCTACGAGGGTCATTTATTTCGATGGCGCGTTTCGTATTTGGGTAAGAATAGGTTGAGTAAATTGATTATTTGTTTTATTTCTGTCTATTTTCATTTTTTCAATATTCTGCTTTTTGTTTGCTCTTTTACGGATTTTCATATCTGTCCTGAATTGTTGCAGCTGAATTTTCTATGGTTTTTGTTAATGAAATGAAACATTTGAATATATTAGGCCAATTTCCCTGAAACCATTGAAACAATTTTGATGACTTACTTTTGCAAGTCTTTAATTTTTAGCTAGTATGTTTTTTTTACTTATGGGTAGCCAACCACTGGACAGATACAGAATAACAATGCGCATGAAGGACAGTTGTTGGGGTGCTTAAATTGGATTTTTTTGGAAAAAGGTTCCTCGTTTCTCGGCCATGTTGAAATTAATACGGTTTTTATGAAACAACAAGGAATTGAATTATGTAAGTGAGGTGTTAGCTTTGGCTAAGTCAAGTTTTTTCCAATCTCTTCTTGTCTTTCTTTTCTGATTTTTTACTCAATGGAGCAAACAAATGATACGGCAAGTCTGGAATTAAAAAATGTTTTTGCAAAAAAATAATTGATTAAATTTGAAAAATGAGGAGAAGGGAGATAGATACCTTGCTTCGTTCATATCGCCTTCCTAAAAAGAGCTAGAATGATTGGAGTGAAATTTTAGCGAACAGTGAGATTTTTTTGCCCTCGTGCAGTTTTTTACTCCATTTTTTGCCAGCAATTTGTTTCTGCTGATTTAATTTCGTACAATACACTAAGGTTAAGGCGTGTAGAAATTTTTTTAACTCCGAGAAAAATTCAGTCTTCAAGAGGCAACTTCTTCTGCTTTAGCGTTTTTGTATTTTTATAAGGATTTACGGATCATTTCCTGTTGGGCCCCCAGTACGTTATGTGCCCCCTAGTTACAGAGCGCGTGTCATTACAAAGTGAATCACTATGTAAAATTTTGACACGTGCGTCTGGGGGTGCAAATATTGGGGGTGCCCACTAAGTTGGGGGGGGGCACAAACAGCAAATATCCAGATTTTTAGAGAATATTGATGTTTTTGTCAGTTTTCCAAAGAAATACAAAGGAGAATTATTGGTTACAAATCGTTTCTATCACGTATTTTTGAAAATAATTCGTCAAGAAATTTGATAAAATTTTTTTAAATTGAGGCCTATTCTTTATTTTTTAAAAGGTTTTTATCCCTTTATTTCCGCAGCATTCTCTTGATTACTTTTTTAAGATCATTATTTGTATTTCTTTTAAATGGGAGACTGAACTTTTTGGACCTTCATTTGATTATAGTACAAATTTCTTGATGACTTTTTCAAGATCTTTGAGTCTTTTCTGCCATTTTACTTCAATTTTTTCTTCACAGCATTCGTCACATTCAACGCTAACAACACCAATTCTGTCATTTTTTCACCGCATTAACCGCAAATCTTTTCAGCGATTTTTTGCGTTGACACCATGACCCGAGCCTGAGACCTTTGCGGCGTTTAGTATCCTAAATACACTACTATTTTTTGTTCAGTTTGACTACTACAATGCCAACTTCCTGAACAAGTACGACACGATGCTAGAGAACGGTACACTTGTAAAGAAATTGAAGCCTGACCATAAAGAGATGGTGTTCGACGAGTCATCTGACATGTTCCAGTCCACCCCCATCAACTGGACACTCAGCACCCTACAAGTACCCCTCAATATATACAAAAAAGGTACCTCAGATATGGTATTCAGTGGTAAGAGAATCATCTGAAATCATTTTGAATGGCGAACATCAATACATCAAATTAAAATCCTTACGTGGCAAAGGTCGGATTTTTCAAGTAAACATACTCAAATTTGTCACTCCTTTCTGCGTATCTCATTTCAGCACGACACCTTTGTCCACAAATGCATTAATTAAAAACTACAAAGGTGTCAATTAGACCAAAAAAAAATTCAAAACTGTCTCTCCCTTTACTAAATGTGGAATAAAAACACAATTTGCGGTTTTGCCATTACCCATATCATCATTCACAAAAACAATTAAGTCATTGAAATGAGTCTCAAATAATTAGTAAAAAAATCGAGCAGTACTGTTTCAGGCCAGTTATATGCTCAAAATCGTAGAAGTGGGTTACGTTTATCCGTTAAGTGTAGCGACAAAATTCGTGCTTTTTTTCGTCATTTTTTTCCCCACGATTTTAGAAACTAATATTCATCGTGAGCAATTACAAGTTACACAAAAAATGAAAAATATTGACGTGATTTCACTCGTTTCCACGAAATAGCAGTTGAGCATTTACCAAGTAAGCAAGAAAAAAATTAATACCTTTCTGGCAAGTCACTCTTGTTCGAGCATTGAAAAAGTTGTCACAGCATTTCGTGATTTGATCCAATAATAAAGATCTTTGATGGAGCATTTTCATGTGGTATTGCAAAAAATTTTGGGTTGATAAAGGTCCCACAATATCAGGTTCAGAGATAAAGTGGGAAGGTGTATTTTGTTTTAATGAGCTATACCTCGGAGTTGTTCTTTTGCCTTATGTGATAAATCATTAATCGCTCGTTTAGAAGTACCGTTTGATTTTTCATTATTTTATGGCATCGATTCATCGAGTGTCAATTGTCGGAGAGAAAAATTGTGGCTTACGGGCCAAAATTTTCCTAAGTTCCATTGGTATAACGTTGCCCAGTCAATATTAGTTATTTCTCATTGATTCCAGTTTTTTGTCGAGAAAGCTTTTGTAAGATAGAACGCTCAGCAAGAACTTCTCTACTATGAGAAGCATCAGAATTTATTTTTTGTAAACATCCTATTGAGTCAGACAAGATAAAAATATTTTTTGCTAGAAAGTTGCTCGTGTCAGATTGAATCATAACTTTTCATTTTGCTTATCAATTAACTCTGCGCTGGATGTGGAAAGATAATTGGAAAGATTAATCATACAGAAAGTTTAAAACAAGAACACGATAATTTTTGACTCCCGTGAAACATTTAGTTATTGACCTTGCTCCTTAGTATCAACTACTTGTTATGACTTGCTTCTCTAATATTATAAATTGTAATACTTATGATGATCAAAAATTTGCGAGAAAGAGAAATTTATATCTGTATAAAACCAGTGGCATGAGTCTTTTTTGAAGCGCAAATATCAATCAATTCAGTTTATTGTATCTCATTTCCTCACAATTTTGTCTCTAAAGTCAGTAGTTTTTTTTTTTAAAAAAAGTGGCTGCTTCTTGTTGAGTGTTGTTACTTTTATCTGTTGCATATTTTGCATCTGGTTCGCAGACAGATGATTTGCAAGAGGCAGCAAAAATCAGGTTCCTTTTTGCAAAAATTACATTTATTGCAACTTCTTTTGATGAAATTTCTCGGACTTCAATTTTCTTTAACGGCATAATAGGAAGTTGAGGAAATTTTACACACTTTTTCAATTATGAAGTCAAATTGAGACGATTTCGCATTCTTTGGCAAATATCCGAAAAATTGAGTAGGCATACTGGATTTTGTCGGACTTTTTCACGGCCCATGTTTTGAGATTAGAGTTGAAAGTATCAATTTATTTCAAATTTGTTTAAAATTACCCCTCTCTTTCCTACGGATACATTATCTAGTTATCAAAATGAAAGAAAGCCTAATGGATGATTAATATCAGAAATGTTCCTCTCAATAATAATTGTGGATTAAGAAGAAATTTAGTGTTTTTGAAAACACCCATAGCACTGTTCACAAGAATATTTAGGTCTTTGAAATTGGTCTCAAGTAATTACTAATAAAATTCTGTCAAAAGGTGCTCAAATTTGTTTTCGTTTCCACAAAACGCAAAATTTATTGATAATTTGTCTTTTCGGACATTTGCCAGTAATTTGTACTTTTTTTCAATAAACTATTTGTTTCAGATCCTGCGGTTGTTAATGGAATTTATATGACTGAGACCTTGAACAAAGTGTTTGAAGACAACCACCACAAGGACAAAACTCTCACCTGGCAGTACTTTGCCAGTTCCACTGGGTTCTTCAGAAACTATCCAGGTTATAATCAACAATATCATCTTTGACCTGTGACTATTATTTGAGTTGGTTGAAAATTAACTGGTTATAGGAATGGCTAACTGTTTCTGCCATTGGGCGAATAAAACATCAGATTTGGTTAACTAACACCTGAAAACTCAAAAAACGCATTTGCAAAATGCCTGAAATGTTGCCCTCCAAAATCTAGCTATGTCAATGCTACCCAGGTTGACCACCTTAGACGAATATTTGAGAACTTACTAAGACTTATACCGTGCCGTAGAAAACTTACAAAACTTCGTACGGCACCGTTTAAGGCCGTAATAAGTTTTCTGCGGCACCGTAGCCAATTGATGTAATTACCAATTTGTAAATTCTCAGTTGCTAAAATCGATTTGAAATCTAACGCTTATCTCATACAATTCACTTTTTCATCACTTTATGGCACTGGGTATAACTTTTTAGATCTCTGAAAAATTACAAAACTTAGTACGGTGCCGTATAAAGCCGTATCAAGTTTTGTAATTTTTCTAAGGTAATGTTTTCGAAATTTAATTTACTCTGCAGGTAGGCCTGATGGTCAAAAAATTTACCTCGAAACCGTTCGAAATTGCAAAAATCTGTTACGCCTCTTCTAAGGCCGAAATTTGGAAGTCTAATGACATCTTTTGCAGTTCATGTCATTAATCAAACAGAAAAACGTTTTCAGTTTTAGGCCTTAGTACGGCATCATATTAATCATGGTACGGCCTTAGTACGGTACCTTAGAAATCTTAGTACTGCCTTACTACGGCCCGTAGAAAACTTAACAAGGTCTTCGTACGGTTTTGATCAAAGACTTATACGGTGCCGTTCTACGGCCTTACCAAGTTCGGGCAACCAAGGTAGTGGGAAGATTTTGCGTCTTTGTGATATTTTGAGTTTTTGTTATAAAAATTGACGTGGAAGAAAGTTTAAAGCTAATTTCACTTTTTGAAGTACAAAAAAGTGACAAAAATGTCAGTCCTCAACTTCATTTTAAGGCAAACGGGGTAAAATGGGAAATAATTACGCAATGGGAAAAACAAAAACGAAAGCTTGCATGCGCAAAAGCTGGACTGGTACAAAAACATGAAGATTTATCCGAAAGATGCCAGAAAATATGTGAAAAGAACCAAAAACATAAAGACTGCCAGATAAAAATCACAGGATCAGAGCTGATTTGTTCACGTACACGCTTGTAATGGAAAACATTATAACACAATTGTGCGCTTTTACCGGAACTCGGACATATTAGAGTTCATGAAGATATTAGAGGCACCGACTTCAATTGGCAAAAAAATGATCTCTCAAACTGTATCAAATTTTTACTATGTCATCCGATTTACAAACAAATTTTTTCAATTTTTTCATCGATAAGTGCTATTTTGTAAATTGAATTCATAATCTGAGAATTAATAATGCGAGGGTCTTTATGAAATTACTTAGAAACGAGAAATGGTTTCATTTATGCCTATTTGACACATTGTTAACAGATTTTGTGGAAAACTCGGTGAAAAATTTGAGAAAATTTACTCAAGAAAACTGTTTTATTGTTGGCTCTTTGAAAACTGTTGGCACTTTGTAGAAAGAAACCGCCGAAAACAGAGCCAAAGTTGCTCGCGAAATTTGCTCGACGAAAACATAATTTTCGCGGCGTAATGTGAAATTGTTAATAATGGCAGGTGTAAACTGGGACAATGGGGATGGAAAGATAGACAACTTCGATGCGAGAGACAGGTCTTGGTACCTGCAGGCATCCCACTCCCCCAAGGATGTTGTGATTCTGCTGGATACAAGTGGGAGTATGACAGGGAGCAGGGAGTTTGTGGCGAGGAATGCGATTGAACACATTATTGAGACTCTGCTGGATGACGACTTCTTCAACATCATCACTGTTAGTTCACGTCTCACTATAATGCATGTGTGTGTGTGTGTTTATGTGTGTTGGTGTGTGTGTATGTGTGTGTGTGTGCGTGTAAATGTGTGTGTGTAAGTGTGTGTGTGTGTGTGTGTGTGTGTGTGTGTGTGTTTGTGTGTGTTTGTGTGTGTCTGTGTCTGTGTGTGCGTGTAAATGTGTGTGTGTAAGTGTGTGTTTGTGTGTATGTGTGTGTGTGAGAGAGAGAGAGAGAGAGTGTGCGTGTGTGTGTTTGTGTGTGCGTGTGGGTCTGTGTGTGTGTGTGTGTGTGTGTGTGTGTGTGTGTGTGAGTGTGTGTTTGTGTGTGTATATGTGTGTATGTGTATTTGTGTGAGTGTGTGTGTGTGTGACTGTGTTTGTGTGTGCGTGTGTGCGTGTGTGTCTGTGTGTGTGTGTGTGTGTGTGTGTGTGTGTTTGTGTATGAGTTTGTGTGTGTATGTGTGTTTGCTTGTGTATTTGTGTGTGTGTGATTGTGTTTGTGTGTGTGCGTGTGTTTTTGTTTGTGTGTGTTTGTTTGTTTGTTTGTTTGTTTGTTTGTTTGTTTGTTTGTTTGCTTGTGTGCATGCGTGCTTGTGTGTGTGTGTTTGATTGTGTTTGTTTGTGTGTGTGCGTGCGTTTGTGTCTCTCTCTCTCTCTCTCTCTCTCTCTCTCTCTCTGTGTGTGTGTGTGTGTGTGTGTGTGTGTGTGTGTGTGTGTGTGTGAGTGTGTGCGTGTGTGTCTGTGTGTGTGTGTGAGTGTGTGCTTGTGTGTGTATATGTGTGTATGTGTATTTGTGTGAGTGTGTGTGTGTGATTGTGTTTGTGTGTGCGTTTGTGTCTCTGTGTGTGTGTGTTTGTGTATGAGTTTGTTTGTGTGTGTGTTTGCTTGTGTGTGTGTGTTTGTTTGTTTGTTTGTTTGTTTTGCTTGTGTGTATGCGTGCTTGTGTGTGTGTTTGATTGTGTTTGTTTGTGTGTGTGCGTGCGTTTGTGTATCTCTGTGTGTGATTGTGTGTGTGTGTGCGTATGTGTTTTTGTGTGTGTGTGTGTGTGTGTTTGTGTCTGTGTTTGATTGTTTGTTTTTGTGTGTGTGTGTTTGTCTGTGTGTGTTTGTTTTTGTATGTGTATGTGTGTTTGTGGTTATGTGTGTCCGTGCGTTTGTGTATGTGTTTGTGTGTGATTTTGTTTGTGTGTATGTGTCTGCGTGCGTTTGTGTGTGTGTGATTGTGATTGTTTGTTTGTGTCTGTGCGCGTTTTTGTTTGTGTATTTGTGTGTGTATCCGTGCGTTTGTGTGTGCGCATGCGCGTGTATGTGTGTGTTTTTGTGTTTGATTGTGTGTGTATGTGTGTGTGTGTGCGTTTGTATGTGTGTGATTGTGTTTGTGTGTTTTTGTATTCGTGTTTGCATGCGTTTGTTTGTGTATGTATGTGTGTGTGATTGTGTTTCTGCATGCGTGTGCGTGTGCTTTTGTGTTTGTTTGTGTTTGTGTGTGATTGTTTGTTTGTTTGTTTGTTTGTTTGTTTGTTTGTTTGAGCGTGTGTTTGTGCGTTATTGTGTTAGCTTGTGTGTGTGCGTTTCTTTAAATGTGTGTGTGTGTGTGATTGTGTTTGCTTGAGGGTTGCAGTGCGTTTGTGTGTATGTGTGTGTGTGCGCGCGTTTGTGTGTGTATGTGTATGTCTCTCTGTGTGTGTGATTGTGTTAGTGTGTGTGTGTGTGTCTGCGTGCAATTGTGTTAGTATGTGTGTGTGTTCGTGTGTGTGTGTTTTTGTTTGTGTGTGTGTTGGTGTGTGCATGTGTGTTTGTGATTGTTTGTGTATGTGTGTTCGTCTGTTTGTGTCTGTGTATGTGTGTGTGTCATTGTGTGTGAGTGCGTATGTGTTTGTGTTCGTGTGTGTTTGTGTCTGTGTTTGATTGTTTGTTTTTGTGTGTGTGTGTGTTTGTCTGTGTGTGTTTGTTTTTGTGTGCGTGTATGTGTGTTTATGTGTGCGCGTCCGTGCGTTTGTGTATGTGTTTTTGTGTGATTTTGTTTGTGTGTGTGTCTGCGTGTGTTTGTGTGTGTGTGATTGTGTTTGTTTGTTTTTTCTGTGTGCGTTTATGTCTGTGTATGTGTGTGACCGTGCGTTTGTGTGTGTGCGTACTTGTGTGTGTGTGTCTGTGTGTTTGATCGTGTGTGTGTATGTGTGTATGTGCGTTTGTGTGTGTGATTGTGTTTTTGTGTGTGTGTGTTCGTGCCTGCGTGCGTTTTTTTGTTTGCGTTTAGTTGTGTCTGTGTGCGTTTGTGTGTGCGCATGTATTTGTGTGTGATTGTGTTTCTGCATGCGTGTGCGTGTGCGTCTGTTCTTGTTTGTGCGCGTGTGTGTTTGCTTGTTTGTTTGTTTGTGCGTGTGTGTTTGTGTGTGTGTGTGTGTGTTTGTAAGTTTGTGTTTGTGTGTGTGTTTGTGTGTCTGCGTTTGTTTATATCTGTGTTTGTGTGATTGTATTTGTTTGTGTGTCTGCGTGCGTTTGCGTTTGTTTATATGTGTGTTTCGTGATTGTAATTTCCTGTGTGTGTCCGTGCGTTTGTCTGTGTGAGTGCGCGTTTGTGTGTTTGACTATATATATAAGTGTGTGTGTGTGCGTGTGTGTGTGTTTGATTGTGTTTGTGTGTGTGTGTGTCTGCGTGCGTTTGTGTTTGTATGTGTGTGT